>NC_087201.1:139207440-139227122 GCF_015104395.2 Macrobrachium nipponense
TCTCTCTCGTCTCTCCTCTCTCTCTCTCTCTCTCTCTCTGATCAAATTACGTACTGGATAATGTCTCTCTTTGGATACTTCGATTTTGCCAAATATTGAGGGCTACAAGAACAGTTGATTACTATTTACGTATCATATAGACTAATTAAAGTAAACGTATCTTTAAATAGGCTTATATTATTAGTATCAACAAAACATTTACTGGCATGAGTCAGAGGCCGTTTAACGAAACGAACACTTCTCTGTCCTTAACTCGGAGCGTCGGAAGACGTCCTCTCTCTCTCTCTCTCTCTCTCTCTCTCTCTCTCTCTCTCTCTCTCTCTCTCTCTCTTTCTCTCTCTCTCTCTCTGATCAAATTACTGGATAATGTCTCTCTTTGGATACTTGGAATTTGCGTTGTAATCTAACCAGAAACTTCGTTTTGTTATTATTACTGGAAACAAGCAATGATTTTTTCATTATTTGCGCTTTTGGACTGTTATATGTAAACTAGTATGTATTCATTCGCTCGGAAACTAGTTCCGCATATGAGGCGTCACTAAAAAACATAGAAAAATACAACATAAAAAGTGTCGAAAATCATCATAATCTCAAAATTTTTGTTGTAATCTAACCAGAAACTTATTTTTATTAATATACTGTGCTAAACTATAAAGGATTTTTATCATAGTATGCGTTTTTTAAAAGCGTCGTTAACTCGGAGCGTCGGAAGCGTCAGCGTCGTAACCTCGGAACGTCGTAAGCCGGAACAGTCGTAACCCGGGGACCGCCTGTATATTATATATATATATATATATATATATATTTTTATATATATATTATATATATATATATATACATATATATATATAGATATATATATATATATATATATATATATATATATATATATATATTCTTAAAAAATCACAGTAGATGCACGTGACTTCATAAATAAGCGAATACCACGGGAAAATGATAGTCAGAAATCCAAGCGCTTTCGTCTTTATTCAGACATCGTCAAGGAGCTACTAAAGTACAATTGGAGAGCAAGGCCTCAGGTACAAACAAGATCAGGAATACCAGATGGTTAATTATCAAAAGGGTAAAAATTAAAAGGGATAATCCAGGATTATCGGATATCACACGGTCACAAACTTAAACAAGACCCTGACCCTAACCGAAATTACAAAGTATCTTTACAGTCCAAAACATGTAAAAACTAAATATATTAATTTTGTTGCTTATATTTATCTACAACTTTTTTAATTATGAAAGCATCAAGTTTAAATAAACCAAGACTTAAATTTAAAACATTTCTATTATTTGACTTGATAAAACAAGATTCAATGATATTCCTTTTAACTGTGTCATTACATGGGACTAAGTCTCTTGCTTGACTCCAGTTAATAGGATGGTCTAAATCTCTCATATGTACAAATAATGCATTCAATATTTGCCCAGTTCTCACAGAATATTGATGTTGCTTGAGACGCTGTGAAAGAGATTTGCCGGTCTGTCCGTAATAGACTTTATCACACTTTTTGCAAGGAATTTCATATATGCAGCCTGGAAGATCTACACACATATATATATATATGTGTGTGTGTGTGTGTGTATACATATATATACATACACATATATAATAATTAAGCAAATACCACAGGAAAATGATACTCAGAAATCCAAACACTTTCGTCTTTACTAAGACATTGTCAAGGAACGAATAAAATACAATTGGAGAGAAATGTCTCAGGTACACAACAAGATCAAGAATACCAGATGGTTAATTGTTAAAAGGGTAAAAATTAAAGAGATAATCCAGGATTATCGGATATCACATGGTCACAAACCTAAACATAGATTTAACCCTAACCGAAATTACAAAGTATCCGCACAGTCCAAAACATGTAAAAACTGAATATATTAATTTTGTTGCTTATATTTATCTACAACTTTTTTCATTATGAAGGCATCAAGTTTAAATGAACCAAGACTTAAATTTAGAACATTTCCATTATTTGACTTGATGAAACAAGATTCAATGATATTCCTTTTAACTGTGTCATTACATGGGATTAAGGCTCTTGCTTGACTCCAGTTAATAGGATGATCTAAATTTCTCATATGTACGAATAATGCATTCGATATTTACCCAGTTCTCACAGAATAAAGATAAAAAGATTAGCAAAGCTGTTGGACCTGCTGTAATCCGACGACTTTTATTCAAATTATCGGTTGTTATTTCATCCAATGGAATGTATGTATATGGAATTCAAACCAGAACCCATTTAGGTGAATTAATATGGTTAATATATCTGAATATATACCAATACGTATGCATATGTATCCAACACACTGGACAGTATGACAAGCACATTAAAATTTTATATTTTATCTGACAATCAAAATGATTTTTCAGTTTTGCCTGATTAAAAACTTTTGATTACCAACCTCAGATAAGTCCATGACCACAAAAATTACTATTTTGAGAAAAATCATTAACTGTAATGCACACCTTAATTGTAGACAAAACAGGTTACGTATGAATTATCAGTTTACCTTTCCTAATAGTCTGACCTATGCATTAATACTGATAAATCACAAAGTTAATACTACAGAATTTAATTCAAGAACATACATAGGATGAATATATGCTGTTATTTTTCCTCTAAGACAATGCCTTTAACTTGGTTAATTTTGAAATGCCCATTTATAACCCTATAATTGGGCATGTTGTTGGGGCTTTTGGAAAGTTACATAATACAGCCTGCAGATGACTATTACACTTAGCAGCATTGTTATTCACCCTCTGATGTAAAATGAGCAAACTGACATTCTCAATAAAGGTCCAGAGAAAATTTGTAATTGCAAAATGCACTGGTTTGAATAAGATATGATCACTTACCTAATAGGTGAGGCTGGTCTCTCCTAAGCCAACCAATAATATTTTGGTTAATTCTTTAAGAATTTAAGACTGGATGCACATTGCAATTATTATGAGGATAAAATAAGATTTTTTTTCTTAAGCCTTATGAGGACTACTGATGATCAGGACAGTACTCATTGTCAAGCTTAAGGATTTTACATGTATTTTTAACAATACACCAGGGTTAGCACAAAAGATAAGGGTCTATTTATAATATAAACTATTCACAACTAGATCATACACAAAACTTTGGGTAGGATCTAGTCTTCACAGATTCACATTTACAGTTGCATATTTTGTAAAGTGTAGAGGACAATAAGATGGAGAGCATACTATTCTTTTGTAGCCCAGGCCTACAGAAAACCAAAATAGAAAAAAATGGTAGGCCTAAACCATGTGCAGACCACTGGACCTGCTTCTTCAAGAACGAAAAGGCCATGAGTTATGAAAAATAAAAGAAAGGAGGAAATTCCAAATCTTAGCATCATACAGAGAAAAAATCAATGAACAGGACTGTCAAATAGCTACTTTTTTTCCACTGAGTGAGTGTGAGGAGAGGTGGTTTGATAGGTGTTACTAGGTTGCATGATATGAGAAGAATATGGAACCCTCCTCTTGTGCTTAACAGAGCAGTAACCAAAATTATACTTACAAGAAAAAGAGGTCACCTTTTGGCATATACAAAGGATCAAAAGATGAAGCAAGAGTGGAGTCACAGCTCAAACTAATGGTCATAGATTCAATCCTATAGAGAAAGGAGATATATGAAGTGGCAGTCTAAACGTGAAAGCATACACCAAAATGGGACAAGTAAATTTAAATCCCTGTACCCAATTATGAGACAGATTTAGTCATATGAAGTGTGTATGTGTTATCTTCAAAATAAGTCTGAAGACACCAGGATACCCAAAACATAGACATAAGTTAGACTATTATCTATATTTTCACAAGAAATAAAGAATTGAATAGAAAAGACAACAACAAATTATGAAAAAACTGTATCCTTGAGATATTCAACATGATTATAAGTGATCCCCATACATACACACAACCTAGGTTTCAGCAGTTTATAAAATATTTGAGACTGTCAACTTATCAGTGAATTATGTACCTGGTAGTCAATCAACAATGGTGGCTCAAAAATTGAAACCAAGTTAGGAAATAGCATGGGTCTTGCAACCTCATTCTGAAAGACTTTCTGAGAACCAGAGGGCTATCACCTGACAAGAGTTATGGTAAAACGGCAATACTTGGAACCCTTCTAAAAATGCTTATAGCTGCCTATTTTGATAGTACAAACACCAAAAAAAATCTAAAAACTATTTGCGGACTCGCCTACTATTCGCACATTTTTCCATGACCATATACGTATACCCATTATTTGCAGAAAATTCACCTATCCGCGGTATTTTTCACTGAAAAATATTCACAAATTACTGTATTTTCATATAATTTTGGGACTATATGCACTTTTTGCAATAAAAATGTTAAAATATTCAGATATAAGCATTTTTAGACGACTTATTTGTGTTTTAACTATCAAAATACTAAGGAGTTCTAAGCATTTTTGGGGGGGTTTTAAGTATTCGCAGATTTAGGCTATTCGCGGGGGTCTGGTACCCATCCCCCCGAATACAGAGGTGTTTACTCTATCTGAGTACTGTGGACCCCTGTATTCGAGGGGGATGCGTACCAGACCCCCCCCCCTCCCTTCTGAATAGCTAGAATCCACAAATACTTAGAACCCCTATAAAAATACTTAAAACTGTATTTTGTTAGTTCAAACTTAAAATAAACCCATTAAAAATTCTTATACGTACCTGGTTTTATTTTAAGTTTCTTAAAAAAAAGTGCATTTGTTCATGAAATTGATAGGAAAATAGAATAACCTGTGGATATTTCTCATAGAAAAATACCGCGAATGCGCAAATTCCCCACGAACAATGTGCAGATATGTACCATATAAAAATCCGCGAATACGTGAGTCCACTAATGCCGAGAATGCGGAAACGGGGTCCACTGTATTTTAATAGTTTTATTACAAAAATGCAATAGTTACAAAAAGTATAAGAAAATACAGTACTAATTAGTGAATATTTATCTATGAAAAATACTGAGAACAGGCAAATTTCCCATGAATAATGTGTGTATATGTTCCATAGAAAAATCTGCGAATAGGCGAGTCTGAATCCGGAACTGGAAATAAGCGGAGGTCAACTGTACATACAGTAAACCACCTTTAACTGCGTTCTCAAGATTCATGGACTCAACTATTAGCGAATTTTTTCTGTGGAACTTATCTATAAATTATTCACACAAAAATGCAGCAATTCATGGACTTTTTCGTCGAGAAATAATCACTAATTATAGTGTATTTTTGTGTGATTTTCATGACTAAATACATTTTTTTATGATGAAAACATGATTTACTACTTTTCAAATATTAATGTTAATTTAATATGAGTAAATAATAATATAGTAATAAAAATAATAATCTCTCTCTCTCTCTATATATATATATATATATATATATATATATATATATATATATATATATATATAGTATATATATATATAGATATATATATATAAAGTAATCTCTCAATTATCCACATTAATAGAACCAAGGGCCTGTTGGGTAACGGCAAAATCTGGATAAGGGCAACTCTATACCCTTCCTACCCCTGCCTTGTCCATACCACATATAACTGTAATTGCTAAATATGCTTATAAATAAAGACCATCAGACTTTATGAAAAAAGCAATTATCTACCTTATTTTCCCATATTTTTAACAAAATAAACCCTATAAATGCACTTAACAATGAAAAAAGTAAATGCCTTCTCTTTCTCTAGTATACAACACGCAATATGGTAGGGTACACAATGTTTTTCATGTTTTTAATTTACCCCAAACACTGCAAAATCATCCAACTACACAAAAACAGTATGTAATTTTATCATTTTTCCCCACAATAAATCATACAGTAACCAAAACAAAAAACAAAATATAAAAATATTTTTTACTCTTTCACCCACCTGTGTGTACTGCCCTTTAGTGCTAACAATGGCACGGTATTTTAAAAAATTGAGGAGGTTTATAACTACTCCACCCCCTTTACTGGCCTTGACTGTGTCATCAAGACCGGTGTCTTCTGCCTCGTCTCCTTTGACCCACAGGACATAAAGTGATGAAGTGGTTGGAAGATGCATAGAGAATCCTAGAGGATAAGGGCCATCGAATTGGAGAGCGATACTTCAGAGTCTTGGCTGAAGGAGCACCGCATGTCAACAAAGCCAGCAGAAGGCGTACTTACCTGCAGTTCCAAGATGAAGGACTGAGTTACCGAAGAAGTGTATGGTGATGGACTTGGGTGCATGGGGGTTTGGGAGGTGAAGAAGTTGTTGCGTGTACTTTGACAATACAAAAGACGATTCTGCTTGGCAATGACAACCCTTTGGTACTCTTGTTTTCGAGCAGCTGTATGGGATCCATGTTAAGGTTTTTCCAGTATCTCAATACTGTAACTGTATCAAAGGCAAAATTCACATATATGCTTTTCAGCTGCTTCCTTATCACCACCAGCAACAGCAGCAGCTTTCTCGCTGTTGAAGAGAAGTTGGTATGCAGGGTCGCTGACTCAAACCCCTGGAAGTCCATCGTGGCCTCTTCTCCATTTAGCACATGGTTCCAAGTGTGGTTGAGTGTCTCTATGGTGACTTCCTTCCAAGCTTCGGCGAAGTTGTAGATGGCAGACTTCAGCAAATACCTAGAAAACTTCTCCAGCATCCATTCGCCCATATATCCAAAGCCTTGCTCCTTCTCCTCATCCTCCAATACTACCACCACCTCCTCCAGGAACTTCCTCCAGTATAGCCGTTTCATCACAACAATAACACCTTGGTCAATTGGCTTAATGAGTGCAGTTGTATTAAGAGGCAAATACATTACCCTAATACGACCTTTCTTTGACACCAACCAACTGGGCTGTGTTAGGATGCACAGGCGCACTGTCCTGAGTCTACCAATGCCAAGGTCTTGTCTGATGACAAGTAACCTCCCTACAAAAATGATGGTGGAACCACTCAAGAAATGATCTTGGTGGTGAACAAAGCCTTATGATACCTAATCACTGGGAGCTTAGCCATCAACCTACACAGGATAAATGGTTGCTTCACATTTCTAACTACTACTGGTTTGCAATGATGCCCACTAGTAGCATTTGCCCATAACAAGGAAGAAACGCATTGCTTGGAAAGCTTTTGAATTGGTAAATTCTTTTTGTTCTCAATGGCCAAGGTGCTAGTGCATGAGGAATGACAGAATAGACCATTTCATTAGCTTTGCCATGACTGTTCTCATTAAGAATCCCATGTCAAAATTTGAGCCAAACACTCAACCTATGGACACAAAGTCCACAACCATACATAAGCCTTCGAACTTGATACCTATAGCATTCAACTACGCACTGTGTATATTCACACCAGCAGCCCTTTGCTGACAAAACTATGTACACTAAGGTCAACTCCTCAATTTCCTCATAATGGCCTTTTACCATGACCGTGCAGGTTTGACTTCTAGCCATCTTCTTACCGAAGTCCATTGCAAAGTTTCTCAGCTTGTGGGAAGTCTTCATATCGTGCATGGTTGACCAAGCAGTACCATGTGTACTCCTACATGATATATGACCTGGAGCAATCTTGCTCCAGCCTTCCAACAATTTTGAGTTTCTGTTGAAGGGTCAATACCTTCCTGACCTTTTAAGGACAAGTTGGTGCCATACATACAATGCATAAAAAACACTAACAAGATCTGCACTGCTGCAGGCACTGTAATAAAAGCCACTTGCTAGGAAATAGCATCACAAAGCAATCCACTTGTGAACAGTTCAGACCAGTGACTGATTAGGCACAAGGAAGGAAAATGGTTTTAGTTACCAAGTGCACTGATGCTTTCCATATGTAGCCAATAAGTGTAAGATATGTTTTTAATGCTATGTCTATCAGACATTAAAAAAACTAAATATTACGATGATGTATGTTTCTGCCAATAGCAAGAAAGCTTGCAAATCACAAGGGTGCTTGTCCATATGCTATTCAACTGATGATGTATCCATATCAGACAATAAAAAATCATAGATAAATAGACATTTCAAGACTTAAGTGACATCATCATGACTTAAGTGACATCACCCTTTTAAACCAATAACAAGCAGAAAAGCTAACTCTCTCTGCTACTGTACCTCTTTTGCACTGTGGTTCATGTGTGTTTACTAGCACAGTACGTATCATGTGTTGCTTTTTTTCCCCCTTCATTTACTATACAGTACCCTTTCATTACAAGCTTATGTAGTTGACTCTTAGTTGTATCATTATCACACATATCATAAGACAATATATTATTAATTTTAATAATTCATCTCTAATGTACGTAAAAATACTTAAAATGTGAAGTTGTAAATGTAGGCAACATGCGCAATTCATAACATCTCATGCAGTTAACCAAAGTGACGGAGTGTGTGCATGCATATTTATCATACACACAACTGAATTAACTTTCGAGTTGTAAATATAAAAATTGAGAAAAATAGCAAAAATATCTATAGGATGGCATAAAATAAAAGTAAAAAAAAGTGAAGGAGAGTGTGTTATAGACTTCAATGTAAGCTATGCCTCGGTTGTCTCTCTCTCTCTCTCTCTCTCTCTCTCTCTCTCTCTCTCTCTCTCTCTCTCTCTCTCTCTCTCTCTCTCTCTCTCTCTCTCTCTCTACATACTGTCTCTTCTTCCTTTTTTGGGTTTTGCCCTTTAATCAAATGTGGAAAAAGCATAAACAAAGACAATACAAAAAAACCTCTAGCAAGACATAATACAAAAAACCTCTACCAAAGTCAGATGACTTTCCACCCATCAAATATTGAATTCCCACACCCACCCATCCAAGGAAGCTGCATCCCTACTCCACTCACCTTCCAAATCAACCTTCTCTGAGTGAGTTCCTCTACACAGCTGTACTGCCCCTCCTCTCCCCTTGGCACCCATGCAACTGACCAACCACCCTAACTCTTCCCACTCTTCATTTATGACTCATTTTCTTATACAACTTTATATCCTTTCTCCAATGCATTGTGCTTCAGTCAATCCATACAGATCTTGCTGTCAAAGGAAATGCCAATGGCTTGCAACTCAAGGCCACTGTGCCCCATGGCAGCAGGGTGGAATTATGAACACCAAAGTGAGTGGTATGTCAGCCTAATGGTGGATTAGCCTCTTCTCCAATGGCCAAAGGCAACTCGGCTCCTTCCACTCAAGTGGGATGCTGGGAAATAAAATAATAGCATTCCCACCACTTTGCATGGTGTGAAAATGACCACATGCCACAGGCCATTGGGTCTGTAATAGCACAGCCTGTGTTACTGCTGCGAAAAAATTTAACATAGAGGTCAGTTAATCTGCTTTTTAAAGCTGAATCTTAGTCAGAATGAGACTATGACTTTGGTAGGGAAAAAATTCGGGTTTAATTAATGATAACAATAAAAACAGGCACAATGCTTAGTGGGAAAGGGAAATAACACCCTAAAGAGATGCACATGCTACACCTTAAAATAGGAAGGAATTATTACAGTTTATCTGAAGTCATAAAGAACTAGAAAGGATTTGCAATGATATGGAGAAGCTCATAGAATCAAGCATGTTTTTTTTTCTATAAATGCAAAGCATTACTTGCAGTCTTATTAAATTGAAAAGTAGGGGAAATTTTCTACACTTCTTTACCAAAAAGAATAATTCTACAGCAACGGTTTAACCCAACAGCTTATATTAACTCAAAATAATTTAAGGAGATATGGGAACCAAGTTAGGGTCTTAAAGTAATTCTTGAATGATCAATGAACAATTAGAATCTATATTTTATGCATGGCTGAAAAAGACTAAACATGAGTAGTAGTGAGACATATAGCATAACGGCGCTAATGATCTTAACCTTTGTATATCTGAGAATGAAAATGCATGTATGAGTATACTACTTTCTACTTACATTTCATTGTCCCATTTATAAACAAGACGAAGTGTCAGAATTAAAACTGTATACCAAGGCAAGCATCAATGTTTCTGACATAAACATATTAAATGTAGTGAAAAAGTGAGTGCATAACTTTAAAAAAATCTTAATAGATATTTGGATATTTTTATCATGTCCTATACATTAAAACTTTAGAACTGACTTCAAAAATTAGAGAGCTGTATTCAAATTTCCTGGCTGTCAATTGTCAATATTTCAGTTTTAATATGTAAATTCCTACAGAAGGTATTTCCATTTTGTCCATAAATGGAGTTACTGACTCACTCTTGAACTCACAGAATGTAAAGACCTGAAATTTCCTACACAGTAGTTCCAAGGAAAATTATCTAAAAGACAGAAAATCATATTTTAGAAATGCATTTTTTCATGGGTTTTACAACAGTACGTAATTACTATGGAACACAAATTATATATTTCCTCACTTATGTTGCAGTTCTTGAAATATCACTTATCCTGGGAAAGGCAAACACAACAAAGGATACATTCCCTTTATCTTAGAATATTTTCCTCTATTCAAGTATATACTGTACTGACAGAAAATATGTACATGCAAGCATGGGAGTTTGCACCAGAAATACTAATCTCCAGGTTGATGGTCATATGTCTTTGGTTTGGAAATCTTTGTTAAACCAGATAGCTTGTACCCAAAATAAATTAATTACTAACATAACCTTGTAATATTAGTCATCAATAAAATGTTTGTTATTGTTAAAGTATACATACTATACACTACAGCAACGTTTCTTCATTTGTAGCAGCCCTTTTAAATTTGAAAATACAGATCAAGGTATAAAAAGTAGATTAATTTTTTTTAAATGTTTTTTCTCGATCAAATCATTCCTTTCAAGTGATGAAATCTGTGATTAATTCCCGGTTCTATTTGCAGCCCCCCGCCCCCCAACCCCGACGACGACTTGCTAGGTGAAAATGAGGATTTCGGCACCATTCGCTCCAAGATGGAATTGATTGACGTTGATAATCTGGAGAGTTTGACCAAGAGTACCCAAGAAGAGGATGATAAGAGTAACCAAGGAACGCTCAAGAGGAAAAACAAAGAGGACAAAGAAAAAAGAAAACTAGAGAAAGAAAACGAAAAATTTTTCAAGGAAATGGAGAAGAAAGAAAAGGAAATTGAGAAGAGAGAAAAGGCCAGGGAAAGAAAAGAACAGGAAGAAGAGAAGAAGGTTAAAGAGAGAGAAAAGAAGGAATTTGAAAAGCAAAAGAAAGAAAAAGAGAAGCAACTTAAAGAGCATAAGAAAATAGAGGACAAGAAAGAACCTCAAGATGAAGCCATTGAGGACGATCCTCGAATTGGCACCCTAGACAGAATCTCGGCCCTTTTCCGTTTCAGTAAACTGAACAGCAAAGACAAGGGGGAAGAAACAGAGAAGGACGACGATGCCAAAGGAAATCAGACCTTATATGAAAACGTGGACCCAGAGGCACCCCCCCTCCCCCCAAAGCCTGCACCAAATTCTCCCATCATGAGAAATATTGGAACCCGCTTAGATATATGATGTAGTACATAGTTGTGCTCCTAGATCCTTTACAGATACTATTTGCTTTTTGAACTGTTGTTTGGTGAATAGGGTAAAATGTTAACATCTTTTGTGGTAATAAAGCTTTGGTAGTAGCTAAGTTCCTTGACAGCTGCTCTTCTTGGTATTGCCTCATCGTAGGATATATTACATGCTGCAGAAAGGCTTCAGGAAATGGACTAATGCAACAGACTTCTTAGGTTGTGCCTTTTGAATGTAAAATATTATTATCCTTAGCATCCTTAATGTAAATTTACATACATGTCTAGTCACTTTAGTATTCCCAAAGAAGCTTAAAAAATTGCGAGTATGGCTAATGATGCCTTTTAACCATAATTAACATGATTTTTACCAAAGAAACTTAAAAATTGTACTTTTCCCGTTTTTTTGTGTTGTGAAAACCAAAATGGTGGGAATGCTGGAGATAACAGAATAAAAGATGCAAAAATACAACAGTCAGGTGTCTTTTTCCATCCATCCTGTCAATGCAAGGTTAGCTGTTATGTACCGTACAATAATTTTAGTCTGTTACAAAACACTGAAAAACTAAAGTTATTTTGGATGCAAAATCTGCAAGTCTTGACTCATCCTTTTTCTGATTTAACAGCCAAAAGTCACAATTAATCTTAGGAATCTTTAAGAAATCCAATAGCTCAGGTATACATGTGTAATCTGTTCTTGCCATTATGCATCAGTAGCCACTACAGAAAGTTATTTGTCACAAAATGTTATTCATGTCTAATACTTTGAAGCGGCTTTTTTCAGTAACTATATTCATGAAAATTATTGACGGCTGGTAACACTGTGTGCTATTGAAATCTTATTGTATTTTTTTTAATGATTGGTCCAAGTTTAATGGATTTAAGTATGCTAAGGGATTTTTGTGATGTAGTCAACATCAAGTACCCATGTACACTCAGCACACTTGTGTAAGAATCCTTGTATGAACCAGCCTCTGTTAAATGACCGTTAAACGAATGGGACAAAGTCTATTACAGTTGCATAATTACATCAGATATCCCAGGGCTAAGAATTTTGGTCATTACAAGAAACCGAATGATACATTATGAAAAGTATTGTTATTGAAATAAAAGAATTGCAAAAATAAACTGGAAATTGAAATATGAATTACTAGAGATAAAAGAAAATACATTGTTCACTCTATAAACTCCTGGAACAAGTGGAATAGGAAATTTTGGACAAGGGCCAAGTACTGGGACCTATAAGGTCATTCAGTGCTGAAAGGGAAGTTGAAAGTAAAAAGGTTTTGAAGGTGTTACAGTAGGAAAACCTTGCAGTTGCCCTTTTAAAAAATGTCACGAGAGGATGAAAAGCAAGATGGAAGAAAGAGTACGTCAGCAGAGATACAGTGAAAAGAATTGAAAGGGGTTGCAGTTAGGGGCCGAAGGGACACTGCAGAGAACCTTACGTAATACATACAGAACACAACATAAGGTGCTTCCCATTTAAAACGTAACTCTCTGCTGACCAAAAATTTTGTTTTGTGCTCTCTCTCTCTCTCTTCTCCTATTCCCCCTTTTCCTAGGTCCTTCTTTCTTTATTTCTAAATGTGATAAATTTCCAACCTTACTGCACCAAAGGATCCATAATAACAAGGATTCAAATAATAATATTCAATTTCATCTGAAATATTACTGCACCAAAGGATCCATAATAACAAGGATTCAAATAACATTATTCAGTTTCATCTGAAATATTAATGTAAAGTTGTTTCTTAACTGATTAAAATTCATACCTACTATTAGAGGAATTAGAGGTATTTATCACTATGACAGAATGACGCAGACACACACCATATATATATATATATATTATATATATATATATATATATATATATATATATATATATATATATATATATATATATATATATATATATATATATATAACAAACTTCAATAAGAAAAAATGGACACATGCACAAAAAATCACTTCAATAAGAAAAATGGATGAATGCACAAAAACTTCACTTCAAATGAAACAAACACAAAACAAAAATTTGCAATGTGTAAACATTGAAATCGTTCTCCAAACCACTGTAACTATTAGTTGCAACTAATAAATTTTATATTAACACATTACCTTGGTACCAATTGATTCTGCTAAAGCTAGCTCCAAAATTTCACCACACAGTTCACAATATTGCAAAAAAGAAAAGGCGCCGTTACACACTTGTACAATGTTTGTTCAGATTCCAACAAGCACTAAATAATACTTAATAACTAAGAAATACGGAATCTAAAATTCATGAGTGACCATTCAGTAAGTATTAAATCTTTACGTTACGTTAATGTAAAATCATGTATGGGGTGGGAGAGAGAGAGGAAGATGCCCTCTGTACACCAGGGATTCAAAGTCTGTAATGAGCAGTCTCTCTCTCTCTCTTGTATGGGCAAACTTCAAGAAACTGACAGGCTCAAATTGTTTTGGACAAGAAGTTCAGCTAATATCATAAAAATTCTCTTTCAAAACAATATCTAAAGAGAAATTGAAATTACAATCATAAATAACATTTATTATTACTTGATTTAAGATGACAAAAGTATTTTAATATGCGAGGGATAATGATTTACAAAGAAAGCAACACTAAATGACGTCATTCCCCAATGATTACATATGCTTAAACCGAAGGTTCTAGAACGATCTTATGAAAAGATGATGCAATACCATAGGAACAAGGTGAAATCTTCACGTGGCTTCTCGACAAAGAAGTATGCATCTGAAACAGACTCGAGTGAGTAAGATTGACGTTATGAAAACAAAACGAAGACCTCGAGCTCCCCTTTATCTTGAGCGATGACAAGTTATGGAAACAATTTCTAGTTTGGAACGGACAAAGTTAATCTCTCTCTCTTTATACATTCTATGTTATATTATTTTAAATTATGTTATGCTAAATCTGAACATACATTTTTAGAATATCCTATAACTCTAAGCTAAATAAAGATTCTGAAAATGTTTCAAACACTTTTTTCCAACATTTCATAGTCAAAGAGTAAATATGCATTATGAAACTGGTAAAAATGTTCTGTTATAACAGAACTCCATCTAATAAAAGGAGCCCATAAAAACACCAAAATATAGAGAGAGAAATACTATACTTCAGAGACTGCTGTCTCCCTCTTCAGGTAGATGAATGAGAAAAGTTACAGAAAAGGTGGTATTTATACCAAGAGGTCCATCCACAGGTACGCCAATTAAGGTCACTTCCGCTGATAATCTTCCTTTAATCTTCTTAAGCGTCGGTTGAATGAAAATCTTGTTGACAATATCTGAGTCCAATGCTCCCTTTGAGATATTCATTACCTGCCTCTCTTTAATCAAGGCCGATTCCATCATTTGACTCTTGTACCACAGTTGCTATATAAATTATATGTGACAAATTCCAGTTTATACTATGGTTATGTTCATTTATATGGTTGAAAATAGCTGAGTTCTGTTGTCCATACCTAACTGACCGTTTGTGCTGTATTAATCTCTGGGGAAGTGATTTTCCTGTAAATCTGATGTAAGATTGGTCACAGTCCAGGCATGGGATTTCTTAAATGCCTGTGTCCTTGGGGGGTGTCTTTTGTTGGACGTTAATCAGGGATTTGGCTAAGGTATTTGGGTAAGTAAATGCAAAAGGGTCAGATTTTCTGAGGGTCTGGGTCACCTTATTCCTATCCAGGTGTGGAATTTTTATTTTATTGTTGGGTGTCTCTGGTCTTGTCTTGAGGGGGTCGGTAGCAAATTAAGTTTGTTTTGTGAATTGCTTTCTCAATTATATGGTCAGGATACCTTAAAGACAAAAGCTGTTCACGAATTAGTTCAAATTCTTTTCCAGGAAATCTGGAGAACAAATTCGTAAGGCTCTTAAGAATAGGTCTCTGGCTACGCCTATCTTGATAGGAATGTCATGATAGCTGAAGTAGTGACTGTATGAAAGTGAGAACGTTGGTTTTCTGTATATGGTAAATTTGTATTCTGTCGTGTCTCTGATTATTAAAACATCAAGAAAAGGAATTTTGTTGTCTGTTTCCCATTCAACTTTAAATTTGATGCTGGGCACTAATGCATTTAATTTTGAAAATAATTGATTAAAATTGTCCTATTTATTATACCAAAATGTTAGAATATCTTCTACATATCTCATCCACAGCATGTTTTTGGGTTTTATTGCATTTATTACTGTACTTTCAAAGTATTCCATGTATAGATTAGCTAAAACAGGACTTAAAGGACTACCCATACTACCCCGAATTTTTGCTTATAGAATGATTCCCCGAATGAAAATACATTATTAGATACATATAATTCAACCGACTTTATTATTTTGTCTAGCGCTAATGGGAAATTATCTGAATAAGGGGATAATTTTTCCCTCAAAAACTAAAGAACATCCTGTACTGGTACTTTTGTGAACATGTGATCTATGTCAAGGCTTAAAAGTTTTATGTTGTGGAGTGGTATATATGCTTCTCTGAATTTGTGACAAAAATCTTCCAAATATTTAATGTGACTGGGAGAAAAAGTGCATAAAAAAGGGGAAAGGAGGCCAGCTAACCATTTGGATATTTTGTAATTGAAAGCTCTGGCACATGAAACGATGGGTCTGAATGGAAGGTTGTCTTTGTGAGTTTTGGGAAGGCCATAAAAGTAGGGTAGTTTAGGATTAATTACTTTAAATTTCTCTAAAAGTTCAATGCTCTTTTTGTCTTGGCCAATTAATCTTACTTTCCGAAAAAATTCTGAAGGGCCGTTTTGGAGGGGATTTTTCGTCAGTTTGTTGTAAGCGTTTGTGTCGCTAGGGAGTTGGTTGATTTTGTCCTTAGCGACACAAACACTTACGACAAACTGACGAAAATCCCCTTCAAAACGTCCCCACATAATTTTTTCGGAAAGTAAGATTAATTGGCCAAGACAAAACGAGCATTGAACTTTTAGAGAAATTTAAAGTAATTAATCCTAAACTACCCTACTTTTATGGCCTTCCCAAAACTCACAAAGACAACCTTCCATTCAGACTCATCGTTTCATGTGCCGGAGCTTTCAATTAGAAAAAAATTCTTAATGGTTAAGCTGGCCTCCTTTCCCCTCTTTTTAGGCACTTTTTCTCCCAGTCACATTAAACATTCGGAAGATTTTTGTCACAAATTCAGAGAAGCACATATACCACTTCACAACATAAAACTTTTAAGCCTTGACATAGATTCCCTGTTCACAAAAGTACCAGTACAGGACGTTCTTCAGTTTTTTAGGGGAAAATTATCCTTTTATTCAGATGATTTCCCATTGGCGATAGACAAAATAATAAAGTTAGTTGAATTATGTGTATCAAATAACGTATCTTCATTCGGGGAATCATTCTATAGGCAAAAATTCGGGGTAGTATGGGTAGTCCTTCAAGTCCTGTTTTAGCTAATCTATACATGGAATACTTTGCAACTATAGTAATAAATGCAATAAAACCCAAAACATGCTGTGGATGAGATATGTAGATGATATTCTAACATTTTGGGATAATAAATGGGACAATTTTAATGAATTATTTTCAAAATTAAATGCATTAGTGCCCAGCATCATATTTAAAGTTGAATGGGAAACAAACAAAATTCCTTTTCTTGATGTTTTAATAATCAGACACACGACAGAATACAAATTTACCAAATATAGAAAACCAACGGTCTCACTTTCATACATTCACTACTTCACCTATCATGACATTCCTATCAAGATAGGCGTAGCCAGCAACCTATTCTTAAGAGCCTTACGAATTTGTTCTCCAGATTTCCTGGAAAAAGAATTTGAGCTAATTCGTAAGCAGCTTTCGCCTTTAAGGTATCCTGACCATATAATTGAGAAAGCATTTCACAAAACAAACGTAATTTTCTACCGACCCCCTCAAGACAAGACCAGAGACACGCCCAACAATAAAATAAAAATTCCACACCTGGACAGGATTAAGATGGTGACCCAGACCCTCAGAAAATCTAACCCTTTTGCATTTACTTACCCAAATCCCTGATTAATGTCCAACAAAAGACATCCCCAAAGGACACAGGCATTTATGAAATCCCATGCCTGAACTGTGACCAATCTTACATCAGATTTACAGGAAAATCACTTCCCCAGAGATTAAAACAGCCCAAACAGTCAGTTAGGTATGGACAACTGAACTCAGCTTTTTTCAACCATATAAATGAACATAACCAAAGTATAAACTGGAATTTGTCACGTATAATTCATAGCAACAACTGCCGGTAGAAGAGTCAAATGATGGAATCGGCTTTGATTAAAGAGAGGCAGGTAATATCTCAAAGGGAGCATGGGACTCAGATATCATCGACATGATTTTCATTCAACCAACGCTTAAGAAGATTAAAGGAAGATTATCAGCGGGAGTGACCTAAATTGGCGTTACCTGTGGATGGACCTCTTGGTATAAATACCACCTTTTCTGTAACTTTTCTCATTCATCTACCTGAAGAGGGAGACAGCAGTCTCTGAAGTATAGTATTTCTCTCTCTATATTTTGGTGTTTTTATGGGCTTCTTTTATTATATATATATATATATATATATATATATATATATACTATATATATATATATATATATATATATATATATATATATAATGACAGTGGGCAGACAGCTATACAACAGGGGTTCCAGCAAGACAACAGCTCACAAAATCTATTCATTAAAAGACGTTTCATGCCCCAAGACATTAGCACATCATCAGTCTGGAATAAAACTTATTCTTTTAAAAACCATTAAACTAAAGTAAAAAGTACAATCTAAAAATATGAATTATTGACAGAAGCTTACAATTATTAGAAGATAACCTATCAGTTCAGAGAAGAAGAGCAGAATGACTAGAAACGTGAGGACCCACCGAACTACACTTCAGGCCAACGAAAGGGGAGTGCCAGAGACGTAATTGTTTAAATTAGGTGATAGGTGTTTGATGTAAAGTGACTCAAGCGTTGTCAGAAAGGATGCTTGGGTTGTTGAGGTAAGGATAAAAAAATGTGATTTTTCCATAGGAATCTTACACTTTGAGGCATGTGTTCGAACACTCAAGAGTTCGGGATTCGATATCCTAGATCCCATCCTATAGCTGAGTCCCATGTGACTATAATAACGGACTTGCAACAATCATTGGCTCAATACAGAGATTGTTGCAAGTCCATTATTATAGTCACATGGGACTCAGCTATAGGACGGGATCTAGGATATCGAATCCCAAATTCTCGAGTATTCGAACACAAGCCTCAAAGTGTAAGATTCCTATGGAAAAATCACATTTTTCTATCCTTACCTCGACAAACCAAGCATCCTTTCTAACAACACTTGAGTCACTTTACATCAAACACCTATCACCTAATTTAAACAATTATGTCTCTGCCACTCATCATTCATTGGCCTGAAGTGTAGTTTGGTCGGTCCTCACGTTTCTAGTCATTCTGCTCTTTTTCTCTGAACTGATAGGTAGTATTCTAATACTTGTAAGCTTCTGTCAATAATTCATATTTTTAGATTGCACTTTTTACTTTAGTTTAATGTTTTTTAAAAGAATAAATTTTATTCCAGACTGATGATGTGCTAATGTCTTGGGGCACGAAACGTCTCTTAATAAATTGATCATGTGAGCTGTTTTCTTGCTGGAACCCCTGTTGGAATAATAATAATAATAATAATAATAATATATATATATATATATATATATATATATATATGTATATGTATATGTATATATATATATATATATATATATATATATATATATATATATATGTATGTATACATATATATATATATATATATATATATATATATATATATATATATATATATATATATATATATATATATATATATATATATATATAGTATGTATATATATATATATATATATATATATATATATATATATATATATATATATATATAATATATATATACATATATAGTATATATATATATATATATATATATATATATATATATATATATATATATATATATATATATATATATATATATATATATATATATATATATATATATATATATATATATATATATATATGATCTAATAAAAGGAGCCCATGAAAACGCCAAAATATAGAAATTAAGTTCTATATTTCAGA
>NC_087201.1:139227622-139254015 GCF_015104395.2 Macrobrachium nipponense
AACCTAATCAGGAAACAGTCTCTCTCTCTCTCTCTCTCTCTCTCTCTCTCTCTCTCTCTCTCTCTCTCTCTCTCTCTCTCTCTCTCTGTATTATAATATATATATATATATATATATATCTAATATATATATATATATATATAATATATTATATTATATATATATATATATAGATATATATATATTATATATATATATATATATAAAATATAATATTATATATATATAATATATATATATATATATATATATATATATATAGAAACAGCTGATTGCTGACGTCATCTGCCATAACTATTGAGCGTTTATCGAGTTTTTGTGTTTAAGACTGTCACTGCTGATCTTCAATGGTGGCTTCTAAAAGTAAAAATAAAATACATTTTTACTCATTCTTCATGTAATGGAGATCTGAAGAAAGAATCCAGTAAATAGAAGCTGCAGGTTATAGCCGAGGCTTAATAAAATGAATGACGGAGCACATGATGTCTCTTCGGATGGACTAATAAGTCTTTGAGACATCGTAATTCTTTTGACTCCGTGTAACTCTCTCTCTCTCTCTCATCTCTCTCTCTCTCTCTCTCTCGAAAAGCTCTCTCTATCTCTCTCTCTCTTCTCTCTCTCTCTCTCTGCAACGAAGCGTAAATGAATTACATAAAACCATTTTTATCTTGTATATTTTTGTCATATCTTCATGATAAAAAGGCTATTCGTGGAGTAATTTCATATCAGTGAAATCAACTTTTATCTATGCGAGGCCAGCCAGCTGACAAAATGTACGTACATATATGAAAATAAATTATGGTAGTGTTCACAGCAAGATTATTTTTCGAAATTTTAATAGTACTAGTCATGGTATTAATAATGTTTGGAATTGAAAAAGAAACCCACAAATAACTAACATCAGCTGATTGAGTTATGTAATTTAATAAATTGGGGTCGTCTTGTATGGCGAACATAAGTTTAAACCTAAAATTTTGCATGAAAAATTGGGGTCGTCTTATGCACAGGGTCGCCTTATACGACGTCATATACTGTATCCTAAACATTATTACTACTGTAAATACACTACCATTAGAGTTTCGAAAGAATACCAAAAGATAATTTTGCTGTCTATCATTATTCGATGTTAACTTTTGTCAGCTGGCCTCGCACAGACAAAAGTTGATTTCATTGATATGGAATTATTCCTCGAATAGGCTACTTATTATGAAATTATGCCAATAATATATAAGTACAGATGGGTTTACGTATTACATTTACGTTTCATTTCCGAGTCACAGACAACAATACGTATGATAATGTACGATAATTATTGTTCATATTTTGGCTGCCATGTTCTAAAAAGTTATTTTTTATTACCAGAATGATAATGAATTTTTGATTAAAAATTATTACAGTTATCCCCCGGGTTATGACAGTTCCAGCTTGCAACGATCTGAGGTTACAACACTTTTCAAATATATTCATCAGAAATTAATTCTGGTTTACAACACATTTCTGGTTTACGATGCTTATGCTGCCAATCTGACAGAAGAAATATGGCTCCAAAACAGCAAAATAAAGTTGATTTCATTGATATAGAATTATTCCTTGAATAAGCTATTTATTATGAAGAAATGCCAATAATATACATATACTAAGGTGGAAATGGTTTCATTACCTTTATTATCAGTTATTTCAGAATTGTGAATCTTTTTCATGTATGTCGGTGGTTATTGCACCTAGGCCAGGCCTAGCCTACTGATAAATATCACTTAGAGCATGAAAAAACAATGCTACACTCTAACGTTCAATTGGCTTTAACAGACAACTCTTTTCCACCCTGTTATTCCATTTTAAAGCAAGGTTTTCACTGTTATTTTTGTTTTTTCTCACTTGCCTGCAGATCTTTTTAGTTATTTAAATACATTGTTTTTAGTAACCTTGGAAAGGTTCTCACTCCCCTTTTACAGTGTTCTTTGATACAGGCAGTGCTCGAATATAAAACTTCATCTCCACTGGTTTTAATCAGCATGGACCACGTAGGGGGTAGTGCCGCTAGTGCACCTCATGTGGTGTACTGTAGGCATCACTAAATGGTCTTTGCAGTGTCCATTCAGCTCCTAGTTGTGACCTCTCTCATTTCTATTTTTGTACCTCCATTCATATTCTCTTTCTTCCACCAAGCGCCTCAGTGTCGTGGTTGGCATGGTGTTGGCGTCCCACCTCGGTGGTCGCGGGTTCGATTCTCAATCATTCCATTGAGGAGTGAGAGATGTGTAGTACTTCTGGTGATAGAAGCGCACTCTCGGCATGGTTCGGAAGTCAAGTAAAGCTGTTGGTCCCGTTGCTGAATAACCACTGGTTCCATGCAACGTAAAAACACCATACAAACACAAACAAACAAACAATCTTTCTTCCACCTGACTTTCCATCCTCACCAACAATTGTTTCATAGTGCAACTGCATGTTACACCTTTTAAACCTTCTTACTGTCTATTATTTCCCTTTCAGTGCTGAGTAACCTTGTTGTCCCCATTTTGTATTCTAGTATTTTATATCTATGGAATGGAAGAGTTATTCTGCAGTTCTCAGTTTCTACGTTTTTCTGTGAAACAAAGTTGTGCTTACTCCTATTGTAGAATTGAATAAAATATGTAAAATTTTGGCCAAAGGCCAAGCACTTTGAATCAGTTGTTAGCAGATTGTGGAAAGTAAGATGGAAGAGAGAGTGAATGGAGGTACAGTAAAAGGAATGAAAGGGATTGCAACTAGAGGCTGAAGGAATACTGAAAGGAACCTTACAGTTTACTGCAAGAGGTGCACTGATAGCACTGCCCTCCTATGGGGGCCACACCTATGAAACCAGTAGTAAAGGAGGACTAGCTTTTATGGTGCTTGACAAATTAAGAGCAACCGTTTTTTTCAGTGATTAATGGCACATTCCACAGGTTAAATGTGTGGAATCGGTATCTGCAGTTACCCTAGTTTTCTTTTTTGCTTTCACTTTGTTAGCTTGTCTTATTTCTCAGTATTTAATCGTGGTACATAATTTTAATATAAATTCAAATTAAACTTGCTAATTTTTTTTACTAAATACTAATTTAATTTTGTCTCATCTTTTCCCAGTGTAAACAAGATGTTAATGCAGAGTGCTTGTGAACTATTGGATTGTAAGCACACGTTTTTCTTCACAGTGTATTCTAGCTGTCCACCGTATTATTCATGTTTTAAAGTTGTTTGTGAGGGGCAAAGACAAGACAGGCCATTGCACAGGTGCCTAATGTCCTAAACCAAACTTACATTTGAATGATCAGAACCTAAGCCCCCTCTCCACCCAAAATAGTATCAGTGAGAACAGGCTGTGGCTTGATGACTTGCCAGGTAGATCAGTTGATCCCCTCAAACCTAATTCCAATCATACAGACAGTATGAATGTGTTACCTGTAAAATCTAATCAAATCATGAGTGGGACTTGAACTAGGGATCATACTCTGTGGTGTCCAGGTGAAATCAAGTTTCTTGTGTTGGGCAAAGACAAGACACAGGCCATTGCACAGGTGCCCAATGTCCTAGAGACCAAACTTACACTTAACTTATCAATATCTAAGCCCCCTCTCCACCCAAGATAGTATCAGGGAGAACCGGCTGTGGCTGTTGACTCACCAGGTAGATCAATGGGTTCCTTCAAACCTAATTCCAATCTCAAAGACAATATTATTGTGTTACCAGTAAAAGCTAATCAAATCATGATTGGAACTTGAACTAGGAATCACTCACTGCCAGTGAAATCAACTTTACTAAATTGAGAGGGATCTGTTAAGGTGTGTAATGATAGCTATAAGAAATAGTAGATAGGGTAGTGTAAAAACAGAAAGAGAGAGAATAATCAAAGTACGCCTCCTGGAGGTGGAGCTTCATTATTGATAGAAGCTGAGTAAGTCTGGTGCGAGGTCGCAGGTCAAAGATTTTATGGTGGTCATAAGATTTCAATTGCGATGGTGTTATGGCCCAATGTCCTGTGACTAAGGTTTTGTTACATCTGGGCTTTTTGATCAAATTTTGACACACACCAAAGCTCAGTTCTCTCTCTCTCTCTCTCTTTCTCTTTCTCGTTATTTTCGCTGTACTTTGATTATTCTCTCTTTCTGTTTTTATGCTACCCTATCTACTATTATTTTTTATAGCTATCATTACAGGTGCTTGCATGCATCCAAAGTGTTTAGTGAAGCCCTGCCCAGAATAGTTTTAAAATCAAGGTGAAATTCTGGTGATCATTTTTATAAGTCTATATTCCTTATTATTATATTAAACAATTTTGTATAGCATATGATCAAAACCTGTATCAGATTAATTTGGTAACCTTGAAATAGTCATAAAATCATTTTGAATTTGTTTTATATACTTTTGGTGCTCAAGATACCTATATTACTCCAATAGTTACTTGATAATTATCACAAATGAAAGGCCAGAAAAAAAAGTAACATTTCAGTCAAGCCATAATTCAAAACTTTATTTTGGTACAGAACATTTTCTTTTGAATAGTAGAGATCTCATTTTTTAATAAAATCTACTTCTAAACCTTGTGAATTTTGTTGTGCTCATTCACATTTTCAAGTTTAATTTCAGGCCTGTTTCTGCCTGAACTCCTATCCCCCTTTTTTATATTTTTCTTTATTTTATGTGCCCCCCATCAGGTTTTCATCTTACTATTTCCACACCTATTATTTCTCTGACAAACTGTTCCTTACTTTGTGGGTTCTGATGCTTACATCAATTCTTGGTTGTTTTTGAGTGGATCTTATACATTCCAGTTAGCCAGTCAGTTTTTTTTTATATACATTGCTTAAATTTTGATTTTGTTTCTTTAATTATAAATGATGATTATGTTGTGAAACAAATATATAAAAAAATTTCTAATACCAATTATTTATAAATCTCAAGAACTCATTCATCATTAACAGCCTTACTCTGTATGAATGGTTCTCAGTCAGACCATCTTGATAAATCATGAATAAAAAAAATTGTACTGCTCAAGTGTATCCTGGAGGGTAATGCACAGTTCCTGGATCAGACAGCATAAATATTGACTGCATTGGCTGCTGGAAACATGAGGATACATCTGCAGATGCTCAGTGGTAACTGCCATCTGTCTTGAATGCAGAAAAACTTTAAGGTTCAGACAAACGTGGGTTTGTTTAAATATATATATTATATGTCTTTGTTTTTAAAAACTAAATATTGACATGATCAACAAGTTTACAAGCAAAATACAAGCCTTGAAACTGTGGGTTGTTCATTTAGGATAGAATTTTTTTTGTTTCGACTTACTTGTTGCAAGAGAAAAATTTGAAGGATTCAGCAATTTGGGCACTTTATAGTATTTGCTTTTGCAAACTTATTCCAAATACTTGACTGATGAACATATAATTTTTTCAAGCAATCTCCAATCAGCATTGTTAATTGAACCCAAGAATTTCATGCATACATCAAAATATTTATACACCTGGATATAATTTTTTTGTGGCATTTTAAATCAATGAAATATTTTTGTAGTCTTGTATATGACATGCAAATATACTCATGATGGAGTAACTGAATTAAGAATTAATAGATCTAGTGAAATTGGTTGCCTTTGTGCTGTTTCATCTTACAGCGCATGATCTAAGTATTTCTCTCACAGTTGATTTGAGATGATTCATGTAGGTCACAAATCAAAATAAAAACTCTGGTTATTTTAATTATGACAGTCAAATCCTTTTTTTTTTTTTTTATGTAAAGGGTGCCATTGCTTTTGTTAACACTCAACATTCAAGATTCTTTCAAAAATATCCATCATATTTATTCCACTGCTTGAAATACTCATGCTAAAAGGACAATAGAACTACCTCAAGAAAAATTTTGGACTGCTATATTGTAAGAACTTTAGGGTGAAATGTGGTTCAATTCAAAGGCTGAATAGAATAGTCTTCTGAGAACGGCTTGCAGGTACATTACCATATTAAAGGCATCTCCTCTGTACAGTTATCTTCCTTGTCAGGTAAAAAATTGTATAGCAGTTGTTCAGGTATTCTGGCGCTTTAACACTCCCACCTATCATTTTTTTTTAATAGCTGATTGTTTTTTTTTTTCTAATATATATATACCAAGGCAGCAGTAATTGACATTGTAGAAAGTTATTGAGATTATTTGCAGAATTTTCAGACTCAATTGTTCAAGCAAGTACTTAAGCAAGTACTTAATATTAAATGTTGTTGGAGCTAAGAATGCCCTGTTTGCTGTTGTCAGCTGGATGATGTTTTTGCTCTCGCAATTTGTCTTTTGTAAATCTTATTCACTTTGGGTCTAGTTAGGCTTAACTTATTAGTAATAATGAGAACATCAAAACAAAATGTATGGTTAATGATATAATGAGCAACCTTAAGTTATTTATAGTTTCAACAGGATTGCTAAATTTATTCTCCAACTGTTTGATATGTGAGATTATGATCTTTGCCATTCAATGGAGATATTATGGGTAGCTTTCTCTTATCAAAGCCATTCTTTACATGTTGTGGGCTACTCAATGTTCTGGTGTCATTTGTGCTCTTTCATTTGCCTATTGTGTGTCCTTATCATTATGAATTCTTGATGTCAACTCCATCTTCTATCTTCATTCTCTCAGTTATTGTTTAAAGCTGTATGGAAAAATGTTTGAAGTCATATTTTTTAGACTATTTTCACTTATCATTGCACTTGCATGATAATTTTTTGTATTGTTACTGTATGCTGATAAAGGTAATTTTCCACTTGAAAATAGCAGTGATATTGATGAAACACTTATTGAAGTATAATTTAACTGGTTTTCAGTTTAATACTAGGTAAGTACACTATAATGACTGCACTTATAAAAGTTACATTAATAACATTGGAGTACGATGTATTTCCTCATTTGTTGTCACCAAGTAGTAGTATTTATATTGAAGGGGGAATTTTGTGTTTGTTTTAGTTAATGGCAAATGTTAAGGTGATTTACATTTGTTTTTCATGCGGCCAAGTCTCTGACGAAGGTTTGTAGCTTTTCAGAGCAAGCCATTACAGAGGTTCTTTTAGTTGCATTAAAACATTCTTCAGTTTTCATTGATTTTTGCTTACAGAGCTTTTTTATTTTGTTACAAAGCACTTTGGTTTTTACCTTTTGCAAATTAAAACTAATAGAAATGCATATAAAACATGTATTTTTTATGCTACTGGAGAGTGGGACCATGCACATGGCTACAAAACACCAAAGTTACAGCACTGCTGAAATTTTATTGAGTTAGATTTCATTGTTCTTTTTTATTTCATTTTTCTTATTGACAATTAAAAAAGATTTTACAGGTAGATGCATTGATGCATTGACATTTTTATCCGTTACTTTTATTGGAAGTATAAATGAGAGAAATTTGATATTGATAATTTGATCAAATTTATGTACATATTGTAGCTCTATTTAAGAATATAAACAAATGTTGTAGTGTCTCTTAATATGCAATATAAGTACAACTGTGTAGTTGAAATTCCTGATGGGCAGCTGTTGAGATTTGTAGAAATGCTTGCTTTACGTTGCTGTGGTGTAAATTTCTGTTAATTCTAGTCTTCAAAGTGTAGTCATTATGGATTTGTTTAGTGGTATTAATATTTATCAAAAGTGCACATGATGAATAGTTTCCCCAGCATTATTTTGATAAAATTGGTTATATTATTTACAAGACTCCACCTTATGCAACTTTTTGGTTTAGGGGACCACTTATGGAAATTGGTATGCATATGGGACTGTGGCCTGAAATTCTCACGTAATAGTCCTTCTTATCTGTAGCTTTTGATTTTCAAGGTAAAAGTAACTATAATTACAGTTTTCTGGTGAATGTGTAATCTAGCAGTGGTAGGCTTAATTTTCAGGAAAGTTATATAAATACGCACAAAGCTGATTAATGTGATGAAGAAAGAGTGAGGGGATTTAAGGCATTTGATATATTTGATATGATGAAGAAAGAGTGAGGGGATTTAAGGCATTTGATATATGATTTCCTAAGAGAAGTAAGAGAAAATGGATGATTGGTAACAAATAAAGCTGTACTCTAGAGGATGTGAGAGGGGAAAACCTTGGGGAGACTTGATTTCAAGAGAAAAGGAAGCATTTTTGTATCTCTAGTCTAGTAAAAATATGTGCAACTTCGTTTTTAGAGACTAAAAGAAGAATTTGAGATAGATTAGAATGATTAATTTGTATTTTTGTGTTAATTTTTTCATGACCACATGAAATGCAGTGGCTCAATATGAATGATTAAAATAAGGGAAAAGTGTGCGCCTTTTGTTCAGAAAAAGGATGATTTTATTGTACATTTTTATTATTACTTGTTTTTCAATTTGTTCTTTAAGGGCATTATGATTAAATACAATACTTAGCTATTTCTGTTGCATACAGTTTAAGCAGTCTCTTCACTGGCATTTTATATATATTTGTCAGTAAATAGGAGCGTAATCAGGTTTTCCAAAGGTCATGGAAAGGCATTTTGTTGCATTCTATTTTCATCTTGTTTCATTGTACGCTTTTTAAAAAGAAAATTTACTGAAAGTTATCAAGTGAATATGGAGGGAATATTGATTAAAATTGTTTGGTACTGGATTACCTGGTGTGTGAAATTGACTGGTCTGATGGTGGCAGATGCCCATGTCACTACTGTCACACCAGCCATACCAGCAGAAGATACACAAGCCAACCTCCCCTTTCCCTCCTGCCTATCTCATCAACAAATCTTAGGTGATCTCAGCATCTTACAAGTTGGTTACTGCAAGAACATCTGGCAGCCCAACCAGTCAGAATTTAATGAACACAACATTCTTTTGGCTCTACCCCACCTACCACCTAAAAATGCCTGTGTAACTCAGAATGTTGGTCGTTTATGCTGTAACTATGTAGATAACCACCAGAGGAAAATAGTAAGCCTAATGCAGCAGAACATTTTTCTGTTACATTAGGAAACCTGATCTGTAGCTCTGCCTGCTGAGGGAAAAATATGATAGGCATATGTGTAAGATTTATACAAACTGAACATTATTATTATTATTACTATTATTATTATTATTATTATTATTATTATTATTATTATTATTATTATTATTATTATTATTTATTTTTTTTTTTTTTTACTCTATCACAGTCCTCCAATTCGACTGGGTGGTATTTATAGTGTGGGGTTCCGGGTTGCATCCTGCCTCCTTAGAGTCCATCACTTTTCTTACTATGGTGTGCCGTTTCTAGGATCACACACTTCTGATGAGTCCTGGAGCTACTTCAGCCTCTAGTTTTTCTAGATCCTTTTCAGGGATCTTGGGATCGTGCCTAGTGCTCCTATGATTATGGGTACGATTTCCACTGGCATATCCCATATCCTTCTTATTTCTATTTTCAGATCTTGATACTTATCCATTTTTCCCTCTCTTTCTCTTCAACTCTGGTGTCCCATGGTATTGTGACAATCAATGAGTGATACTTTCTTCTTGACTTTGTCAATCAACGTCACGTCTGGTCTGTTTGCACGTATCACCCTATCCCGTCCTGATACATAGTCCAAAGGATCTTTGCGTGATCGTTTCTATCACTCCCTCAGGTTGGTGCTCGTACAACTTATTACTGCAAGGTAGCTGATGTTTCTTGCACAGGCTCCATTGGAGGGCTTTTGCCACTGAATCATGCCTCTTTTTGTACTGGTTCTGTGCAAGTGCCGGGCATTCGCTTGCTATGTGGTTTGTGGTTTCATTTTTTGTATTGCACTTCCTACATATGGGAGAGATGTTATTTCCGTCTATCGTTCTTTGAACATATATGGTTCTTAGGGCCTGATCTGCGCGCGGTTATCATTCCTTCAGTTTCTTTCTTTAGCTCTCCCTCTGTAGCCATTGCCATGTGTCATCGCTGGCTAGTTCTTTAGTCTGTCTCATGTATTGTCCGTGCATTGGTTTGTTGTGCCAGTCCATCCTTTTCTGTTCTGTCCTGTTTCCATTCTCCTGTCTCTGTATATTTCTGGGTCTTTGTCTACTTTTATTAGTCCTTCTTCCCATGCACTCTTTAGCCACTCGTCTTCACTGGTTTTCAGATATTGTCCCAGTGCTCTGTTCTCGGTGTTGACGCAGTCCTCTATACTTAGTAGTCCTCTCCCTCCTTCCTTTCGTGTTATGTATAGTCTTGTCCGTATTTGCTCTTGGTGTAGTGCTTTGTGTATTGTCATATGTTTCCTGGTTTTCTGATCTATGCTGCTGAGTTCTGCCTTCGTCCATTCCACTATTCTTGCGCTGTATCTGATTACTGGCACTGCCCATGTGTTTATGGCTTTATCATATTTCCGGCATTGAGTTTTGACTTGAGTATCCTGATCGTGTCCTTCACCTCTTGGTGTTTATCCCCTCCTTCCATTATTCCCAGGTATTTTGTATCCTGTCTATCTATGTGTTTTGATGTTGCTCCCATCTGGTAGCTTTATCCCTTCAGTTTCTCGTTACTTTGCCTTTTTGTATGCTGACTAAGGCCACATTTTTCTATTCTAAACTCCATCCTGATGTCCCCCAGATACAATCCTTACAGTCTGGATTAGGGTATCTATTTATCCTTGATGCTCTTACCATACAGCTTGATGTCGTCCATGAACATCAGATGGTTGATTCTGTTGCCTCTTTTCTTGAGTTGGTACCCGGCATCCATCTTCTGTAGTACTTTTGTCATGGGAATCATGGCTACTACGAAGAGTAGTGGGGACAGTGAGTCGCCCTGGAAGATCCCTCCTCCTGATATTAACTGTAGTCTTATTCCAGAGCTTGTAAGTATTGTATTCCCAGTTGCGCATTGTATTTTTTTTTAGGAAGCTGATGGTGTTTTTCCTCTGCCCCATATATTTGCAGGCAGATTCTATTAGCCATGTGTGTGGTATCATGTTGAAGGCTTTCTTATATAGTCTATCCATGCCATGCTTAGGTTGGTTTTCCTTCTCCTACTGTTCTTCATTACCATTTTGTCTATCAGGAGCTGGTCTTTTGTGCCCCTACACTTCCTTCTGCAGCCTTTCTGTTGGTGGGGCGGGGATGGTGTTTGTCTCCTCTAGGGTAATTGTTATAGCCTTTCCACTGATGATACCTGTTAGTAACTTCCAGATTATTGTAGGCAGGTATAGGCCTGTAGTTATGAATATATTTCCCTTAGTCTTGTCTTTTTGTACTAAGGATGTTACTTCCTGTGGTCTTCCATTTGGGTGCATGGTGATTTGAGATCAATGCTGGAGTTGTTCTGCTATTTGTGGGTGTAGGGCCTTGAAGTCTTTGAGCCAGTATCCATGGACTTCATCGGGACCTGGGCTTTCCAGTTTGGCATTTTGTTTAGTTGGTGTCTGACTGTCTGTCATGATCTCTGTGAATCTTTGTTGTATTCTCCCTGTTTCTTCTTCTTTGACTTCCTGGAGCCATGTTGCATGTTTGTTGTGTGATACTGGATTGCTCCATATGTTTTCCCAGAGCCTCTTACTTGGTTCGGCTTCAGAAATTTCTTGGTTGTCTTCCCCTCTTAGTTGGCTGTATAGTCTTTTCTGGTTGGTTCCGAATAGTTTGTTCTGTTGGTATCCCTTAATCCTGTTCATGTACCGTTGGATCTTATGTGCTTTGGCCTTAAGCCTCTGTTTTACATCTTCTATTGTGTTGTTTAGTCCCCTCTCTTGTACTTTGTATTTCTCGTTGAGTTCCTCCCTTGTTTTCTTGCTTCTTAGCCTTATTATTATTATTATTATTATTATTATTATTATTATTATTATTATTATTATTATTATTATTATTATTATGATAAATCTGTGTTTACTCATCTTTTTAAATGTTTTTTTTTTTTTAGGAGCTACATGGAGGACAAAGATCTTTTATATTAAATCAATTAAGAATGTGGTTTCTTTAAGAAGGATACAATTGCCAATTTTTCTCTCTATTAAGTTTAGTGTATTGATATTAGTTTACTGGTTCTGGTTAGATTTCTATGTGAGGTAACACATTTCTCTTCTTCCTCATCACTGTTTTGCTTTATTTCTATGCTTGTCAAAAATCACACTTTATTAGAGTTATTTCTAAGATTGCTTCAGGCATTGTAGTTAATAAGTTATTAATGATAAACATGTTTTCTAACTTTGTTTTGCAGTAATTGGAAATTGATTAACCTTGGTTTCTGATAAATCACTGTTCTAAAACCTATCAATACATGTTAAGCAGCAGCTGTTCATTTTATTTTTCCACTTCATATGCACAGGGTGATCTGTTTTTGCTTTTTTTTTTTCCTCTGAAATAAAAGAATTTAAATGAAGGAAATGTTTTCACTTATATTCAAACAGCAGTGTGTTGTATGCACATGTTCTTTATGAGTAATGAATAGTAAGATTATAGGTTATATTTAAACAAAAATTCATAGTTAACAATAGTATAGGTAATATATATATATTATATATATATCAGTATTCATAGTTAACCATGTATCATGTATTAGCAGTATTTTGTTTTCTTATTTGATTATTGAAATATGTAATAACTGAAGCTAGGTTTTAAATGGATGTTAAAAGGAAAATTAAAATATTCATTATAATGGGGAGGGTTGACGTGGACAAACCACTTTGAACAAAAGTCTTATTCAGATTGTTTGTCAGATTTATGATGAAATATGCAAATAATTTTGACAGTTAATCTTACAAAATAATAGATAAGATCTTTTAATCAAGTACAGCTCAGTAACTGCATTTCATGTTGATATATCTTTTTCATCAGGTACCTTTGGTGTTCATTAAAGTTCTGTGGTTGATTTTAGAGATGATGGATTGTATGTTTGTTTTTGTTGTCTGCAGTGAAGTGTTTATGAATTATGTTGCTTTTGCATAGTTTTCAGTTGTGATTTTGTTTTAACTTTTCAATAACTTTTGGATTCACATTTCTGCCATAGAAGGTAGTATGGTTAATTTCATCATGAGAGTAGTGTATGGTAAATTTCAGTAAGAAAAAAAATTAGGACATGCGGAGAGGAACGTGAGAGAGGTAATGGTGCATGATCGCAGAGATGGAGAAGACATAACAAACAGCGAACCCTTATAAAGATGGGAAAAACTGAAGATAAAGATAAATATCTCCTAAAGTAATGCAGAATGACTAAATATCATTAAACCTTTCAGGGGCTAAAGGAGCTTGGTGAAAGTGTGGCATCCAATCTCATGGGTCAGCGACAAGGTTCTCCGGCTCAGCAGCCACCACCCACAAACCTACCAACTCCTGGGGTGGTTACTGTTCTTGATACCCAGGTTTGATTACTTCCTATTTCTTGATTGTTTTTCATCTAATGATAATGATTGCATCTGTTTGATCTCGGTTTGTTCTTGGCTTATCATTGGTGAAGGGTTAGCCAGCTACATGTGAGTTAGGCATGTTGATGATAACATTACTAAAGTTAAGTGTACTGTTTTAATGGTATTTAGAGTTTCCAGTCTCTTCACTTTGGTTTTTAGGAACTGGATGTTTTTAAGGTGTAATTATTGCATTTGAAAAAGCTTATTATTTGAAGAAAGTATTATCCAGTTTTTTAATGACGTATCTAATTTAGCCTTTTTGTGAAATTACAGACTGTAAGCACTGGAGAAGTTAATTTACTAAGCAGTGGGACTTCTTCAGGCATTGTTGCTCATTTCACTGCACATCATGCAGCTCCTGTTGTTGCCCTGCAGTTTGATCCAACAGGGATGTTACTTGTAACTGCTGATAAACAGGGACATAATTTTCATCTGTTTCGTCTGCAACCTCACCCACTTACTTCTGCACAATCTGCTATCCATCATTTATACACACTTCATAGGGGAGATACTACTGCTAAGGTAAGGCTGCTGGGGGTCTATGGAGTGATTGGGAGTGATAATTTTGATATTATTTTTGAAGTAAATATGTTTGTTTCAAAACAATCGCACTACTTTACATAGCCCTATAACCTGTTAGCATAGTCCCTAGACACTTCAAAAAAGCATCTGATGTTTTCTATGTAAAGTAAATGCCTAATATACAGTGTTCTTCAAAAATTTTCCAAAGTGTATTAAGCTCCTCTTTAATTATTGATATGTCTTCATTTTATTGAAATTTTTCTTTTTGTTGATCAATTCCTGTAGTTTTTTTTAAAGAAATGTTTCAAGATCTATATTGTCCTTATAACTGCTATCTGAAATGTTTACTGGAAGCACGGGCTGCTTGATATCTGTTATTTAAATTAGAATTTAATAATACTAAAAGTAAAGAGGAAAGTGTGCAAATACTTACCAGCATTGTACTTTGATACTATTAAGTGTTACCTCCTTTGAACATCTGCCTGGTCATCTGTAAATAGGTTCTTTTATGTGAGGATATCTACAATTGATTTGTTTTTAGTGTGCTTCATAAATTAAATTAGGGCCAGTATTAACCCTTTAACGCCGACTGGACGTATTTTACGTCTACATTTTTTGTCTCTCGGGTGCCAACTGGACGTCGACATACAAAAGTTTTTTTAAAATTTTGCGAAAAATACTTTTAGGCCTACCAGCCGAAAACTCTTGAATCACGTGCCTTGGGGATGCTGCTGGGAGTTCACGGATCAAGGTGTTGTTTTGTTTACAATCGTTACGCAGGCGCGCAAGCACGAATTTCTTTCTTGCCGCACTAAAAAGTATCTGACACATCTCTGAAATTATTTCGTCACTTTGACATAATTGTTGTACCATTTTAAATTAGCCGTTACATGGAGTATTATATATGAAAATGTGTGCATTTTTATGTAGAATACAACAAAAAAATACTCATGATTGTAGCTTTTATCAGTTTTGAGATATTTTCATATAAATAACGATAAGTGCCTAAATTTCAACCTTCGATCAACTTTGACTCTACCGAAATGGTCGAAAAACGCAATTTTAAGCTAAAACTCTTATATTTTAGTAATATTCAATCATTTACCTTAATTTTACAAGTAATTGGAAGTCTCTAGCACAATATTTCGATTTATGGTGAATTTATGAAAAAACTTTCCTTACGTCCGCGCGGTAACTCTTCCGAAAAAAATCATACATGCGATTGTGGTAATGTTTGCACCATTTTAAAATTAGGACCGGTTACAAAAATAAATTTTATATATGGAAAATGTGCGGCCCCCCAGTTTCCTGCCCACAACAAACTAAAAAAACAAACCCATGGGTTGTAAGCTTTTTAAATCAATTTTGAAAATATTTTCATATAAAAAATGATAAGTGACAAATTTTAAACCTTCGGTCAATTTTGACTCTACCAAAAGGGTCGAAAAACACAATTGTAAGCTAAAACGCTTATATTCTAGTAATATTCAATCATTTACCTTCATTTTGCAACAAATTGGAAGTCTCTAGCACAGTATTTCGATTTATGGTGAATTTATGAAAAAAATAACATTTTCTTTACGTCCGCGCGGTAACTCTTCCGAAAAAATCATACGTGCGATTGTGGTAATGTTTGCACCATTTTAAATTAGCCGTTACATAAAGTTTTTATGCATGACACTTACCTGGCAGGTATTATATATAGCCTTATCCTTCTTGACGCACACTGCAGAATTTCAAACTCGCGGCAACCGCTAGTACACTGGTAGTTCAGGTGATGGCCACCCCGTTCCCGTGGCGCTGGTACTTGGAACTATTCCCGTTTTCCTCATATTTTCTCTGCCAGCCGAACCGGCAACATCGTTGTTGGTTCTCTGTTAGAATTTCCTGCTCGTTGACTGACTTTTTGGATATTTGTATCGTATTCACGAAGTTAGCGTGGCAATCGCATTTTGTTTGGATTTTGATTTAGTATGTCTGATTCAGGAAGTATGTTTAGAGTTTGTGTGAAAGAAGGGTGTAAGGTGAGACTGCCGAAATCATCGGTAGATCCACATACTATTTGTAAGTGTCGGGAGTTTGTATGTACGTGGGACAATAGGTGCAATGAATGTCAGTGTCTGAATGAGAAAGAGTGGAAGGCTCTTATGAAGTTATGTTGAGAGATTAGAAAAGGACGGGTTAGAAGATCTGTCTCTAGGAGTGAGAGATCGGGATCTTCGAGTAAGCCTTTGAATGAATCTTTGCATGTGCTTCTCCAGCTCATTCACATGTGACGTAGCACCTTCCCCTCAGGTTCTCCTGCGCCCGTTGCTGTATCTGAGGATACTACTGATCCACAAATTGTGAAAGTGTTCGCTGCCCTTGCGTCCATGGGAGATCAAATTTAAACGATTAACAGACAAAGTGGAAGTGTTCGGTGACAGTGTTTGTGGAGGGGCGCCTGATCGTCCCTCTCGTGCTCCTAGACCGAGACCTCTGTCAAGCTCCCAGACCCAGGGGAGAAGGCATGTCGACAGTCGAAGGGAGGCGAGAGGGGTTTACTCGTGATCAGTCGTCCCTTCAGGCAGTCCTGTTGCTTCCCAGGCTGCAGCAGTACGCCATGGAAAAGGCGATACTGGGAAGTGCCGTTATCATCGGATAGTTCGGCGTCAGGAAGGAGTAGGCGTTTCGCGGAAGTATCGCATCCTCTCAAGAGGTCATACTTTCCGTCCTCATCACAGGATGAAAGGGCTGTTGACCAAGAAGGTGGAGTGCCCTGAGATTTTTTCATCGGAGGATGAAGAAATTATCCCTATCAAAAGGAAGAGGATTTCTTGTCAGTTGGAAGTTACTAGCGGTGCGGTGAGAGGTGTTTCTCCGCTTAGAGGAAACTCCTCTGCGTAGACCGCAGGTTCGCTCGCCTCTCCGTGTTTAGCCCGGTGCGTCCTCGATCTCCTCATCATCAGGAGTCTCGTAAGAAGCGGAGACGAAGGAAGTTCTGCGGGACATGCAGGAGAGATTAGCAGTGATTGTCCAATCATGGGAGAAGCCCAAACAACCTTCGGTTAGACGTAAGGACTCGTCTCTCCCGGTTAAGTCCTCCAAGAGGACGCAGGACGTGCAACGCAAGCCAGGAGAGGAAGAGTGATGGACGCATACGTTCAGGAGGACGCAGGACGCAGGCGGCAGCAAGTCGAAACTTTTTCTCGACAAGGAAGAGAGGAGTTTTACAAGGAGGACAGCTCCGCATTCGCTCTCTAAGCAGGCTCTGCATAAGGAGTCCCGCTTGGAGAGTCATCAGGATCTTGGTTTCAAGATATTTCTTCGCAGGAGGAAGAATTTGTGGAGAGTGTGGAAGAGGACAAGAATGTGGAAGCTCCTTCCTCGGACTACAAGAGACTAACAGAGTGCCTTCTTTCTTTGTTGAAGGAGATTTCAACCTTCAGGTCCGCCAATCGCCTTTGTCTCAATTTTTGAAGACGAAGACAACCAAGAAATCGTCTTTTTGAAAATGACTTTGTCTATTTCGGCCAAGAAAGCCCTTCAACGCGTAAATGAGTGGTTGAAGGAAGAAGAGAGAGTCGGGAAGACTTCTTTTGCTTTTCCCCCGGCCAAGTTGTTGGCTTCTAAGTCTGGTGTTGGTATTGCTACGGGGGAAAGTCTTGGCCTGGGAGTTCCTGCCTCCTCCCAGGGAGACTTTTCCAACATAGTGGACAGCTCCCGTAGACATGCTTTACATTCAGCCAAAGTGTGGTGGACTTCGTCAGAGTTCGACCATTTACTCAAAGGTATCTATCGGACTTTTGAGGTGTTTAATTTTCTTGACTGGTCGTGGGGGCCCTGGCTTGGACTTCGGAGATGGAAGATTCGTCAGAATCCGAGTTGCCGAGAAGTATCATGTCCTGTATGGATAAAGCCTTGAGAGATGGAGCTAATGAATTGGCCTTCACTTTTTACAGCAGGCGTTTTGAAGAAAAGACATCTTTTGTGCTCGTTCGCTGCTAAAGGAGTCTCGAACGCGCAAAAAGTCGGAGTTGATGTTCTCTCCGCTTTCAGGACAAGCTCTTCCCTCATGGATAATCATTAAGGACATCTCGCTCTCCCTCACTCAGAAGGCTACTCAGGATCTACTAAGTCTTCTGTAAGGAAGTACTTTACCTTCTAATGTAATGAAGAAGACTCCGAAGGATACAAGAACTTCACAGCAGCCCTTTCGGGGTAGGACTTTTTCCCGACCAGCATTTAGAGGGAAAAGAGTTCCAGCCAAAAGAGGTTCGAAAACCTCAACCAAGCAATGAGTCAGAAGTCCTCCAGACTGGTGTGGGGGCCAGACTTTTAGACTTCTGGGAAGTCTGGCAAAGCAAAGGAGCGGATCCTTGGTCTGTAAGGTAGCGAAGGAAGGATACAAGATCCCCTTTCTCAAGAAACCACCTCTCGCTACAGCTCGAGAGCCCTAGGGGCTCATTACATCGATTTAGAGAAGAGAGAGGGCTCTTTGGCATCAAGTTGTCAGCATGTTAGAAAAGGGGGCCATAGAACCGGTTCTGGATCACGAATCCCCAGGTTTTTACAACCGTCTGTTTCTTAGTACCGAAGTCATCAGGAGGTTTGGAGGCCAGTACTGGACGTAAGTCAGCTAAACTTGTTCGTAGAAAAAGACCAAGTTTACGATGGAGACGAACGATTCAGTACTGGCAGCGGTACGACCAGGGGACTGGATGTGGTAACGCTGGACCTTCAGGATGCGTACTTCCATATTCCGATTCATCCAAGGTCCAGGAAATATTTGAGATTCGTGATCCAGGACAGGATTTATCAATTCAAAGCCCTTTGCTTCGGTCTGTGCCACGGCCTCAAATTTTTACAAGATTGATGTCGAATGTGGCGAAGTGGCTTCATTTGTTAGGAGTCAGAGTCTCTCTCTACCTAGACGATTGGCTCATAAGAGCACAATCAAAACAGCAATGTCTGGAGGACACGAACATCACATTGGAGTTAACTCAGCAGCTGGGTCTGATGGTAACCTGAAAAAGTCACAGGTTGATCCCCTCTCAGGAGCTAGTTTATTTGGGGATTCTGATATCCTCAGTACTTTTCAGGCTTTTCCGTCACCCGAAAGGCAGACCATGTGCCTGCGGAAAGTGCAAGAATTCCTATTGAAAGACCAATGCTCGGCGAGAGAGTGGATGAGCCTGCTGGGGACACTCTTCGTTAGAGCGGTTCATTTCACTAGGGAGACTTCACATGAGGCCCTTACAGTTCTTTCTGAACGAAGTCTGGCCAAGAAGATCGCAACCAGATTCCTTCCGGTTTCCAATTCCTTCAAAGATAAGGAGGAATTAAAGTGGTGGCTAGTTCCGGGGAGGTTGTCAGAGGGTACGTCACTCCAGCAGAGGAACCCAGACCGGATATTATTTCCGACGCGTCAGACGCAGGCTGGGAGCGACGCTGGGCCCTCGGGAGGAGTCAGGCCTTTGAACGAAGAAGAAAAGGCATGGCACATAAACAGGAAGGAACTGATGGCGATCTTCTTGGCTCTGAAAGCGTTCAGACCGTGGATCAGCGGCAAAGTGGTGCAGATCAACGCGGACAATACCACAGCTCTGGCATATATACGAAAACAAGGAGGAACCCACTCGTTGTCCCTTTGCAACTTGGCGAAGGAGATTCTTCTGTGGTCGCAGAGAGAAAACGTCACCTGCTCACCAGGTTCATTCAAGGAGAGAAGAACGTCAGAGCGGACCTGTTGAGCAGGGACGGACAAAGTGCTTTCCAACGGAGTGGATGTTGCATCTTCAAGTATGCCAGAGACTGGAAGCTCTGGGGCACACCAGTAGTGGATCTTTTTGCTACCGCAGCGATGAAGAGGTTACCGAACTATTGTTCTCCAATCCCGGACCCTCTTGCAGTCGCAGTCGATGCCTTCCTACTAGATTGGACGGGTCTAGATGCGTACGCTTTTCCCCCGTTCAAGATTTTAGGAAGGGTAATGAAAAAATTCAGAGAAAGTCGAGGAACAAGGCTGACTCTGATAGCCCCATACTGGCCGGACCCAAACGTGGGTTCACAGAGGTACTGGAATGGACAGATGGGATTCTCCGAGAAGTCTACCCAGAGAGTAGATCTTCTCAAACAACCCCACTTCGACAGTTCACAAGAACCCCTCGCTCTGGGTCTTGACTGCGTTCAGGACTATCGAAAGACTTGTCAGAGCGAGGGGGTTTTCTAGAGAAGCAGCGAAGGCAGTTGCAAGAGCACAAGAAGGCCATCAACTATCAAGTGTACCAGTCGAAGTGGGAGAACTTCCGTAAATGGTGTAAGAATCGGAAGATTTCTTCATCCAGTAACCTCTGTGACACAAATTGCAGATTTCCTTCTGTACCTGAAGAAGGAACTGGGTTTGGCAATCAGACAATTAAAGGTTAAAAGTGTTATGTTGTCTGCAGTGTTTTAGACACAGAGGTTTAGATCTGTCCAACGACGCAGATCTTAGAGATCTTCTCAGATCTTTTAATACAAAGAAGGATCGACTTTGCAGAACTCCTTCTTGGAATTTGGATGTCGTTCTCAAGTTCTTGGAAACGGATAGGTTTGAACCTATGGGCAGTTCGTCTTTGCGAAAGCTAATGAAGAAGACTATTTTCTTAGTAGCCTTAGCTACAGTTAAAAGGATTAGCGAGCTGCAAGCTATTGACAAGCAAGTAGGTTGGAAGCACAACAAAGCAGTTTGTTCTTTTCAACAGGAGTTCTTAGCAAAGAATGAGAATCCTTCGCATCCGTGGCCAAGATCATTTGAGATTGAGGTACTGGCTGATCTAGTAGGTCAAGAACAAGAAAGGGTTCTTTGCCAGTAAGAGCCTTATGGTTTTACGTAGAAAGAACAAGAAGCATTAGGGGACTTCATGTTTCTCTGTGGTGCTGTTAAAGATTCCTACTAGACCTATGTCTAAAAACGCGATGGCTTTTTCTTTGTAAGAGAAGTCATTAAAGAAGCTCATTTACTTTGTCAGAAGAATGCTTCGGCTTGATTAAGGTTAAAGCTCATGAGTGAGAGCAGTAGCTACGTCCTTAGCATTCAGGAAAAATTTAGCCCTCAAGGACATTATAGATTCGACGTTTTGGAGGACAAACTCTGTGTTTGCCTCTCATTACCTTAGAGACGTGAAGACAACTTTTGATAATTGTCAAACGTTAGGCCCGTACGTATCCTCAGGTACAGTACTGGGCAAAGGAGTTTCCAACCCCATAACCTAATAACATGCTAGGTTTTATTTTAATTAGTTATAGTGTTTTTATGGTTGTCTGAGAAGGTTAATACCAGCTCAGTTTTTTGGTGTAGTGTTTAGTATTGTATGTGTGTGTGGTTCAGGTGACTAACTTTCCTAGCATGATGCCCGTGGTAAAATGAGGGCTAGGGTTGGGGCTCTGTCAGCAGATTGGTCATGTCCAGTTGTCAGACCCTTGTTGTTAGCTTTCTCTACAAACAGGTCACATCCTAGTTGAGAGCTACTAAGGTTTAGCAGGCTAAGAGGCAGGACCTACGAAGTCAGCTACCTTAGCAGGTAAGGAACTTAACCCTCTTACGCCGGAGCCTAAAAATCAAAACCTCTCCCGTATGCCGGGCCTGGTTTGGAGTGAGCGCGGAAGTGGAAAAAAATAAATTTTTCAAAAAATTACAGCGCGCGTACTTTTGAAGATTAAGAGTTCATTTTTGGCTCCTTTTTTTTGTCATTGCCTGAAGTTTAGAATGCAACCATCAGAAATGAAAAATAATATCATTTATCATATGTAATAATGCGATATGTAGCGAAAAAAAAAAATTCATACATAATTGTATTCAAATCACGCTGTGCAGAAAACGGTCAAAGCTAACCAGTTACTTTTTTTTGCGTTGTATTGTACACTAAATTGCGATCATTTTGATATATAATACATTGTAAAACAATAAAAGCAACACCGGAAAAATATTATCACAAAATGATGTACGAATTCGTAACGAGCGGACGTAAAAAAATGTATTTCAAAAATTCACCGTAATTCTAAATAATGTTCTAGAGACTTCCAATTTGTTTCAAAATTAAGACAAATGATTGAATATTACGATACTGTAAGAGTTTTAGATTAGAATTGCAGATTTCGACCATTTCGGACGAGTTAAATTTGACCGAATGTCGAAATTTTAATATATATATTTTTTTATATGGACATATTTCGAAGATGGAAGAAAAGCTACAACCTTCAGTTATTTTTTATTGTATTCTTCATGAATTTGCGCACATTTTGATATATGAAACTCTATAAAAAGGCTAATATGAAAAGGAGCAAATATTAGGATAATGCCATGTACGTATTTCGGAGACTTGCGGCCGCGAATCGGCGCGCGGAGTGAAGGTAAATATATTTTTCAAAAATTCACCATAAATTTAAATATTGTTTTAGAGACTTCAAATTTGTTTCAAAATGAAGAAAAAAAAATGACAGAATATTACTAGGCCGTAAGAGTTTTAGCTTACAATTGCGTTTTTCAGCTATTTCGGTAGAGTCAAATTTGACCGAACGTGGTTTTTTTTCTTTTTCTATTTATCGTGATTTATATGCAAATATTTCGCAAAAAGAGAAAAAGCTACAAACCTTCAATCATTTTTAGTTGTATTCTACATGAAATTAAAACGCACATTTTCATATATAAAAACTTTATGTAACAGCTAATTTTGTTTAAATGGTGCAAACATTTCGACAATCGCACAAAAAAATTCTGATTTTTTTCGGTTAGTTACCGCGCGAACGTAATGTTTTTTTTTTTCATAAATTCACCCATAAATCGAAATATTGTGCTAGAGACTTCCAAGTCGTTGCAAAATGAGGTAAATGATTGAATATTACTAGAATATAAGAGTTTTAGCTTACAATTGCGTTTTTCGACCATTTCGGTAGAGTCAAAGTTGACCGAAAGTTGAATTTTTGCACTTAAACGTTATTTATATGAAAATATTTCAAAACTGATAAAGCTACAACCATGGGTTGTTTTTTTGTTGTGTTGTGCAGGAAATTGCGCACATTTCCATATATAAAACTTTATGTAACGGCAAATTTAAAAGGGTGCAAACATTAGGACAATCGCACGAAAAAATTTATCGGAAGAGTTATCGCACGAACGTAAGGAAAAAGTTTTTTCATAAATCACCATAAATCGAAATATTGTGCTAGAGACGTCCAATTTGTTGCAAAATGAAGGCAAATGATTGAATATTACTATAATGTAAGAGTTTTAGCTTACAATTGCGTTTTCTCGACCATTTCGTAGTAGTCAAAGTTGACGAAGGTTTGAAATTTTTGCACTTATCGTTATTTTATATGAAAAATATTTCAAAAACTGATAAAAGCTACAATCATGAGTATTTTTTAGTTGTATTGTGCATGAAAATTGCGCAAACATTTTCATATATAATAATTCATGTAAAGGATAATTTAAAATGGTGCAATAATTATGTCAAAGTGACGAAATAATTTCCGAGATGTGTCACTGATACTTTTTAGTGCGATAAGAAAGAAATTCGCGCTTGCGCGCCTGCGTAGCGATTGTTGTAAACAAAACAACGCCCTTGATCCGAGAACTCCAGCATCCCCCAAGGCGCGTGATACAAAAGTTTTCGGCTGGTAGGCCTATAAGTATTTTTTCGCGAATTTTTAAAAAAACTTTTTTGAGCCGACGGTATGATACGTCCAATCGGCATACGGGAGACATTTTGACTCGACGTTTAATACGTCCAATCGGCGTAAGAGGGTTAATAAATAATTTTAAAAATTTAGTTAATTTTTGAATTATGACGATGTTGCTGTCTGTGACCCACCTCCAAATGTGTCAATCAGCTATATATATACCTGCCAGGTAAGTGTCATGCATAAAAATGATATTGTTATGATACAATAAAGTTTTATGCATACTTACCTGGCAGGATATATAATTAAATTCCCACCCTCCTCCCCTCAGGAGACAGGGTTCAGAGAAAATCTGAGGAAAACGGGAATAGTTCCAAGTACCAGCGCCACGGGAACGGGGTGGCCATCACCTGAACTACCAGTGTACTAGCGGTTGCCGCGAGGTTTTTGAAATTTTCTGCCAGTCGCGTTCAAGAGGAATAAGCTATATATTATACCTGCCAGGGTAAGTATGGCTAAGAAAAACTTTTATTGTATCATAACAATATCATTTTATATATGAAAATGTGCTCAATTTCATGTAGAATACAACAAAAAATAATTGAAGGTTGTAGCTTTTCTCATTTTTGAAATATTTGCATATAAATCACGATAAATAGAAAAAAAAACCACGTTTGGTCAACTTTGACTCTACCGAAATTGTCGAAAAACGCAATTGTAAGCTAAAACTCTTACAGTTTAGTAATATTCAGTCATTTATCTTCATCTTGAAACAAATTCGAAGTCTCTAGCACAATATTTAGATTTATGGTGAATTTAAAAAAAAAAACTTTCCTTCCCTCCGCGCGCGGATTCTCCGCCACAAATCTCCGAAATGCGTACGTCCCATTCTCGGAATATTTGCTCCGTTTTATATTAGGCATTTCATAGAGTTTTATATATGAAAATGTGCGCAATTTCATGTAGAATAAAACAAAAAATATTTGAAGGTTGTAGCTTTTCTAATTTCTGAAATAATTGCATATAAAAAATATATTAAAAAAATTAGACATTTGGTCAACTTTAACTCGTCAGATATGGTCGAAAACTGCAATTGTAAGCTAATACTCTTACAGTATAGTAATATTCAATCATTTATCTTCATTTTGAAACAAATTGGAAGTCTCTAGGACAATATTTTAGTTTATTGTGAATTTTTTGAAAAAAATATTTGTTTATGTCCGCGTGTTACGAATTCATGCATTATTTTGTTATAATATTTCTCTGTGTTGCTTTAATCGTTTTACAATGTGTTATATACCAAAATGATCGCAATTTAGTGTACATTACAACGAAAAAAAAAGTAACTTGTTACCTTTAACTGTTTAGCGCACAATTTGAATACAATTATATATGAAATTTCGTTTTTTGCGCTATCATATATCCCTTATTTATATATGATAATGATAATTTTTTTTAATTTCTGATGGTTTCATACTAAACTTCAGCCAATTTAAAAAAAAAAGGAGCCTAAAATGAACTCTTAATCTTGAAAACTAAGCGCGCTGTGACTTTTTGAAAAAAATATTTTTTCCACTTCCGCGCTCACTCCGAAACACCTCCGGCACGCGACAATTTTTATTTTACTCGCTTCGGCGTTTTAAGGGTTAATATATTTTTGCTTTGTACTTTGATCACTTAATAAGAGATACATATATGTAGTCTTCTTTGTACAAATCACATACTGGCAGTCCCCGGTTATTGGCAGGGCTTCCGTTCTTGGTGGGATGTTGATAAGCAAAAACCACCATTAACCGAAATTCAGTGATTTGTGGCACTTATTGCACCAAGTTTCAGTTGAATAATGGGGCTAATAACCGGTTAATTGTGGCCTCTGTTAGGTATGTTAGGGGCACCATAACTATTATCGGCACCTTATGGCACCGATAACCGAACTTAGCCCATTATGGCGCCATAAATCACAGAGCACCATTAAACCAGGCCGCCATTATCCGAGTCCGCCGTTAACTGGGGACTGCCTGCATTTGTTTATTCTTACAAGAATACAAACCATCAGCCTTTAAATAGGAATTACCTTCAGCACAAGCTATTCTACGCAACAAGGTTGTTCAGTAGTCTCACTACCAGTGGGAGAGGTGAGGGATACCCTCACCCCTTCCTTCCTTGAGTTGCGTAACCACCTGCCTTATAGCTTTCATCGAGAGCAGACACAGCCCGATTGCTTCCTGGCCGTTCTACTATTGTCCTAATTTTTTTTCTTCTTCTTTTTTGTTTGAGTGAATGATTTGGGTATCTGTTCGTTTTGTTTTTTTTTTTAATAATGCAAAGCCAAGAATCATTTAAGCCCAAACATAGATTTTGTATATGAGACTTATTACCCAATAATTGTATAGCTATTAGTTTCCACATATGGCAGTCTAATCAAATTTTGCTGGTAGCGCTTCGATTGCTGAGTTTAGGTATACAAGTGCTGTCCCCCAACAGCAGTGTTTACTAGAAATGATTTAGCTAAAGACTTCATTAAGTTTTCTGCCATGCTTGACTAAACAAGTATTTACAGCAGCATGTTCTTTTTTCTGGTTATATCACCAGATTTTGGCAGTGTTACACAACCATTGGAACACTTTCGTACCTTTCGAGCAGGATGAGTCATGTCTTTGTTTTTTTGTTTTATTTCAGAGTTTATTCATAAGCCGGCGATTAAGACCGGATTACTATTGTATTTCTCCAGGAATAGTTCTTGAATGTAACACCAAATACTTTTTGCATATATGCTTTACTTACCAGGCTTGTGCTATCTGCAAGTCTCGGTTAATAATTGCCTTAAGTAAACTTATTTAATCATTCCTTTAGGCCAAACTTTTGTTTTTAGATTTT
>NC_087201.1:139254515-139275639 GCF_015104395.2 Macrobrachium nipponense
AAAATCTAAAAACAAAAGTTTGGCCTAAAGGAATGATTTAAATAAAGTTTACTTAAGGCAATTATTAACCGAAGACTTGCGGATAGCACAAGCCTGGTAAGTAAAGCATATATGCAAAAGTATTTGGTGTTACATTCAAGAACTATTCCTGGAGAATACAAATAGTATCCGGCTTAATGATAATCTGAAATAAACAAACAAAAGACATGACTCATCCTGCTCGAAAGGTACGAAAGTGTTCCAATGGTTGTGTAACACTGCCAAAATCTGGTGATATAACCAGAAAAAAGAACATGCTGCTGTAAATACTTGTTTAGTCAAGCATGGCAGAAAACTTAATGAAGTCTTTAGCTAAATCATTTCTAGTAAACACTGCTGTTGGGGGACAGCACTTGTATACCTAAACTAAGCAATCGAAGCGCTACCGGCAAAATTTGATTAGACTGCCATATGTGGAAACTAATAGCTATACAATTATTGGGTAAGTCTCATATACAAAATCTATGTTTGGGCTTAAATGATTCTTGGCTTTGCATTATTAAAAAAAACAAGAACAGATACACCAAAATCATTCACTCAACAAAAAAGAAGAAGAAAAAAAAATTAGGACAATAGTAGAACGGCCAGGAAGCAATCGGGCTGTGTCTGCTCTCGATGAAAGCTATAAGCAGTGGTTACGCAACTCAAGGAAGGAAGGGGTGAGGGTATCCCTCACCTCTCCCACTGGTAGCGAGACTACTGAACAACCTTGTTGCGTAGAATAGCTTGTTCTGAAGGTAATTCCTATTTGAAGGCTGATGGTTTGTATTCTTGTAAGAATAAACAAATGCAGGCAGTCCCCAGTTAACGGCGGACTCGGATAATGGCGGCCTGGTTTAATGGTGCTCTGTGATTTATGGCGCCATAATGGGCTAAGTTTCGGTTATCGGTGCCATAAGGTGCCGATAATAGTTATGGTGCCCTAACATACCTAACAGAGGCACAATTAACCGGTTATTAGCCCCATTAACTGAAACTTGGCGCAATAAGTGCCACAAATCACTGAATTTCGGTTAATGGTGGTTTTTGCTTATCAGCATCCCACCAAGAACGGAAGCCCTGCCAATAACCGGGGACTGCCAGTATGTGATTTGTACAAAGAAGACTACATATACGTATCTCTTATTAAGTGATCAAAAGTACAAAGCAAAAATATATTAACCCTTAAACGCCGAAGCAGTAAAATAAAAATTGTCTCCCATGTGCCGGAGGTGTTTCGGAGTGAGCGCGGAAGCGGAAAAAATATTTTTTTCAAAAAGTCACAGCGCGCTTAGTTTTCAAGATTAAGAGTTCATTTTAGGCTCCTTTTTTTTTTTTAAATTGGCTGAAGTTTAGTATGAAACCATCAGAAATTAAAAAAATTATCATTATCATATATAAATAATGCGATATATGATAGCGCAAAAACGAAATTTCATATATAATTGTATTCAAATTGTGCGCTAAACAGTTAAAGGTAACAAGTTACTTTTTTTTCCGTTGTAATGTACACTAAATTGCAACTATTTTGGTATATAACACATTGTAAAACGATAAAAGCAACACAGAGAAATATTATAACAAAATAATGCATGAATTCGTAACGCGCGGACATAAACAAATATTTTTTTCAAAAATTCACAATAAATCTAAATATTGTCCTAGAGACTTCCAATTTGTTTCAAAATGAAGATAAATGATTGAATATTACTATACTGTAAGAGTATTAGCTTACAATTGCAGTTTTCGACCATATCTGACGAGTTAAAGTTGACCGAATGTCTAATTTTTTTTATATATTTTTTATATGCAATTATTTCAGAAATTAGAAAAGCTACAACCTTCAAATATTTTTTGTTTTATTTTACATGAAATTGCGCACATTTTCATATATAAAACTCTATGAAATGCCTAATATAAAACGGAGCAAATATTCCGAGAATGGGACGTACGCATTTCGGAGATTTGTGGCGGAGAATCCGCGCGCGGAGGGAAGGAAAGTTTTTTTTTTTAAATTCACCATAAATCTAAATATTGTGCTAGAGACTTCGAATTTGTTTCAAGATGAAGATAAATAACTGAATATTACTAAACTGTAAGAGTTTTAGCTTACAATTGCGTTTTTTGACAATTTTGGTAGAGTCAAAGTTGACCGAACGTGGTTTTTTTTTCTATTTATCGTGATTTATATGCAAATATTTCAAAAATGAGAAAAGCTACAACCTTCAATTATTTTTTTTTGTATTCTACATGAAATTGTGCATATTTTCATATATAAAACTTTATGTAACGGCTAATTTAAAATGGTGCAAACAAGAGTTACCGCGCGGACGTAAAGAAAATGTTATTTTTTCATAAATTCACCATAAATCGAAATACTGTGCTAGAGACTTCCAATTTGTTGCAAAATGAAGGTAAATGATTGAATATTACTAGAATATAAGCGTTTTAGCTTACAATTGTTTTTCGACCCTTTTGGTAGAGTCAAAATTGACCGAAGGTTTAAAATTTGTCACTTATCATTTTTTATATGAAAATATTTCAAAATTGATAAAAGCTACAACCATGGGTTGTTTTTAGTTGTATTGTGCAGGAAACTGCGCACATTTCCATATATAAAACTTTATGTAACGGCTAATTTTAAAATGGTGCAAACATTACCACAATCGCATGTATGATTTTTTTCGGAAGAGTTACCGCGCGGACGTAAGGAAAGTTTTTTCATAAATTCACCATAAATCGAAATATTGTGCTAGAGGCTTCCAATTACTTGTAAAATTAAGGTAAATGATTGAATATTACTAAAATATAAGTTTTAGCTTACAATTGCGTTTTTCGACCATTTCGGTAGAGTCAAAGTTGATCGAAGGTTGAAATTTTGGCACTTATCATTATTTATATGAAAATATCTCAAAACTGATAAAAGCTACAATCATGAGTATTTTTTTGTTGTATTCTACATAAAAATGCGCACATTTTCATATATAATACTCTATGTAACGGCTAATTTAAAATGGTACAACAATTATGTCAAAGTGACGAAATAATTTCAGAGATGTGTCAGATACTTTTTAGTGCGGCAAGAAAGAAATTCGCGCTTGCGCGCCTGCGTAACGATTGTAAACAAAACAACACCTTGATCCGTGAACTCCCAGCATCCCCCAAGGCACGTGATTCAAGAGTTTTCGGCTGGTAGGCCTAAAAGTATTTTTTCGCAAATTTTAAAAAAAACTTTTGTATGTCGACGTCCAGTTGGCACCCGAGAGACAAAAAATGTAGACGTAAAATACGTCCAGTCGGCGTTAAAGGGTTAATACTGGCCCTAATTTAATTTATGAAGCACACTAAAAACAAATCAATTGTAGATATCCTCACATAAAAGAACCTATTTACAGATGACCAGGCAGATGTTCAAAGGAGGTAACACTTAATAGTATCAAAGTACAATGCTGGTAAGTATTTGCACACTTTCCTCTTTACTTTTAGTATTATTAAATTCTAATTTAAATAACAGATATCAAGCAGCCCGTGCTTCCAGTAAACATTTCAGATAGCAGTTACAAGGACAATATAGATCTTGAAACATTTCTTTAAAAAAAACTACAGGAATGGATCAACAAAAAGAAAAATTTCAATAAAATGAAGACATATCAATAATTAAAGAGGAGCTTTATACACTTTGGAAAATTTTTGATGAACACTGTATATTAGGCATTTTTTTGAAGTGTCTAGGGACTATGCTAACAGGTTATAGGGCTATGTAAAGTAGTGCGATTGTTTTGAAACAAACATATTTACTTCAAAAATAATATCAAAATTATCACTCCCAATCACTCCATAGACCCCCAGCAGCCTTACCTTAGCAGTAGTATCTCCCCTATGAAGTGTGTATAAATGATGGATAGCAGATTGTGCAGAAGTAAGTGGGTGAGGTTGCAGACGAAACAGATGAAAATTATGTCCCTGTTTATCAGCAGTTACAAGTAACATCCCTGTTGGATCAAACTGCAGGGCAACAACAGGAGCTGCATGATGTGCAGTGAAATGAGCAACAATGCCTGAAGAAGTCCCACTGCTTAGTAGATTAACTTCTCCAGTGCTTACAGTCTGTAATTTCACAAAAAGGCTAAATTAGATACATCATTAAAAAACTGGATAATACTTTCTTCAAATAATAAGCTTTTTCAAATGCAAGTTACACCTTAAAAACATCCAGTTCCTAAAAACCAAAGTGAAGAGACTGGAAACTCTAAATACCATTAAAACAGTACACTTAACTTTAGTAATATTATCATCAACATGCCTAACTCACATGTAGCTGGCTAACCCTTCACCAATGATAAGCCAAGAACAAACCGAGATCAAACAGATGCAATCATTATCATTAGATGAAAAACAATCAAGAAATAGGAAGTAATCAAACCTGGGTATCAAGAACAGTAACCACCCCTGGAGTTGGTAGGTTTGTGGGTGGTGGCTGCTGAGCCGGAGAACCTTGTCGCTGACCCATGAGATTGGATGCCACACTTTCACCAAGCTCCTTTAGCCCCTGAAAGGTTTAATGATATTTAGTCATTCTGCATTACTTTAGGAGATATTTATCTTTATCTTCAGCTTTTCCCATCTTTATAAGGGTTCGCTGTTTGTTATGTCTTCTCCATCTTCTGCGATCATGCACCATTACCTCTCTCACGTTCCTCTCCCGCATGTCCTAATTTTTTTTCTTACTGAAATTTACCATACACTACTCTCATGATGAAATTAACCATACTACCTTCTATGGCAGAAATGTGAATCCAAAAGTTATTGAAAAGTTAAAACAAAATCACTACTGAAAACTATGCAAAAGCAACATAATTCATAAACACTTCACTGCAGACAACAAAAACAAACATACAATCCATCATCTCTAAAATCAACTACAGAACTTTAATGAACACCAAAGGTACCTGATGAAAAAGATATATCAACATGAAATGCAGTTACTGAGCTGTACTTGATTAAAAGATCTTATCTATTATTTTGTAAGATTAACTGTCAAAATTATTTGCATATTTCATCATAAATCTGACAAACAATCTGAAGAACTTTTCAAAGTGGTGTCCACGTCAACCCTCCCCATTATAATGAATATTTTAATTTTCCTCTTAACATCCATTTAAAACCTAGCTTCAGTTATTACATATTTCAATAATCAAATAAGAAAACAAAATACTGCTTAATACCATGAATACATGGTTAACTATGAATACGATATATATATATATATAGATATTTATATATATATAATATAGATAGAATATAGATAATATGATAATATATATCTATATATATATATATATATATATATATATATATATATATATATATATATATATATATATATATATATTATATATAATATATATATATATATTATATCTATGTTAACTATGAATTTTTGTTTAAATATAACCTATAATCTGACTATTCATTACTCATAAAGAACATGTGCATACAACACACTGCTGTTTGAATATAAGTGAAAACATTTCCTTCATTTAATTCTTTTATTTCAGAGGAAAAAAAAAAGCAAAAACAGATCACCCTGTGCATATGAAGTGGAAAAATAAAAATGAACAGCTGCTGCTTAACATGTATTGAGAGGTTTGAGAACAGTGATTTATCAGAAAACCAAGGTTAATCAATTTCCAGTTACTGCAAAACAAAGTTAGAAAACATGTTTATCATTAATAACTTATTAACTACAATGCCTGAGGCAATCTTAGAAATAACTCTAATAAAGTGTGATTTTTGACAAGCATAGAAATAAAGCAAAACAGTGACGAGGAAGAAGAGAAATGTGTTACCTCACATAGAAATCTAACCAGAACCAGTAAACTAATATCAATACACTAAACCTAATAGAGAGAAAAATTGGCAATTGTATCCTTCTTAAAGAAACCACATTCTTAATGATTTAATATAAAGATCTTTGTCCTCCATGTAGCTCCTAAACATTTTAAAAATGAGTAAACACAGATTTATCATAATAATAATAATAATAATAATAATAATAATAATATAATAATAATAATAATAATAATAATAATAAGGCTAAGAAGCATGAAAACAAGGGAGGAACTCAACGAGAAATACAAAGTACAAGAGAGGGGACTAAACAACACAATAGAAGATGTAAAACAGAGGCTTAAGGCCAAAGCACATAAGATCCAACGGTACATGAACAGGATTAAGGGATACCAACAGAACAAACTATTCGGAACCAACCAGAAAAGACTATACAGCCAACTAAGAGGGGAAGACAACCAAGAAATTTCTGAAGCCGAACCAAGTAAGAGGCTCTGGGAAAACATATGGAGCAATCCAGTATCACACAACAAACATGCAACATGGCTCCAGGAAGTCAAAGAAGAAGAAACAGGGAGAATACAACAAAGATTCACAGAGATCATGACAGACACAGTCAGACACCAACTAAACAAAATGCCAAACTGGAAAGCCCAGGTCCCGATGAAGTCCATGGATACTGGCTCAAAAACTTCAAGGCCCTACACCCACAAATAGCAGAACAACTCCAGCATTGTATCTCAAATCACCATGCACCCAAATGGAAGACCACAGGAAGAACATCCTTAGTACAAAAAGACAAGACTAAGGGAAATATAGTCAGTAACTACAGGCCTATCACCTGCCTACCAATAATGTGGAAGTTACTAACAGGTATCATCAGTGAAAGGCTATACAATTACCTAGAGGAGACAAACACCATCCCCCACCAACAGAAAGGCTGCAGAAGGAAGTGTAGGGGCACAAAAGACCAGCTCCTGATAGACAAAATGGTAATGAAGAACAGTAGAAGAAAAACCAACCTAAGCATGGCATGGATAGACTATAAGAAAGCCTTCAACATGATACCACACACATGGCTAATAGAATGCCTGAAAATATATGGGGCAGAGGAAAACACCATCAGCTTCCTAAAAAATATAATGCGCAACTGGAATACAATATTACAAGCTCTGGAATAAGACTAGCAGAGGTTAATATCCGGAGAGGGATCTTCCAGGGCGACTCACTGTCCCCACTACTCTTCGTAGTAGCCATGATTCCCATGACAAAAGTACTACAGAAGATGGATGCCGGGTACCAACTCAAGAAAAGAGGCAACAGAATCAACCATCTGATGTTCATGGACGACATCAAGCTGTATGGTAAGAGCATCAAGGAAATAGATACCCTAATCCAGACTGTAAGGATTGTATCTGGGGACATCAGGATGGAGTTTTAGAATAGAAAAATGCGCTTAGTCAACATACAAAAAGGCAAAGTAAACGAGAACTGAAGGGATAAAGCTACCAGATGGGAGCAACATCAAAACACATAGATGAGACAGGATACAAATACCTGGGAATAATGGAAGGAGGGGATATAAAACACCAAGAGGTGAAGGACACGATCAGGATACTCAAGTCAAAACTCAATGCCGGAAATATGATAAAAGCCATAAACACATGGGCAGTGCCAGTAATCAGATACAGCGCAAGAATAGTGGAATGGACGAAGGCAGAACTCCGCAGCATAGATCAGAAAACCAGGAAACATATGACAATACACAAAGCACTACACCCAAGAGCAAATACGGACAGACTATACATAACACGAAAGGAAGGAGGGAGAGGACTACTAAGTATAGAGGACTGCGTCAACACCGAGAACAGAGCACTGGGACAATATCTGAAAACCAGTGAAGACGAGTGGCTAAAGAGTGCATGGGAAGGACTAATAAAAGTAGACAAAGACCCAGAAATATACAGAGACAGGAGAATGACAGACAGAACAGAGGACTGGCACAACAAACCAATGCACGGACAATACATGAGACAGACTAAAGAACTAGCCAGCGATGACACATGGCAATGGCTACAGAGGGGAGAGCTAAAGAAAGAAACTGAAGGAATGATAACAGCGGCACAAGATCAGGCCCTAAGAACCAGATATGTTCAAAGAACGATAGACGGAAATAACATCTCTCCCATATGTAGGAAGTGCAATACAAAAAATGAAACCACAAACCACATAGCAAGCGAATGCCCGGCACTTGCACAGAACCAGTACAAAAAGAGGCATGATTCAGTGGCAAAAGCCCTCCACTGGAGCCTGTGCAAGAAACATCAGCTACCTTGCAGTAATAAGTGGTACGAGCACCAACCTGAGGGAGTGATAGAAAACGATCACGCAAAGATCCTCTGGGACTATGGTATCAGGACGGATAGGGTGATACGTGCAAACAGACCAGACGTGACGTTGATTGACAAAGTCAAGAAGAAAGTATCACTCATTGATGTCACAATACCATGGGACACCAGAGTTGAAGAGAAAGAGAGGGAAAAAATGGATAAGTATCAAGATCTGAAAATAGAAATAAGAAGGATATGGGATATGCCAGTGGAAATCGTACCCATAATCATAGGAGCACTAGGCACGATCCCAAGATCCCTGAAAAGGAATCTAGAAAAACTAGAGGCTGAAGTAGTTCCAGGACTCATGCAGAAGAGTGTGATCCTAGAAATGGCACACTTAGTAAGAAAAGTGATGGACTCCTAAGGAGGCAGGATGCAACCCGGAACCCCACACTATAAATACCACCCAGTCGAATTGGAGGACTGTGATAGAGTAAAAAAAAAAAAAAAAATAATAATAATAATAATAATAATAATAATAATAATAATAATAATAATAATAATGTTCAGTTTGTATAAATCTTACACATATGCCTATCATATTTTTCCCTCAGCAGGCAGAGCTACATATCAGGTTTCCTAATGTAACAGAAAAATGTTCTGCTGCATTAGGCTTACTATTTTCCTCTGGTGGTTATCTACATAGTTACAGCATAAACGACCAACATTCTGAGTTACACAGGCATTTATGGTGGTAGGTGGAGTAGAGCCAAAAGACTGTTGTGTTCATTAAATTCTGACTGGTTGGGCTGCCAGATGTTCTTGCAGTAACCAACTTGTAAGATGCTGAGATCACCTAAGATTTGTTGATGAGATAGGCAGGAGGGAAAGGGGAGATTGGCTTGTGTATCTTCTGCTGGTATGGCTGGTGTGACAGTAGTGACATGGGCATCTGCCAGCCCATCAGACCAGTCAATTTCAACACACCAGGTAATCCAGTACCCAATAATTTTAATCAATATTCCCATATTCACTTGATAACTTTCAGTAAATTTTCTTTTTAAAAAGCGTACAATGAAACAAGATGAAAACAGAATGCAACAAAATGCCTTTCCATGACCTTTGGAAAACCTGATATCGCTCCTATTTACTGACAAATATATATAAAATGCCAATGAAGAGACTGCTTAAACTGTATGCAACAGAAACAGCTAAGTATTGTATTTAATCATAATGCCCTTAAAGAACAAATTGAAAAACAAGCAATAATAAAAATGTACAATAAAATCATCCTTTTTCTGAACAAAAGGCACACTCTTTTCCCTTATTTTAATCATTCATATTGAGCCACTGCATTTCAATGTGGTCATGAAAAATTAACACAAAAATACAAAATTAATCATTCTAATCTATCTTTACAAATTCTTCTTTTAGTCTCTAAAAACGAAGTTGCACATATTTTTACTAGACTAGAGATACAAAAATGCTTCCTTTTCTCTTGAAATCAAGTCTCCCCAAGGTTTTCCCCTCTCACATCCTCTAAAGTACAGCTTTATTTGTTACCAATCATCCATTTTCTCTTACTTCTCTTAGGAAACCATATATCAAATGCCTTAAATCCCCTCACTCTTTCTTCATCATATCAAATATATCAAATGCCTTAAATCCCCTCACTCTTTCTTCATCACATTAATCAGCTTTGTGCGTATTTATATAACTTTCCTGAAAATTAAGCCTACCACTGCTAGATTACACATTCACCAGAAAACTGTAATTATAGTTACTTTTACCTTGAAAATCAAAAGCTACAGATAAGAAGGACTATTACATGAGAATTTCAGGCCACAGTCCCATATGCATACCAATTTCCATAAGTGGTCCCATAAACCAAAAAGTTTGCATAAGGTGGAGTCTAGTAAATAATATAACCAATTTTATCAAAATAATACTGGGAAACTATTCATCATGTGCACTTTTGATAAATATTAATACCACTAAACAAATCCATAATGACTACACTTTTAAGACTAGAATTAACAGAAATTTACACCACAGCAACGTAAAGCAAGCATTTCTACAAATCTCAACAGCTGCCCATCAGGAATTTCAACTACACAGTTGTACTTATATTGCATATTAAGAGACACTACAACTTTGTTTATATTCTTAAATAGAGCTACAATCTCTTCTTCTTCCCAGCTTTTTCCCATTTTTATATGGGGTCGCCGTTTCGGATGAGCCGTTTCCATTTATTTCTATCTTGCGCTTCTGCCTCATCAATTCCCTTCTCATGTAAATCTCCTCTCACACAGTCCTTCCATCTCTTTCTTGGTCTCCCTCTCTTTCTTCTTCCTTGCACCTCCACTCCCATAGTATGTCTCCCAGCGTGGTCCTCATCTCTCCTCAACAGGTGTCCATACCATCTCAGCCTCCCCTCCTGCACTTTCTTTGATACTTCCACCACCTTAGTTGACCCCCTTATGTAGTCATTTCTGATCCTATCCACTCTTGTTACCCCAGACATCCACCTAAGCATTCTCATTTCTGCCACATCCATCTTCTTCTGCTCTGCTTTTCTCATGCTTGCTGTTTCCGTACCATACAGCATTGCTGTTCTTACCACCGTCTTGTGAAATTTTCCTTTTAACCTAAGCGGCACTCTTTTGTCACAAAGAACTCCCGAGGCCGCTCTCCAGTTGTTCCAGCCTGCCTGTACCCGATGTTTTACTTCTTCTTCCATACTTCCTCCAGCGTTAACAAAAGATCCCAAATACTTAAACTTATCAACTCTCCTTATTTGCTCTCCACCAAGCTGAATACTTTCTCTATCATCCCCCTCAGTGGTGGTACACATATATTCTGTCTTGGATCTACTTATTCTCATTCCTCTGTCCTCCAGTACTTGTCTCCATCTTTCCAATTTCACTTCCAGATCTTCCCTGCTCTCTGCACACAGAACAATATCATCCGCATACAATATGTTCCATGGTACTGTCTCCCTTACTTCCTCTATTATAACATCCATCACTATGTTAAAGATAAATGGGCTCAGAGCCGACCCCTGGTGTAATCCTACTCTCACCTCAAAACCTTCTGTCTCCCCAACACTGCTCCTCACTCTGGTAAATACATTCCGGTACATCTCTTGTATCAATCGCACATACTTCTCTGGCACCATCTTCTCCCTCAAGCTCCTCCATACCTCTTGTCTCGGGACTCTGTCATAAGCCTTTTCAAGGTCAATGAATACCATATGTAGGTCCCTTTGTCTTTCCCCGAATTTCTCCATTATTTGCCTCAGACAAAATATACCATCTGTTGTTCCCCTTCCCTTCATAAATCCCATCTGCTCTTTACCTATTTGTACTTCTTCTCTCAGTCTAGCATCTATCATCCTTTCCAGTATCTTCAAAGTGTGGGACATCAATTTAATGCCCCTATAATTACCACACTCTTGGACATCGCCTTTCCCTTTAAAAATTGGGATCAATATACTCCCACGCCACTCATTTGGTATCTTTTCCTGTTCAAGGATCTTTATCATAAGATCGTACAGTATATCCACTCCTTCATCTCCTAATGCTTTCCATGCCTCCACCGGGATCATGTCTGGTCCGGTTGCCTTCCCATTCTTCATCTTCTTCAGTGCATTTAGTACCTCTTGCCTAGAAAACCTCATTACCATGCCAATGTTCACTTGCCCATCCTCTCTTATTAGTCTATTATTTTCTTCATTTAACAACTGTTCGAAATATTCTTTCCATCTCTTCACAATGTCTTCCTCCTTTCTAAGCACTACACCCTCTTGATTCTTTATTTGTTTGATGTGTGTTATATCTTTGGTGCTCTTATTTCTAGCCTTTGATAGCTTCATCATCTTCTTTAATCCTTCCTTTGTCCCCAGCTCATTATACACATCATCATACGACTTTGCTTTAGCTTGGGCTACCACCTTTTTCACCACCTTGTTTTTCTCTCTGTACCTATTTCTGTCTTCCACTGACTGTGACTCTTCCCATCTTTTCTTTGCCTCCTTCTTATCTTTTACTACTTTCTCAATGTCTTCATCCCACCACCAACTATCCTTTTCTTCCCATATGATACCAGATGTCTCTCCTAGCAGCTCCTTTCCATGCCTTCTTATTACTGCTGCATTTCGTGCCCACCATTCTTGAACATCTTCAATCCTATATCAATATCCTCCAAAACCCTCCTCTTAAACTCTCTCTTCTTATCCCCTTCCTTCTGTAATTCGTACCATTTAATTTTCCTTATCCCTTTAGCTTTGGTTTTTCTTTCCCTTTTCAACTTCAAGTCCATACATAGCAGCCTGTGTTGGGGGGCTACATGGTCGCCTGGAATAACTTTGCAGTTCTTGACCTCCACCAGATTTATCCTTTTATACAAGAAATAGTCTATCTGGGAGAATCTTCCCCCACTCCTATATGTTATTAGGTGTTCCCTTTTCTTCTCAAAAAATGTGTTTACTATTGCCATGTCGAATGACACAGCAAAGTCCACTACACTCTCTCCTTCTGGGTTTCTCTCCCCAATTCCATGGCCCCCATGCACCCGCCCAATCGCCTCATTTTCACTTCCGACATGGCCATTCAAATCTGCCCCAACTATCACCCTCTCATGCTCTTCCAGTTCTTGCATTATTCCATCCATGTCTCTCCAGAAATTTCCCTTCTCTTCTCTGTGCAACCAACTTGTGGTGCATATGCGCTTATAATATTCAGAATCTCTCCTCCATAACATATCTTCAATCTGATGATACGGTCATTCTTTCTATGCACTTCTATTACCGAGTTCTTTAGTTCACTAGACAGTACTATGCCAACTCCATTTCTACCTTGTTTATTTGCTCCACTATAATATAGCTTATATCCATCTCCCAACTCTTTAGCTTTATTTCCTTTCCACCGCGTTTCTTGCACACACACAACATCTACTTTCTTTTCTCTCATCAAGTCAGCCAATTCTCTACCTCTCCCAGTCATGGACCAACATTTAGCTGACATACTCTGAACCCAATGTGAGCTCGCTTCTTTAGCTGCACCCGCTCCTGATGCAGTAGCCCTCGCCTTACCACAGAGTTAGGGCGATGTCTCTGTGCGTCGTTTACGGAGTACGCCTAGCATTACCTCTTTCCATATTTCGGCTCATTCCATTTTTGGTTTTGGCACAGATTTTTACAGCCGGATGCCCTTCCTGACACCAACCCTCCCTATTTATCCGGGCTACAATATGTACATAAATTTGATCAAATTATCAATATCAAATTTCTCTCATTTATACTTCCAATAAAAGTAATGGATAAAAATGTCAATGCATCAATGCATCTACCTGTAAAATCTTTTTTAATTGTCAATAAGAAAAATGAAATAAAAAAGAACAATGAAATCTAACTCAATAAAATTTCAGCAGTGCTGTAACTTTGGTGTTTTGTAGCCATGTGCATGGTCCCACTCTCCAGTAGCATAAAAAATACATGTTTTATATGCATTTCTATTAGTTTTAATTTGCAAAAGGTAAAAACCAAAGTGCTTTGTAACAAAATAAAAAAGCTCTGTAAGCAAAAATCAATGAAAACTGAAGAATGTTTTAATGCAACTAAAAGAACCTCTGTAATGGCTTGCTCTGAAAAGCTACAAACCTTCGTCAGAGACTTGGCCGCATGAAAAACAAATGTAAATCACCTTAACGTTTGCCATTAACTAAAACAAACACAAAATTCCCCCTTCAATATAAATACTACTACTTGGTGACAACAAATGAGGAAATACATCGTACTCCAATGTTATTAATGTAACTTTTATAAGTGCAGTCATTATAGTGTACTTACCTAGTATTAAACTGAAAACCAGTTAAATTATACTTCAATAACAGTGTTTCATCAATATCACTGCTATTTTCAAGTGGAAAATTACCTTTATCAGCATACAGTAACAATACAAAAAAATTATCATGCAAGTGCAATGATAAGTGAAAATAGTCTAAAAAATATGACTTCAAACATTTTTCCACACAGCTTTAAACAATAACTGAGAGAATGAAGATAGAAGATGGAGTTGACATCAAGAATTCATAATGATAAGGACACACAATAGGCAAATGAAAGAGCACAAATGACACCAGAACATTGAGTAGCCCACAACATGTAAAGAATGGCTTTGATAAGAGAAAGCTACCCATAATATCTCCATTGAATGGCAAAGATCATAATCTCACATATCAAACAGTTGGAGAATAAATTTAGCAATCCTGTTGAAACTATAAATAACTTAAGGTTGCTCATTATATCATTAACCATACATTTTGTTTTGATGTTCTCATTATTACTAATAAGTTAAGCCTAACTAGACCCAAAGTGAATAAGATTTACAAAAGACAAATTGCGAGAGCAAAAACATCATCCAGCTGACAACAGCAAACAGGGCATTCTTAGCTCCAACAACATTTAATATTAAGTACTTGCTTGAACAATTGAGACTGAAAATTCTGCAAATAATCTCAATAACTTTCTACAATGTCAATTACTGCTGCCTTGGTATATATATATTAGAAAAAAAAACTGCTGCCTTGGTATATATATATTAGAAAAAAAAAAACAATCAGCTATAAAAAAAAAAGATAGGTGGGAGTGTTAAAGGGCCAGAATACCTGAACAACTGCTATACAATTTTTTACCTGACAAGGAAGATAACTGTACAGAGGAGATGCCTTTAATATGGTAATGTACCTGAAGGTTCTCAGAAGCATCTATTCAGCCTTTGAATTGAACCACATTTCACCCTAGAGTTCTTACAACATAGCAGTCCAAAATTTTTCTTGAGGTAGTTCTATTGTCCTTTTAGCACGAGTATTTCAGGCAGTGGAATAAATATGATGGATATTTTTGAGAGAATCTTGAATGTTGAGTGTTAACAAAAGCAATGGCACCCTTTACATTAGAAAAAAAAAGGATTTGACTGTCATACTTAAAATAACCATAGAGTTTTTATTTTGATTTGTGACCTACATGAATCATCTCAAATCACCTGTGAAATAAATACTTAGACCATGCGCTGAAAGATGAAACAGCACAAAGGCAACCAATTTCACTAGATCTGTTAATTCTTAATTCAGTTACTCCATCATGAGTATATTTGCAAGTCATATACAAGGCTACGAAAATATTTCATTGATTTAAAATGCAACAAAAAAATTATATCCAGGTGTATAAATATTTTGATGTATACATGAAATTCTTGGGTTCAATTAACAATGCTGATTGGAGATTGCTTGAAAAAAAGATATGTTCCTCAGTCAAGTATTTGGAATAAGTTTGCAAAAGCAAATACCATAAAGTGCCCAAATTGCTGAATCCTTCAAATTTTTCTCTTGCAACAAGTAAGTCGAAACAAAAAAAATTCTATCCTAAATGAACAACCCACAGTTTCAAGGCTTGCATTTTGCTTGTAAACTTATTGATCATGTCAATATTTAGTTTTTAAAAACAAAGACATATAATATATATATTTAAACAAACCCACGTTTGTCTGAACCCTAAAGTTTTTCTGCATTCAAGATAGATGGCAGTTACCACTGAGCATCTGCAGATGTATCCTCATGTTTCCAGTAGCCAATGCAGTCAATATTTATGCTGTCTGATCCAGGAACTGTGCATTACCCTCCAGGATACACTTGAGCAGTACGATTTTTTTATTCATGATTTATCAAGATGGTCTGACTGAGAACCATTCACAACATAATCATCATTTATAATTAAAAAAACAAAATCAAAATTTAAGCAATGTATATAAAAAAACTGACTGGCTAACTGGAATGTATAAGATCCACTCAAAAAAACCAAGAAATGATGTAAGCATCAGAACCCACAAAGTAAGGAACAGTTTGTCAGAGAAATAATAGGTGTGGAAATAGTAAGATGAAAACCTGATGGGGGGCACATAAAATAAAGAAAAATATAAAAAAGGGGGATAGGAGTTCAGGCAGAAACAGGCCTGAAATTAAACTTGAAAATGTGAATGAGCACAACAAAATTCACAAGGTTTAGAAGTAGATTTTATTAAAATGAGATCGCTACTATTCAGAAATGTTCTGTACCAAAATAAAGTTTGAATTATGGCTTGACTGAAAATGTTACTTTTGGCCTTTCATGTGATAATTATCAAGTAATATTAGGTATATAGGTATATTAGCACCAAAAGTATATAAAACAAATTCAAAATGATTTTATGACTATTTCAAGGTTACCAAATTAATCTGATACAGGTTTTGATCATATGCTATAAAAAAATGTTTCATATAATAATAAGGAATATAGACTTATCAAAAAATGTCTTGAAACATGTAGAGAAGTACAATTGTAATATAAAATGCTCTGAAATATGGGTCTACACCAGATCATACAAAAAAAAACCTGAGGTCCACCTCAGATAATACCCAAAATACTGAGATCCCCAGAATTTCACCTTGATTTTAAAACTATTCTGGGCAGGGCTTCACTTAACACTTTGGATGCATGCAAGCACCTGTAATGATAGCTATAAGAAATAATGGTAGATAGGGTAGCATAAAACCAGAAAGAGAGAATAATCAAAGTACAGTGAAAATAACAAGAATGAGAAAGAGAAAGAGAGAGATAGAACTGAGCTTTGGTGTGTGTCAAAATTTGATCAATAAGCCCAGATGTAACAGAACCTTAGTCACAGGACATTGGGCCATAACACCATCGCAATTGAAATCTTATGACCACCATAAAATCTTTGACCTGTGACCTCGCACCAGAATTACTCAGCTTCTATCAATAATGAAGCTCCACCTCCAGGAGGCGTACTTTGATTATTCTCTCTCTTTCTGTTTTTACACTACCCTATCTACTATTTCTTATAGCTATCATTACACACCTTAACAGATCCCTCTCAATTTAGTAAAGTTGATTTCACTTGGCAGTGAATGATTCCTAGTTCAAGTTCCAATCATGATTTGATTAATCATGATTTGATTAGCTTTTACTGGTAACACAATAATATTGTCTTTGAGATTGGAATTAGGTTTGAAGGAACCCATTGATCTACCTGGTGAGTCAACACCCACAGCCGGTTCTCCCTGATACTATCTTGGGTGGAGAGGGGGCTTAGATATTGATAATTTAAGTGTAAGTTTGGTCTCTAGGACATTGGGCACCTGTGCAATGGCCTGTGTCTTGTCTTTGCCCAACACAAGAAACTTGATTTCACCTGGACACCACAGAGTATGATCCCTAGTTCAAGTCCCACTCATGATTTGATTAGATTTTACAGGTAACACATTCATACTGTCTGTATGATTGGAATTAGGTTTGAGGGGATCAACTGATCTACCTGGCTCGTCATCAAGCCACAGCCTGTTCTCACTGATACTATTTTGGGTGGAGAGAGGGCTTAGGTTCTGATCATTCCAATCTAAGTTTGGTTTAGGACACTAGGCACCTGTGCAATGGCCTGTCTTGTCTTTGCCCCTCACAAACAACTTTAAAACATGAATAATACGGTGGACAGCTAGAATACACTGTAAAGAAAAACGTGTGCTTACAATCCAATAGTTCACAAGCACTCGGCATTAACATCTTGTTTACACTGGGAAAGGATGAGACAAAATGAAATTAGTATTAAGTAAAAAAAATTAGCAAGTTTAATTTGAATTTATATTAAAATTATGTACCAGGATTAAATACTGAGAAATAAGACAAGCTAACAAGGTGAAAGCTAAAAAGAAAACTAGGGTAACTGCAGATACCGATTCCACACATTTAACCTGTGGAATGTGCCATTAATCACTGAAAAAAACGGTTGCTCTTAATTTGTCAAGCACCATAAAAGCTAGTCCTCCTTTACTACTGGTTTCATAGGTGTGGCCCCCATAGGAGGGCAGTGCTATCAGTGCACCTCTTGCAGTAAACTGTAAGGTTCCTTTCAGTATTCCTTCAGCCTCTAGTTGCAATCCCTTTCATTCCTTTTCCTGTACCTCCATTCACTCTCTCTTCCATCTTACTTTCCACAATCTGCTAACAACTGATTCAAAGTGCTTGGCCTTTGGCCAAAATTTTATATATTTTATTCAATTCTATAATAGGAGTAAGCACAACTTTGTTTCACAGAAAAACGTAGAAACTGAGAACTGCTGAATAACTCTTCCATTCCATAGATATAAAATACTAGAATAGAATACAAAATGGGGACAACAAGGTTACTCAGCACTGAAAGGGAAATAATAGACAGTAAGAAACAATTGTTGGTGAGGATGGAAAGTCAGGTGGAAGAAAGATTGTTTGTTTGTTTGTGTTTGTATGGTGTTTTTACGTTGCATGGAACCAGTGGTTATTCAGCAACGGGACCAACGGCTTTATTTGACTTCCGAACCACGCCGAGAGTGCACTTCTATCACCAGAAGTACTACACATCTCTCACTCCTCAATGGAATGATTGAGAATCGAACCCGCGACCACCGAGGTGGGACGCCAACACCATGCCAACCACGCCACTGAGGCGCTTGGTGGAAGAAAGAGAATACGAATGGAGGTACAAAAATAGAAATGAGAGAGGTCACAACTAGGAGGTGAATGGACACTGCAAAGACCATTTAGTGATGCCTACAGTACACCACATGAGGTGCACTAGCGGCACTACCCCCTACGCGGTCCATGCTGATTAAAACCAGTGGAGATGAAGTTTTATATTCGAGCACTGCCTGTATCAAAGAACACTGTAAAAGGGGAGTGAGAACCTTTCCAAGGTTACTAAAATGTATTTAAATAACTAAAAAGATCTGCAGGCAAGTGAGAAAAAATACAGTGAAACCTTGCTTTAATGGAAAAACAGGGTGGAAAAGTTGTCTGTTAAAGCCAATTGAACGTTAGAGTGTAGCATTGTTTTTTCATGCTCTAAGTGATATTTATCAGTAGGCTAGGCCTGGCCTAGGTGCAATAACCACCGACATACATGAAAAAGATTCACATTCTGAAATAAACTGATAATAAAGGTAATGAAACCATTTCCACCTTAGTATATGTATATTATTGGCATTTCTTCATAATAAATAGCTTATTCAAGGAATAATTCTATATCAATGAAATCAACTTTATTTTGCTGTTTTGGAGCCATATTTCTTCTGTCAGATTGGCAGCATAAGCATCGTAAACCAGAAATGTGTTGTAAACCAGAATTAATTTCTGATGAATATATTTGAAAAGTGTTGTAACCTCAGATCGTTGCAAGCTGGAACTGTCATAACCCGGGGGATAACTGTAATAATTTTTAATCAAAAATTCATTATCATTCTGGTAATAAAAAATAACTTTTTAGAACAATGCAGTCATATGAACAATAATTATCGTACATTATCATACGTATTGTTGTCTGTGACTGGAAATGAAACGTAAATGTAATACGTAAACCCACCTGTACTTATATATTATTGGCATAATTTCATAATAAGTAGCCTATTCGAGGAATAATTCCATATCAATGAAATCAACTTTTGTCTGTGCGAGGCCAGCTGACAAAAGTTAACATCGAATAATGATAGACAGCAAAATTATCTTTTGGTATTCTTTCGAAACTCTAATGGTAGTGTATTTACAGTAGTAATAATGTTTAGGATACAGTATATGACGTCGTATAAGGCGACCCTGTGCATAAGACGACCCCAATTTTTCATGCAAAATTTTAGGTTTAAACTTATATTCGCCATACAAGACGACCCCAATTTATTAAATTACATAACTCAATCAGCTGATGTTAGTTATTTGTGGGTTTCTTTTTCAATTCCAAACATTATTAATACCATGACTAGTACTATTAAAATTTCGAAAAATAATCTTGCTGTGAACACTACCATAATTTATTTTCATATATGTACGTACATTTTGGTCACTGGCTGGCCTCGCATAGATAAAAGTTTGATTTCACTGATATGAAATTACTCCACGAATAGCCTTTTTATCATGAAGATATGACAATAATATACAAGATAAAAATGGTTTTATGTATTTCGTTTACGCTTCGTTGCAGAGAGAGAGAGAGAGAGAGAGAGAGAGAGAGAGAGAGAGAGAGAGAGAGAGAGAGAGAGAGAGAGAGAGAGAGAGAGAGAGAGTTACACGGAGTCAAAAGAATTACGATGTCTCAAAGACTTATTAGTCCATCCGAAGAGACATCATGTGCTCCGTCATTCATTTTATTAAGCCTCGGCTATAACCTGCAGCTTCTATTTACTGGGATTCTTTCTTCAGATCTCCATTACATGAAGAATGAGTAAAAATGTATTTTATTTTTACTTTTAGAAGCCACCATTGAAGATCAGCAGTGACAGCTTAAACACAAAAACTCGATAAACGCTCAATAGTTATGGCAGATGACGTCAGCAATCAGCTGTTTCTATATATATATAAAAATATATATTATATTATATTAATATATATATATATATATGTATATATATTGTATATATATATATATATATATATAATATCGTATATATATATAGTCTATATATATATATTATATATATATCTATATATTATATATATATAATATATATATTATATATTATATATATATCTATATATATATTATATATATCTATATATATATCTATATCTATATACTATCTATATATATATCTATATATATTTATATATTATATTATTATATATATATATATATATATATATATATATATATATATATATATATATATATAGATATATTTATATATATATCATATATATCTATATATATCTATATATACTTATATATATTAATATTATATATATTAATATATAATATATATATCCATTATAATATATATTATCATATAAATATAATATATACAGAGAGAGAGAGAGAGAGAGAGAGAGACTGTTTCCTGATTAGGTT
>NC_087201.1:139276139-139311139 GCF_015104395.2 Macrobrachium nipponense
CCAAACTTTTGTTTTTAGATTTTGTTTACTGGCCATAGGCTATTAGCAAGACACCATTAAATAATTACCTTAAAACAATTCTTGAATGTTATTCCCTTCTTGTATCCCAAAACCCTTGCATTAATTATTTACTTACTGAGATTAGGATACATGAAAGTTGCCAGTTAATAATTACCTTTAAAGTAATTCTTAAAGGTTGCATCATTCCATAGGTTATACCTATACCGAGGAATTGCTGTTAATTTTAGTTTATATCTTTTACAATTATCAGTGGTAGTAATTGTAATTTTGTAAACTGAGGTACAAAGAACTATTAGAAAGAACATGTACGTATATGTAACTCACTAAAAGGTACTGCATCTCTCCATCCCTGAACATCTCATAAATATTTTATTGTAAGTTTACTCAGAATTTATTACTGATTTTAGTTCTTATCTGTTATGATATTGTGTAAACTAAAATTGTAATTTTACAAAACAAAATAAAAAAAGATTATTGGGAAGAACGTGTGCAGAAAAAATTATTAGAAAGAACATTTGTGTAACTTGTAACTTGATAAAATGATCATATACTGTTTATTTCCGCGTATAAGACGACCTTTAGATAAGACGGGGTAAAAAATCATGGCAAATTTTTATGAATTTATCTCATATCTGTAGTATAGGAGGACTTCTAAATTACAAAACCAAAAGGTTTTTTTTTGAGAAAAGTGATTATTTGCGCAAATTAAATAGTACAACTTTATTAATAATAATGATGACTTAAATAAAGGTTGTTTTGCTTGTTGTATCCAGTAACAGTATTGCTGTTATCATATCGTTACTGTATTACAGAACATAAAGATCGTCATTGACATCATTTGCATTTGATATTGTTTACATTCTCAAAATCTCAGCTGATTTGAGTATTATTGATATCTTCATTGCCATTATGTATAAGGAGAGATATAATTCGGAGATACCTTTTATCATAAATTAACGAAGTTTGGTTGAAAACATGCGCATGTTACTTTACTTCATTTTATAAACATTAAGTAGGTGTGATTTCTCCAGTTCCAAACATCACTGCTGCCTGGCTGTAATTCGTTTTATTCAGCTTCGGCTATAACCTGCAGCTTTAATTTACTAGTATTCTTTCTTGAGATCTCCATTGCATGAGAGATGAACAAAAATGTCTATTGCTTTTACTTATGGAAGCCACCATTGAGAATCATCAGGGTTTAACAATTTTAACGGAGCTCTTAACCCTTTAACGCCTAGGGGTATAATAAAAATCATCTCCCGTGTGCCGAGGGGGTCTCGGAGTGAGCGCCGAAGTGGAGAAAATATTTTTTCCATAAAATCACAGCGCGCTTAGTTTTTAAGATTAAGAGTTCATTTTTGGCTCCTTTTTTTTGTCATTGCCTGAAGTTTAGTATGCAACCATCAGAAATGAAAAAAAATATCATTATCATATGTAAATAATGTGATATATGATAGCGCGAAGACAAAATTTCATATATAATTGTATTCAAATCAAGCTATGAGCAAAACGATTAAAGCTAACGAGTTAATTTTTTTTTTGTATTTTACACTAAATTGTGATCATTTTGGTATATAACACATTGTAAAATGATCAAAGCAACACAGAGAAAATATTATAACAAGATGATGCATGAATTCGTAACGTGCGGACTTTAAAAAAATGTTTTTTTTAAAAATTCACCGTAAATCTAAATATTGTTCTAGAGACTTCCAATTTGTTTCAAAATGAAGATAAATGATTGAATATTACTAAACTGCAAGAGTTTTAGCTTACAATTGCAGTTTTCGACCATTTCGGATAAGTTAAAGTTGACCGAATGTCTAATTTTTTTTCTATTTTTTTATATGCAAATATTTCAAAAATGAGAAAAGCTACAACCTTCAATTATTTTTTGTTGTATTCTACATAAAATTGCACACATTTTCATGGATAAAACTCTATGAAATGGAGCAAATATTATGATAATGCGACGTACGCATTTCGGAGATTTGTGGCAGAGAATCCGCGCGCAGAGGGAAGGAAAGTTTTTTTTAAATTCACCGTAAATCTAAATATTGTGCTAGAGACTTCAAATTTGTTTCAAAATTAAGATAAATGACTGAATATTACTAGACTGTAAGAGTTTTACCTTACAATTGCATTTTTCTACCCTTTTGGTATAGTCAAAGTTGACCGAATGTGGTTTTTTTTCTATTTATCGTGATTTATATGCAAATATTTCAAAAATGAGAAAAGCTACAACCTTCAATTATTTATTGTAGTATTCTACATAAAATTGCGCACATTTTCATTTATAAAACTTTATGTAACAGCTAATTTTAAATGGTGTAAACATTACAGCCAATTGCGCGTATGATTTTTTCGGAAGAGTTACCACGCGGACGTAAGGAAAATTTTTTTTTTTTTCATAAATTCACCATAAATCGAAATATTGTGCTAGAGACTTCTAATTTGTTGCAAAATTAAGGTAAATGATTGAATATTACTAGAATATAAAAGTTTTAGCTTGCAATTGCATTTTTCGACCATTTCGGTAGAGTCAAAGTAGACTGAAGGTTGAAATTTTTGCACTTATCGTTATTTATATGAAAATATTTCAAAACTAATAAAAGCTACAACCATATGTTGTTTTTAGTTGTATTGTGCATGAAATTGCGCACATTTCCATATATAAAACTTTATGTAACAGCTACTTTAAAATGGTGCAAACATTACAACAATCGCACGTGAGATTTTTTCGGAAGAGTTACCGTGTGGACGTAAGGAAAAAGTTTTTTTCATAAATTCACCATAAATCGAAATATTGTGCTAGAGACTTCCAATATGTTGTAAAATGAAGGTAAATGATTGAATATTACTAGAATATAAGAGTTTTAGCTTACAATTGCGTTTTTTTTTTTTTTTTTTTTTTTTTCGACCATTTCGGTAGAGTCAAAGTTGACCAAAGGTTGAAATTTTGGCACTTACTGTTATTTATATGAAAATATTTCAAAACTGATAAAAGCTACAACCATGGGTTGTTTTTAGTTGTATTCTACATGAAATTGCGTACATTTTCATATATAATACTTCATGTAACGGCTAATTAAAAATGGTGCAAAAATTATGTCAAAGTGACGAAATAATTTCCGAGATATGTCATAGATACTTTTTAGTGCGATAAGAAAGAAATTCACGCTTGCGCGTCTGCTTAACGATTGTAAACAAAACAGCACATTGATCCGTAAACTCCCAGCATCCCCCAAGGCGCCTGATTCAAAAGTTTTCAGCTGGTAGGCCTATAAGTATTTTTCCGCGAATTTTTAAAAAAACTTTTGTATGTCGACATAAATTACGTCCGGTCGGAACCCAAGACAAAAAATGTTGATGTAAAATACGTCCATTAGGCGTTTAAGGGTTAATAATCGCTCAATAGTTACGGTAAATGACGTCAGCAATCAGCTGTTTTTCAATTTGGTTGTTTATGCCAATAGTACATGTTTACAAGAGAGAGAGAGAGAGAGAGAGTATCATTTCCATTGAGAATAATGATAATTTAAATAAAACATGTTTTACTGTAATCCAATTGCATGTATTATTGTATTATGTTATGAGAAGAAAGCAATAATGCACCATTTGCATTCTAGGTTTGTTTACAGTCTCAGCTGATCATGTTTTACCGATACCATAACTGTCTTTAGTTGCTAAATGGAACTTGATTCAGAGATACATACATTCATTTCATAAATGATCAAAGTTTGGTTTAACAAAGCCGAGTCTATATGTTTTTCATACAGAAGGTCGCGGTAAAGGGAAACCATTGTTTAGTGTACGTTTTGTCGCCATTCTCAAACAACCGCTAATAATAATACAATAATGAACGATAATTATCGTTCATATGACTGAATTGTTCAAAACAGTTACAAACAGCTTTATGTGCTGCCTCACTTGATGTTCGCTGTGTTTTGTTATACAAGCGTTGGGGAATGTGGAAATAAGAAGTGTCATAAAATCATTTAGAAAATGATGATTTGTATGACATCAACGACGAAGCTGAAGTCGACACGCAAAACCAGACTGGTATCCCTGTAATGGTGGCACATGTGACCAATCTTGTGATATTTATGAGAAACTTACAATGAAAAATGAATATTATGTTATCCTAAATGTGATTACTACTGTGATTACACTACCATGGAAATTTCTAAAAGGTTACTGAAAGATGAAGGTTGCTGTGAGCCAACCGTAACTCGATGTTTACATTTTCTCAGCTGGGATCGCATAGGGCTAGATAAAAGTCTGTTTCATTGATTTCGGATTCCTCAAAAAGGCTATTTGTTATGAAGATATCCCAATACATAATATATAAGGTACAAATTTTATTACCTTTATTTTCACTTTATTACATAAAGTGAATCTTCATGTATGCTGGTGGTTAGGCTATAGCACCGAGCCAGCAATACATATCTTGGAGCTCAAGGGTTGATCTTTAGTATTGCAGTGTAAAATGACCCCCAATTTTTAGGGGTGAATTTTAGGATTTAAAGGTTGTCTTATATGCGGAAATATACGGTGCGATTTATGTCTTGGAAAAGAGGTTTCATCCAGGGTTGGAAATATTCACTTTCAGCTTTCCTAGAAGGTTCAGAAAACTTTTTAGAATTTCTTTTTTCTTATACCCTGTGCATTCGCATTTTTTCATCTCACCATTGGTGGGTGTGTGTGTGTGTGTATGTGTGTTTTTTTTTTTTTACTGGCCAACCCTAAAGTTTGCCCAGTATAGGAGTTTTCTTAATGTATATTTCAGCCTGGCCTGTAATAGTTAAGAATTTGCAGTTTTATCAGTAAATTGTGTTGTTATAAAGAGTAAACCACTTCAAACAAGGACTTTTTAAAACTTGAATAGTCTTCCTTCTCAGCATTTACATTAAAAATGAGAATATATTGAGTGGTCACTTACTCCTAAGTAGAATAAAGAAAGGGGGCCAAGAGGATAATGACCTATCACTAATGTACAGGTCTGGGTGCCATTAGGTAACTCCATATTCATTTGGTAGTTGAGACAATTTCAGTCATCTAACTAAAAGTGCAGTAACTGCATTTATCCTGTTTTCAAATGTTTGTTCTGCATAGGTGCTTTAGCCAGGAATATCCACAGACATTGCCTATCTAGAGAGAGAGGGGAAGAGGAAGCAGAGCATCAGGGTTCACACAGTGTTAGTTTTGGAAAAAAATGTTTTATGTAGTGCATGGTAGTATACCAGTTAATAAAAGGTTATTCATTTCTAAATTCCAATTATCCTCAAAAGGTTTCCATATTTATGACAGCTTCAACCAATCTTATGTGAGAATTGTCACTAAAAGTAATAATTGAATTAATTTTATGATTTAAATTATAACTATGGGCCACCAGAACACTGCCTTGAGCATGAAGATCTACACAAAAGTAAGGATATTACTGTAGTAAAAGTAGTGTTTTTAGAAAATATTTTCCTGTGATTCTATAAGTATTATTTTCATTTACAGGTGATAGACATATCGTTTTCCCTTGACTCCCGTTGGGTTGCAGTATCAACACACCGAGGCACCACCCATGTGTTTCCTATAACACCATATGGTGGCAACATTGGAGTGCGCACACATACATCAAGTTGTGTTGTCAATAGGTATAGTAACCTTTTTTAGAACTTCAAATATTAAAACATATTGTTTTGTGGCTGTAATTCTTGTACTGTTTTTTTTTTAGTATAATGCCACTAAAAGGAACAGCATATGAAGCTTAGAGGATAAGCTATTTTTGTGATTGTCTTGTTGCGTGAAATATAGGCAGTTTACTGTGTTAAATAAAGTAACACCTTCAGTGCATTGTCAGAAAACCAGTTGTTCCTAAACAAATACAAATCCTCAGTCTTTACATATGGAAATACCTTCAGCACAGCTGGAAACTGGCCATGCAATTCTTAACAAGGTTTTAGATAGTTAACTACCGGCAGAAAGGTGGGTTGTGCCACCCTTCCACCGGGCCTTTGCCCACCAAACCAGTTTTTCAAACTTCAGCTTGCCTCACTGGTACTGTTTTTTCCTGTGTGATCATTCTTTGTTTATTGTTATTTTTTTTAGCCTTTTTTATATCTTTGTGTTTGTGTTGCATAAAGATTATGCAAACCCATTATTCATTAGTACAGGAAGGGGGGCGGATGGCAAAAGTTTTGCATCATTCATTTTTGCCTGGGGATAGGTAATGTCTCTTGCTAACACTTCCTCTCCCTTGTCAATATTGAGCTTCACTTCTTATGCACTCAGTGCTGCCAGCATGAGTGCAACCAGTCTACCCCTTGTGATGAGTGACATTCTTGGCCATTGGAGCAATGGCTGCAGTTTGCCAAGAAGAGGAAGTACAAGAGGAAGGCTTCCTGCATGTCGCTGTAGGGATACATGCCCTGGTGGATGCCAAGGGTTGCTAATCCTTCTAGTTCCTTCCTTCTGGTGGAGCTGCCTCTCATTGCTATGTCTCCTCTTGGGGAAGTTTCTCCCTCTCATGCTACTATTGCATTGACAATAGAGGAGAGGGGGACCTTGGACCAGGATAACAACTCAGGCAGTCTCTGTTCATTTGGAAGGGGAGTGGGCAGAATCTCCCTCAGAACGAAGGGAGATAGCCTCTTCTAACCCGACTTTTGCAAGTTTGGAGGAGATGCAGTGCACATTATGGAACTAAGGGAGCTCTGGCCCTCCCTAGGTATCTCTGAGGAGCTGTCTGTTGAGGGCTTGATCTTCTACCTCAGCACCCCATGATCCTGCAACTGCTGTCCCTGTGCCATGGTTATGCTGTCGACTGGAACCACAGCCATGTCCGTGACAATGAAGGACTTGAGGATCCTTTTCCTCAGGACATGGACATCGTTGAACTACAGAGCTCCTACTTTGAGGTCGTTAAACTGATTTGTCACTATAACAATCTTGTGGAAGAGACCATGGCTACTCCCGTGGATCATTGAACCAAAAGCTTTGTTGGGCCTGCAGACCAAGTGAGTAATTTGGTTTTTGGGCAGAACTCCTCACTACGTTCAGGCTATTCTTACAAGATACTTCCCCCTCCCCACCCTCGTCAGAAGCATTTGTGTGTGTCCTCGGAAGGGCCACTGCCAACTAAACAGGGTAACGTGGACCTGATTCACTTAGGACAGGGTCTGTCACTGGACCAACTCCATGTGGAATGAGTCTCCCTTTTGCAACAGGAATCAGCAGCAGTGGAATTGACTGGAATAGCAGCATTCCAGGTGATCTCTTGGTTGGATCGTTGGACACAGTCCATGTCCTATCTGAGGATGCTATCTGAGGGTGGGACCATTTCCTACCTAGCCTACCAGACAGCAAACCTGTGGGAAAATTTGGTGTTGAAGAGGAGGGATGCTTTTCTAGAGAGCAAGTGGATGTCACAGTAGACAGACAGATACAACTAATAATAATAACCATCTGTCTTTGCTTGCCACTGCAACTCAATCTTTGGGTCAGGCTGGCACTTCCTCTTTGATTTCTAAGAAGTCCCAGGCCTTGAATGGTTCCTGTAGGAATACCCAGCCTTGGGTGCACAGCAGCACCCGTTTTAGCCCCCACCCCACCCCAGTAGATGGGGTGCAAGGGTAAGAAGAAGGGAGGAGGACACTAGGGTCAGTGTTCATCCAACATGTTGGCATTGGTGGGGGGGAAAGGGGGGTTGCCTGTTGAGCCACTGGGCAACATGGCAGCGATACAGAACAGAGACCTGGGTAGTGAATGTCCTTCAAAAGGATATTTACTTCCTTCGAGTCTCTGTCACCCCTCACCAGCCATCCACTCCATCTCCAGACTAACGTTCCCAGCTCACTGAAGGATCACATCCTGCTGGGAGGCGGTGAAGGTGAAGCTGAAGAAAGGTGCTTTGGAAGTCATGACCATCTGTGTCTGGGCTTATACAGCCATATCTTTCTTATTAGGAAAGCAACAGAGGGATGGAGACAGTATCTCTCTGGTCGGAGCCACAATTCAGCAGGTAGCGGACTTTCTCGTCTTCCTTCACCAAGAGAAGCTTTTCTATGTCTCAGCTGTTAATGGCTACAGGGCCAACCAGGGCCTAGTCCCACGCCTGAAAGGTGTTGATCCTTTCCCCTCATGGAAGATCTTTATGCTGATGGCTTGTGCACCAAATGACCTCCTATGAGAGTCCTCAGACAAGGATCTGACCCTCAAGACTGTCTTTTTTCTTGCCATGGCATCGGCAAAGAGAATAGGCAAACTTCATGACACCTTTTTTTTTTTTTTTTTTTTTTTTTTTTTTTTATGATAAGCACTTCAGGGGATAGGGGATCTGCTTTGCTCGAATTTCCCCCAGAATTCATATTGAAGACTCAGAATCCATCAGTCCTTAATGGCATATTTGATTCCTTCTCAATCCCCTCCCTAGGAGACTATTGGTAATGGTCTCGATGAGATGCTACTGTGTCCAGTTAGAGTGCTGCAGTATATACTACCTTAAGAGGACTCGACAGCTCAGGCCTGGTTGTTGACAATTCTTAGTTAGTACTAGCTTTACCAAGAAAGAATTGTCCAAGAACAACATTTCTTTCTGGCTTTGTGAGAAGATCTAACGGGTGAATTTAACATCTGACGAAGGGTGTAACAGTAGGTTCCTCATGAGGTCAGGGGCATTGGTTTGTCCCTCGCATTCAGGAAGTGTGTACCCACATTCACCTCCTGCAGGACGTTTCCCATAGGTCCTTGGACACTTTTTCCTTGTGTCCTGTGGTAGCTTCTCAACAAGTCGTATAGCTTATCCAGTTCCCCTAGCAGGACAGCTAGCATCTTGCCTAAGAATGTATGGTTGTAAAGAGAGAGTGAGTGTGGGACTGGTCTCCTCCTTATCTCTTTTATACCCCTCCTCTTCCTGCGGGCAGAGGATCGGTTGGCATGCTGTCATGTGCTGGAACGGACTTGAAGCAGGTGAGTTACTGAGCACCCTTTCTATTATCTACTGTACTTAGATTAATATGAGTAAGTCCTACCTTCTCTATAGCAATGGTAGAGAGAGACTGACAATTAGTTAACTCGCTGGTAATCTTTAGCTTTATTGTCTCCAGACCTTTTTTGAATTAATGATGCTTTTTCAGCACAGGAGGCACTCTCCGCTTTTCTGCGGCACCAGTTAACAGCATTTTGGTTTTACTGTGCTTGGCTAACAATGTCATTAACCAGATATTTCGCTCCACTAAGTGATTTTTGGCTCAGATAAGCAGTGTATTATATCTGTAGGTGGTTTATCAGCATTGGTAAGCTTATTTCAACGCTAGTTAGCGGTTTATCAGCGCTTACAGTGTCATAAATACCATTTATTACATGTATTATCAGGCGGAAGGGTGGGACCTTCCACCTTACTGCCGATAGTTAGCTATCTAACAACCTTGTTAAGAATTGGATGACTGGTTTCCAGCTGTGCTGAAAGTATTTCAATATGTAAAGAGCTCAGGTTTGTATGTTAGGAAAAATACAAATTACTTTAAAATTTGTCATAGATCATAAACAGATTTTATAATAAAGGCATGTATTTATACAAACCTATTTATCATCAAATACCCTTTAACTGTCTGGAACACATCTAGATGCATTGCAACTTTGGTCTCGTATCCCAAGATATGTATGTGTCCTTAATGCAATTACGGTCTGCAACACCATTTTAGTTTCCTTTATATTCCTAGCCTACATGAATCATCAAGAGGTTTATGTGGATGGCTGTAAAAGTGCAAAAATATTCTATTTGAATGTTGTTGAAAAAACTCCCAGATTCAGATAAACAGAACTACTTGATATGTATAATACTCATGGAATACTACTAAACTACCTGAAAGTGGAGGCAGTTATGCTTCAGAAATACTTACAATTTTCAATACTTTAATACCTCATTTTACTTCATTAATTTGTTCCAAGACTCTTGACTTAGGTTAACCTTCTTGCACACAAGCCAAAAATATAAGGGTGTAAGGTACACGACTTTTCCCCTGGGCCGAAAAGAATGCACATGGAAAAGTTTTTTGGTAAAATTCGGTATGCCCAAACTATAACTGATACATATACGCTTCTGGTTAGTGTTGTTATGTCAGCAAATGATTGAATTATTTCCTAAAGCAATCAGAACATCTTTACGAGGCTTAGAAATAATAAAAACAATGTGATGAACGTGAAATTTTAAAGAAAAATCGTAGATATTTTTTGGAAATAATCATGAAAAATATAATAATTAGGTTTGGAGAGTGTTTTATACCTAAATTGTGTAGTAATGTTTGATCTTTCGTGTGGAAGCAATAATTGTGCGATAAATGTGTTTGCTAATGAGCTGTAATTGATGTAAATTTTTTATGGAGTGCAATTTTCAGATTTTCCAACCTACTTAGGTTGACGTTTTGTATCGTAGCTAAGTAAGCCAGTGGCGTTGGGTTTGCGTTTTCTTCAAGATTCATTATCTGTCGACCCAATGGCGTCAACTACGTTTTCTATGATTTACGCATTTTTTTCGTGAATTTTTCCCAAAAATAACTTACATTGACGCGGCCAGCGCGTCATCTGTGCATTTACGGAAAAAAATTTATTGATGTGCTATGCATCATCAGATCATGAGAGGGTTAAAAACCTAAATGTAAAAAACCCCTTAAAAATGTATGTAGACATTATAAACCCCTAATGTTGTTAATATTAAGTCATTTAAGGGTTTAACATTTTTACTTTATAGTAAATGATTTATTTTAACTCAGTAAGTCTAGAGAAGAATTAGAAAATTTATATTTACTTGATATATATACTCATTGTAAACCAAACTGTTGAAAGTGAAGGCCTCAGAAATACAATTTTCAATACAGTAATACCTAATTTTGTGTTAAATCTTCCCAAGACTCTCAGTTTAAATAAAAAAAAACCTAAATGGAATCAACCCTTTGAAAATTCACATGCACTATAAACCATTAACATTGTTTATTTGTTGTTATTCAGTAATTAATAACCTACGTATATATTTAAACTGTGAGTGTTATTCAGTAGATAATAACCTATATATTTTAACTCTGTGAGTGTAGAGAGAAATGTAAAAATATATATGTACATTACTGAACTTCACCTGATGTTTTTCTCAACGGGCTGATTGAGGAAGTTGAGGGGAGAGGAAACCACATTAAAGCTGATTGCTTAATTTCTTCTTTTTGGAATTTCAAGTGTTGCAAGAACTGGTTGATATTGCCTCAACCCTGTTGCTCATCCTTTCATCCGTAATGTTAGCAAAGCATTAAGCAATTGGATCATTCCACTCTGAAAGGACAGAGCTGCCTCATTTTGTTAATGTTGAAGGATCATGATTCTGTATTTGGTTTCTGTTCATCTCTGTAGCATTTCTACTCGTGAAGCTCTATCAGAATTTTCTTATAAGTGGCTGTTTTGTATAATGGCTTACCCTGTAATTATTAAGCTATTAGTTTTCCAGGTACAGCAGCCTAAATTCAATTTTGCTGGTAGCGCTTCAATTGCTCAGTATAGGTATACAGTGCCACTCCCTAACAGCACAATAGGAACATCTTAGCTAACCACCTCATTCTGTTTTCTGCCACGCTCGACTAAACATCGAGTGCTTATAGCATCTTGTGTTTGTTTGTTATTACATACCTTAATTCAGATTACCAACAAGCCGGCTACTTGCAGTCACCAGGAAAAGTTTTGTCTAAAAAGTTAATTCTTGAATGTTACATCATCCTTTTAGGCCAAAACTTTTGCATTTATTACCTTAAAGTAATTCATGAATGTTACACCATCTCTTTAGGCCAAAACCTATGTGCAAGTAGCTGATTAATAATTCCCTTAAAGTAATTCTTGATGTTACATCATTCCTTTAGGCCAAGTTTTTGCATTTAGGATTTATTTACCAGCCATAGACTATTCACAAGCCACCAGTAAATAATTTTTTAATGTCACACCATTTTTTAGGGTAAATGTTTACAATTAGGCTGAAACTTTAGCAGTTTGTTTTGTTCACCAAGCTGGGATACTCATCACTTTCCTTATCAGAGAACTAAAAAGTGTAAGGGTTGTAATGTAGTACCAAGGAGCTAATGATGTTAATGTTTGGCTGCGGTGGGATTTAGGTGGAAACGTTCTCATCAGTCAAGCATCGACTACCAGTTCTTGCTTTAGCAGTACAGTGGACCCCCTGAATTCATGTTCTCCGGATTTGCGGACACACACATTTGCGGATTTCTCTTGGGAATGTTTCCCCGCATTATTCGCGGGCAGTTCGCACATTCGTGTTATTTTCCTATGAGAAATATCCGCAAATTCCTGTTTTTGTTCATGAAACTTACCTGTCAGATATATATATATAGCTGTATTTTCTGAAGTCCGACAGAATTTTAAAAACTTCCGACCACAGCAGGTAGGTCCGGACAGGTGGTTTAGTACCCATTCCCGCCGCTGGGAGGCGGGTATCAGGAACCATTCCCATTTTCTATTCATAATTTTTCTGTCGCTGGTGCTGAAAACACCTGTTTTCAGTACCTCCGTCTTAGGATTTTGGAAACTTCATTGCCGCTAAGTATCCTAATTGTCTTTTGATTTATTTACTTGGATTTGTGGGATTTGTGGCTAGGCATACGCTATCTTAAATTGATTTGAATTTGATTCATTTTTGCATAAAATATCTGAATCTAGTTAGGCTAGTTTCAGACGGGGTTGTCTGCAAAGATAGGGTGTGGCTACCGAAAGCTTCGGTAGATCCGCACTTGGTATGTACGAGGGGTATGGGTCTTGCTTCTTTGTTGAGATTTGTCATGTAAGGAGTGTGGAGACTTTGTCTATTCCGTAAGGAAGATGTATGATTCGTATGTACGCAATTAATCAGTAAACATGTCTAATTCCGTCAAGGAAGACGTATGATCGTATGTACGCAATTAATCAGTAACAAAGTCAGGGTAGTGAACCTGCTAACCTTCCTGTAGACTTTATTTTGCCTAACCTGTAGTATGGCCTACGGGCTATGAATATGTCTACGAGAGGTGCTCGCTCTCCTTCATTGCTGTGAAGTGCTACTTCTGTAATTGTTACTCCTAACCCTGCAGTGTTGCCTTCGGGCCCTAAGCAGTGTCTGTAGAGGAATTACCCTTTCTCTGATACTCTTTCGATTCGTATCTTAGAATCGAAAGTGCTTGCTTTAGAGAGTAAAAGTGAAGTGCAGAAGTGCAGTGATACCCCTTGTGTAGTGGAGGGTGCGTCAGATCGGCCTCGCTTTCGCCTCTAGGCCGGGACCTCTGCTTGACTCCCAGGACCCGGGGAGGGAGCATGTCGAAAGCCTAAGGAGGGTTACAAGGAACCCCCACCGATCTGGCGTGCCTTCGGCAGTTTCTGATGAAATCCCCAGACTGCAAAGTGCGTGCGCGTGCACGAATCCTGAGAGATTGCTTCTCGTCCTCCGAAGCGTCCTCCCATGCAGGGGTTGGAGCTTTCGGAAGGACTCGCGCCCTCTAAATAGAAGCTTTATAGAAGAGGACGCTTCACTCCCTCTCTCTCTCTCTCTCGTTATGCGTTTCAGTGAGAAGTAAGAAGGCGAACGTCGCCTGAACTCGTGTCCGTCTTTCCACCGAGAAATACGTAAAAGAAGTCATAGTAGCAGGAAGCTTTTGAGAGCGGACGCCCGTGACGCTCGGATGGACTCCAGGCGCGCGCGGGTGCACGCCAAGTGCGCGCCAGTGGACGCCGAGCGCGCTCCAGTGACGCCGAGCGCGCTCCAGTGGACGCCGAGCGCGTTCCAGTGGACGCCGAGCGCGCGCCAGTGGACGCCAGCGTGCACCAGCGCACGCCAGGTGTGTCGCCTGGCTGAACGTTTCTGTTGAACTCTTCAAGCTCTTGTTTCAGATATGGGCCTAAGAATGTTTACCTCTACCTCCGGTGATACCTTCTACCTCACCTGCAAAGAATGTGAAGTAGGCAGTGCTTCGGAGGAAGTTTAAAGTGAACAGACAACTTCTTCTTCGAAACCCAGCAAGACATCGGGTTTCGTGAATTCAAGAGGTCTCTGTCAATTAATATTGCTTTTCGCATAGGTGGATGGAGTTAAGGAAAGCTCAAGGAAGATCTCGTTTGCTCTACCGCAACCTTTGCCATTCGGCCAATAAATTTAAGTTGCCACTACCGCAGTCAAGACTTTGCGATAAGGCAGTTACGGGTTATGTAAGGCTCGATGTCCTGCACGTCAGGACTCTCGGCAACGTTCAGTGGGATTCTTGCAAAGGCACTCATCAAAAGGACGCTCTTCAGGAAAGCGCAAGACAGGACTTCCTTTGCCATACTGCCAATAAATTTTAAGCTTTAGCAGGCATTAGTTGTGATACGGGAGAGGAAGCTGGTTGGAGAGTTTCTTCCTCTTCCCAGGATAATTTTGTAAGCTTTTTAGCCCATCTGAAAGGGTTTTTCAGATGATAGATTTTGTTAGTTTCTAGTCGGGACTACGCTGCCGAATTGAACATCGTCGTTCTACCTGCCGTAAGCCCAGTCTCTTAACAGGATTCTTGCCCCTTCCTCGTTTGAGACGGGAATCGAAAAAATTAAATGCTTGACTCCCTGGATTACGTTTTGTCAATTCAGTGACTTTCCCCCATTGACAATATACTTTCGTTTTGTCAAGTAAGTGGGTATCCCCTCATTGACAAAATATCTCTTTGTCCCGTAAATGGGTTAGTTCTCATTGACAAACATCTCATTAACTTGATATTGCGTAAGCGAATAAGCTCTTATTGACAAGATTCGGAAGAGCTCTCATTCGTCATTCGCAGACTCGTACAAGAAAATAGACTTGTAGACTACGTCAATGAACGCTTATGTCCAGTAACATAAGAAGCTTGAGCTGACTGCTTCGATTCTCTTAAGTTTTGTTCATGAAACTTGCCTGTCAGATATGTATGTAGCTGTATTTCCGAATTCAGCTATATATATGTCTGCCAGGTAAGTATGAACAAACTTTATTGTGATATAATTTCATATTTTGCCTTGCGTTATTTTATTTCTGGTTGGTTCAAGTCATATACGCTTGCTGTAGTTACCTCTTCGGATGGCAACCGAGAGGTCTATTGTCTATTTTAAGGACATTTAATCGTTACTCCCTGCAGCCTTCCAGGAGTTTCCGATTTATCTTTTACCGTTGTATGGTAGTGTTCTGACGACACAAACGCATCTATATATTTAGCGTTTTCTGTTTCGCTTAAATATACCAGCTTGAGAGTCTTTCGGCTCAAAAAATAACGGACCTATTTCTTCGTAGAATAGGGTAGCTGGCAACCCAGACATAAAGTTAAGAGACGACGTTCGTAAGCTGCTGGCTGCTGCTGTCACGCTGTGTCTGTCTTCCAGTCCAACCGAGCCAGTAACAGATCGGGCGCTGTCATGCGCCGTAGGTTACGTCTCTCTCTCCTGCGGGATTGACTGACTAACCGTATCTCTGTGCTGGCGGTTACGTCTCTCCTGCGGGATTGACTGACTAACTGTAACTCTGCCCTACAATCACGGACTTTAGCCTAAGATTGAGGGGATTTCTTACGTGAATGAATAAACGTTGCATTCGTTTTGCCTTACTATGTTCAACAGAGTTATCTCTTAATCCTTTCGGTGCTCGTTACCGCACGGTATAGAACTACGAGTCTACCGCAACATTGCACTTTTATATGCTCTCCTGCTTAGGCAAAGCGCAGCCTTATTAGGGAAGTAAGCATACTCGGGGAGGGAATGGATGAGCTTGCTGGGGACCATTTCCTTCCTGAAGAAGTTTGTTTCCCCGAATAGACTGCAATTCAGACCACAGTTTTTTCCTACGGGAAACTGAAACTATTATTCAAGATCTAGGAATGATTCTGAACATCTCTCAGTGCGTTTATCACCTGAGGTGATAGTAAAGAAGGTGCCGGACATCTGGATAGGGTTTCAGATGTCCTGGATCTTAATCTGAAAGAAGTAAAAGCGATTCGGTAGTCCCTCCAGTCCTCGTAACGAGTTTTGGGAACCAGTGGTCCAGATCAACTCTGATATTCCACAGCTCTCTCATATCTTAAGAAGTATCTTCTCTCGGTCCCTGTTTCGAGTTTATGAGAAAGCCTATTATAACAACAGGCGTAGAATGTAACGATCGTCTAGAGGGTCGTTACAGGATTGCAAAAGTCCGTACGAATCGTCTCAATCGACGGCAGCAACTATTGACTTCCGAGTGGAATCTTTCTTTAGAAGTAAGTTGAGAGTTGTGGAGACTTTAGGGACGCCCTTTCATTCTTCTCTTCGATATGTTGAGGACGAAGAGGCTTCTGCTTCTCTGCTCCCTTATTCTCGATCCGGGAATCGGTACCATTAAACGCCATCCTATGATATTGAACGGGGATGGATATTTTAGTCTCTTTTCCCCTTTTTTCAATCGCTTAGGAAATGTAATAAGAGGATTTATGACGTCACAGAGAGACTAATGACGCTGATCGCCCCATGTTGGCCTTCAGGATCCTGGATTCACAGAGGTCACATACTTCCTAGTTCACTTTCCAAGGACCTTTTCCGAGAGAGTCGGTCTACTCTAACTCGAAAGGTACCTATAACCTCTCCGCTCTGAGTCTGACTACGTTCAGGCTATCGAGATGTTGACAGGAATAAGATTACCGTCTTCCATTTCCGTCTGAAGAATTGGGATAAGCTGGCAGTCACAACTATTAAAGAATACGCAAATATGTTGTTGACGGCCTTTGGGCTCAGAGATTTGCGTCTGTCAAACAACAAAGCCCTATCACTGATCTTTGAGTTTTCTTTGTGGAATCTCGAACCTCGCTCACCATCTACTTTTGTCTCACCTGTTTTCTCGGAGTCAGACACTCGTGCGAGATCAGGCGACATATAGTAGCCCTGAGTTTCTTGTTGACGAAGTCGGTTGCGTTTATACACCCGATGATCGTGTAACATGAGACCAGGTTGGACTGTCAGGCATTCTTCCTTCGGGACTGAATCGCCTTTTTGCTCCTCGCTCCTTTCTCCTGGCACCAGAAGCTCGAGTCAGGAGTTGATTCGCTGACGACGTTGGGTTGCGTTGATACACCCCCAAGGTTTGCTTAGATTGAATCGCCCAGGCAGTCCAGACACTCATCCTTCAGCGAAGAATAGTGCCTTATGGTCTTCAGGGTACAGCCTTGCTGTCCTTGATTCGTCTGACTGGGTCAACTGGTCGGTCACCTGACACTAGTACAGACGGACTGACTGTGCATGTCCAGATCGAAGCTTTCAATATGGAACTTAGACGTAGTCTGAAGTTCTTGATGTCAAAGCATTCGAACCTCTCCTACCTGTTAACTTCTTGCATGTGATCAGGAAGGCCTTCTTCTAACCACCCTAGATACGACAAAGAGGGTTAGTGAGATTTTAAGCCATCGTCACAAGTTTTGGCTTTAGAGAACACAAGGCGGTGTGCTCTCTAACCCTTCCGTTGTGGCCTAAGAATGGTAACCCGTTTTGTCCTTGGGCCAGGAGCTCGGAAGCAAGGATGGCACAAGTTAGTGGGCAGGAACCAGAGAGAGTCCTGTGCCCTGTCGGGTCTCTCAAGTTTTATCTACATAAAACTCAAGAAAGTCGAAGTCAATCGGGCAATCTGCAGTGTTCCGAAAAAGACCAGACTTGCCCATATCGAAGAACAGCCTGGCTTTAGTGTTAAGGAGTTCTTTCAAAAATGCTCCTTCATTGTGTTTGCACAAAGATTTGAAATTCTTTTATCTGAATGCTCACGAGGTGAGGGCGCGGCCTTGGAAGCATTTCAACAGAGCATGGCACTCAGCAACATCCTGAGTACCATGTTTTAGCGAAGCAACTCTGTGTTCACTTCACACTCCCTGCGAGATGTGAAGATGGCATATGAGATCTGCTGCTCGCTAGGGCCATACGTGTCTGCAGACACAATCTTGGGGGCAAGAAGTACCACTCATCCATCCTGTAGAAAATGGTTAGGAAGAGCTCTTAATTTAGTTGTTGAGTCGCCGACAACGGCGACTTCTTAACTCTTAAGCCTTAGTTAACACACTTAACTTTGGCTAGGTTGGTCAGGTGGTGATATATATCTTATATATATATATTTATTTTACTTCTTAGCCCTCATGGTATGGTCAATATGGTCTAGTCACGTCGTGGTCTCGCCCCTGTTGACAGATCATCTGGAGTGGCACCAGCTATTTAGGTCTCTACCTCGCTGGCAACTCTAGTAGCACAAGCAGACTACGTGGCAGTAACCACGAAGCCAGCTATGCTAACAGGTGGAACCAAGATGTAAATCATCTGCATGCATTTGTTTCCCAAAATCCTTCTATTCTGTCCCTTCCCACCTCCAAAGGTGGGATTCAGCTATATATATATCTGACAGGTAAGTTTCATGAACAAAATGATATTGTTATGATACAATAAAGTTTGTTCATACTTACCTGGCAGATATATATAATCAAGTACCCACCCACCTCCCCTCAGGGGACAGTGGAAATAAAAATTATGAATAGAAAATGGGAATGGTTCCTGATACCCGCCTCCCAGCGGCGGGAATGGGTACTAACCACCTGGCCGACCACTGCGTGTGTCGGAAGTTTTTAAAATTCTGTCGGACTTCAGAAAATACAGCTATATATATATCTGCCAGGTAAGTATGAACAAACTTTATTGTATCATAACAATATCATTTTTTTACCAATTTCATCATAAAATGCACTTTTTGTGATAAAACTATTAAAAAAAATGCACTTTTTGTGCTAAAACTTAAAAAACCAAGTATAAAAATTTTTAGTGGGTTTTTCTTGAGATTTAACTAACAAAATAGGCTGTTTTTAGCGTTTTTATAGGGGTTCCAAACATTCGCAGGTTTTAACTATTCCCGGGGGGGTCTGGTACGCATCCCCCGCAAATGGGGGGGACCACTTACTTTGGAACATTACAGAGAAGGTTCGCATGGTCCCAGCGTACGGAGCTATTTTCTTGGTGTCACACAAGTGTGAATGTTCCACATCTTTAGCTCCTAGTCTCCAGTTCTCATTGCAGTTTGGACGGGAGTGCAGGCCACTTGCCTCAATTAGTGGTGCGCATAATCGGTTACTGGATTTGATTACAGGCAGTCCCCAGTTATTAGCAGGAGTTCTGTTCTCAGTGGGGTGCTGACAAGCAAAAACTGCCATTAACTGGAACTCAGCGATTTATGGCGCTTATGGAGCTAAGTTTCAGTTAATGGCACCATAACATATCTAAAGGAGGCCCCTTAACCGGATATCGTCACCATTAATTGGATATCATCACCATTAAATACATATCGGCAGTTAATGGCGGTTTTCGCTTATCAGCACCCTGCCAAAAACAGAACTCCTGCCGATAACTGCGGACTGCCTATACTGGTTTTTTTCTTTTATTGATAACTAGCTGTACCCGGCCACGCGTTGCTGTGGCTCAGTCTGGTTAAGTGGAAAAGAAAGAAAAGAGAAAGCTACTCTCTCTTTCTCTCTCCAACCATCACTGTCTCTTTCCCTCTTTCTCACTAATACCAACTCTCTCTCTCTCTCTCTCCCTCTCTCTCTCTCTCTTCTCTCTCTCTCTCTCTCTCTCTCTCTCTCTAACACCCTGTCTACTCTCTCACTTCCTCTCCCTCTCAGGCATTTTTTTCCTCTGTCTTCTCCCAAACACCCTGTTTAATCTCTCACTTCCTCTCACTCTCATTTTCTCTCTGTCAACCCCCTTCTCAAACTCCACCTTCTTTAATGTCATTGATGTTTACACTATAGTATTCTTTTCCAAATGATAAGTCATATGCAGAAAACATGTATGATTTGTAAAGTAACTAAGTCTACAGGCATATCACCCCTATTTCATGGGCAGAACCAGCTCCATTTCAGGGAATCCTTTCACACCTCCACTCCCTTCGGATGGGGGGAGGAAGGATGAAACCCCATTATAAAAATGCTCATATTCGAATGCAATGGTGTGTCAAAATGTCAAAGCAATTGGTGAAGAACTTTCGGAGATTTAAGATTTTGAACAAGCGAAGTTTACATTTTTATTTACATGGATAGAAGCAATTGTTCTACAATATTAAAGTCGTATTTGCTTTTGATACTTTAAAGCTAAAACTACTTTTTTTATATGAATTTGTCTTTTATTTTAGAATGTACATGTACGTTTGTTATCTTAAAATACACTCATGTCCGAATAGTATATGAAATGTTAATGTTATTCATACATTTTACTTATGTTTCTATGCCTAGATGCTAGAAATTGCTATAAAGATTTAAAAAGCAGTTGGTAATCGATTACTGATCTTAGTTTCTCTCTGCTCCCAAGCCCCTAATTTGCCTGGCACTCAGCTCCTCTGGCACCAGGCTAACTAATGCTCTACTCTCTGTCCAGTTGGAATTTTTCAGGAATTCCATCTCTTCCTTTGTCTAAACATGTCTTCAATTTTAAATGGACTTTATTTTGGAGGCACACTCAGTGTTGTGGAGTGATTTTTGCCTTCTTTGAAGCAAAGCTAAGGATGTCAAAACACCCTCTACCTCCTTAGTTTTTAGATGCTATTTGCTCTTTACGCCTCTTCTACTATCAAACTACCTGAGGCATAAGAGATATGTGCTTCTTACTATGTTTTTTATAAAATCTTAACAGTGTCGAAATTTTTTAATATCTTAAGACCATTTTTAGTGACGCGCATGGCATCGCTGAAGGAAGCCCAGGATGTTCTCGCACTATCTCTTCACCTTTTCAGTAAGGTGCTGAGTTTGGAGAGCCAGGGGGTACAGTGTACCTGGAGCACCACCACTCTCAGTGGATGGATCATGACTTTATTTTAGTGTAGGTGTCAGTGTTCTAGTTGTTTATAGTTTGGTGCTGCACCCAAGGCAAGGTTGAGCACATATCATGCTTTGCTAGCCATCTGAGCACTTCCCTCTTTGCAAAGTTCCCCATACCAATCATAGGCAGTATCCATCTGCAGTAGCTCTTTTAACGGTTAGGAAACAACAAGTATTGTTTCAATGCTAGCAACTTTTCTATTTCAAATTCATTATATGTCATAATGTCTTGGAATAGAATATGTTCATGATTCCACCTCCTTACAATTTGGAATCAGCTATGTAATTACTGGGTAAGTGTATACAAAACTTTATCTTACTATAAAAATGTCATCTTGTCTGCTTCGAGTAATGTGGCCCCAAGGCTTTGTTTACGTCCACCTCAGGAAAGTCCTTGAAATTGGGAACAAATTATGGGTTCAGCTTCTTCCAAACCTCATTCATATCAGTGGTCAAAATTTTAACCAAAGTAGTGTTTATATTCGGGACTGCCTTTCTGGTGTCTTATCCTTTCCAGAAGCTACAGATTGTTAATTCTTCATTCAGAATCTTTGCAAATGCAGTCTACCAAAGTTTTCACCTTAGAAAATAATGCTTGAAGATGGCAGTTATTCCTGCATCCATTGGGTGCTAGATAGAGGTGGCATTAGCAGCTAGGTAAATATGAGTAATGTAAGGATGAAAATAAATTGGTTTTGTAGGTGACCAAAAGCATTGTCTGAAATAAAAAGCATCTTCAAGTTAATGCCCTTGGTATGTTTTTTTATCTTTTTTTTTTCTTTTTGTGAATAAAAATCATGTAGCAAGTCTCACTATCAGTTTTATGTTTTGCCAGGTTGAGTCGCTTTCATCGAAGTGCAGGTTTAGATGATACTCCATCGTCTGGCCGTAATTCACCTGTGTTATCAGCATCACCAAATGCGTCTAAGTCTATGTTTGACTTAAGTCCAAATTTAGCCTATCCAAACCCACGTTATCCGCCTTATCCAACGCCAACAACTGTGAAACCTCTTGTTCAACTACGACAGCCACTACTGCAGAATTTGATTGGTATGTCTGATTCCCAGCATCTTTTATTTTTCCTTTAACTTGATCATGGGTTTAAACACATTGTAAGGAAATAACTATCTGTCATTTACAATCTTTATGGCAATGACAATACTGATCATTTCAGTTGACTGAAATGATCTGTATTGTCATTGCAATGGTTGTAAATGTCATTGTTATTTTCTTACAGTGGGTTGAAACCCATGGTCAAGTTATACATTCTTTGAACCAAAAAGATCACCAGACTGAAGTTATGAAGCAGTTTCCTATAGATTTATTTTTCATTCTCTCACATTGTTTAGGAAGAGGCATTATTATATAAGTATTACCATGAGTCACAGCTGTTTAATATCTAACTACATGCAACCCCCGTATTTGCGTTCACGAGATTCACGGACTCGCCTATAGTGGATTTTTCTGTGGGACCAAGCTCAAAATTATTCGCGGGAGGACTCGCTCATTCCCTGGTTTTTCCGCCAATAAATATTCACTAATTAGTCTATTTTGATGTTATTTTATGACTAAATATATTTATGGTACAAAAATGATTTATTTATTTTTCTAATATTAATACTGATTAATACTGTATTAAGTTTAATAAGATTAAATGGTATTAAATAATAAAATAATTATCTCTCTTTCTCTCTCACTTTTTGTATATGCTAAATAAAAGATTTACCTCAGTCCAACATCAGTATAATTGAGCGATGTCAGGCTGCTGATGGCTATGTATAATTATAAAATAAAAATGTAACAAATATGTATCTTTTCCCTGAATCTTTTAAAAAATTATGCATTATTTCACTGTATCCAATAATATTGTATGTTTTCTCATATTATTGTATTATAAAATACTAGCATATAGCCATCAATGTTTTGGTATGGAAATCAGCTGATGGCATATAAGTTTTTTTGACATATTTAACTCGATTCAAAGCAAATTTTATTGCTTTTAGTTAGCATAAATAAATATCTAGATACTTTGCTTATATAAGACAAGGTAATTTTTGTTATACGACGTGTTTATAAGTCTAAATATTATTTGAATAAGTCTTGTTGCGAACTAAATTATTATTTTCTTTAACAGAAGGGGGGCCATGTTTATTGTGTAAAAAAATGTATGTGATTCCATTTGTTATTTGTACTTGATTTCATCGTAATATGAGCTTTACGTTATCCGTTATCTGTATGAAAACAACAGGAAAATGTGTTCTTTCAAGCCCAGTAGTTTTGATCAAATTATTTTCTCTCAGTTTTATCTATGGTTGTATTTGATGGCATAAGTTTACGGGAGTTTTATCCTTTATTACTGATGCATAATAATAGTCATTAGCAGCTTGAACAGTTTTCTCAGCTTCAGCTACAGCTTGGTTTAAATTTAACAGCATATTTCCTTGCTGATCTTTGGTGTATAGCAAATAACGTTATTACATAAAATATATCAGTCCTATACTACAAAATGTCATTTATAACATAACTACAGCAATTGTTCACTATGGCACGATGGTTGAAATACAAGCCAAATGAATGTTGTTATTATCCAATTCGGTTGTACTTAACAAAAATGTTGTTTCTTGTTTGGTTGTTCATGGCTTTACACATTTACGCAACGATTATGTATAACGTTAAAACAATACTTTCATCAATCTCTTTTGCTGTTTTTGAACTTATTTAACTAGAAGATAGGTTTGCTTTTGCCTGCCTTTTAAAATGCTAAGTAAATGTGACAAACAAATGTCATTAAAAAATACTGGTTGTGCTGATGCTGGACCCGTGCGCCAACTAGCGCAGCCTCCCGAAGCATGACTGTCACTCATATCTTGGAATTCCACTTGTATCTTGGACAAAAATATGGACCAAGCCACAGCTTGTATCGCAAAAATTTGTATGTTGAGCTGCTTGTACCTCAAGGTATTACTGTATATGATAAGTATTAATTTTCAGATATTAGGAAGACTAAATAATAATAATAATGATAATAATAATGCACTGTTATTACAATATTTATGCAGTTCTATTGTAAGTTATTTTTTAAAAATTAAAGAACTTAATTTTCCCAGTGTTTTGCCTAAGTTGTGAAGCTTTGGGGGAGGTTGGATGCCTGTCAGACATGTCACATTACTTGACAGACAGTGACCATGGGTCCAAGTTGTTGCCAACACCTTGTCATCTCTCTCTCTCTCTCTCTCTCTCTCTCTCTCTCTCTCTCTCTCTCTCTCTCTCTCTCTCTCTCTCTCTCTCAGGGGATTGATAGATAGACAAATAGGTATTAGTTCAGCCCTCTCTCTCCCTTTGGAAAAGATATACGTATGGCGGAGGAGAAGTGTTGCCTGTAGAGGTTCATTTCAATCTTTTGATATCATAAGGAGTTATACTCTCTCTCATATTACGTATTCTGTTTACAAAATAATTCATATATAATTTCACTCTTGATAGTTAAACATATGATGTCTCTCTCTCTCTCTCTCTCTCTCTCTCTCTCTCTCTCTCTCTCTCTCTCTCTCTCTCTCTCTCTCTCTCTCTCTCTCTCTCTCTCTCTGTGTTATTGGCTGTGCGTATGTATTTCTAATGACAAAATGTTTATGATGACTTTGAAATGATATTAATAATATCATTTCAATAATTAATACAGCAATAGAATAATAATTTAAGGTATATTTGATGTAGGATGATACTTTAAGTGTACATTTGGTATTTAAATTTTCAAGATAGGCAGTTATAAGCATTTTGAGAGGGGAGTTCTAAGTATTCAGGGATTCTAGTTATTTGCGATTAGGTATGGTATGCATTCCCCGCGAATATGGGGGTTCATTGTATTTTTATTTACATAGTTTTACCAAAATGGTTTACTGTATATTATGTTGTAGTTGTAACATCTCCAAATTTTTCTTTTTTACATAAGTAACTTACCAAATAATTACATAGCTAACAGTTTTTAGCACCGTCAGCTAAAATTCGAAATTCAAATTAGTAATTCTTCTTTGTTTTGGCTATAGGTAACTAATCCCACCCACTGGAAGAAGAGAAACAACTGAGCCAGGTGCCTCAATTTGTTTCTGCCAGCTTACGACAAGGATGTGGGTCAGCAGCTGGTTTGGAATTTGAATTCTTTGCTGTTTTTCCTGTAAAACAGTGAAGTACTTTTTTTTTTTTTTTTTTTTTTAGCCATTTGGCATTCATTTAGAACAAATTTTGATTTGACTTGTAAAGAATTGTGTTTTTCTTAGATAATTATCCAGTTAATTTATGTAATTAATCTCAGTTACTGAATTTAACTTGACTTGTAACCGACGATGTGCGACACTAGTGTATCAAACACTTGTTATTGTAGTAAGGGCTGCAGGACAAGGTTAACGTTGGCAAATATGACATTCATACAGATTGTATTAATTGTAGAGGGCAAAACTGCTCAGTGGATAATACTTGCTTGGAGTGTGAGGGGTGTCATGCTATACAGTGGAAGACTAGCTTCTTATCTATCTAAATTGGCTAGGGATAGACAAAGAAAGGCTAGTATTAGACAAGACAGAATGATTGATGGTCAAGAATTAGACAGATCTATTGATATTCCAATTCTCTCTCTCCCGATGTTTCTCCCATTCCCAGCCCTTCTACTATTCCTGCTAATCCTGATCCCAACTCCCAGGTTCTTAACCCCAACACCATTGCCACATTGGAAAGTAAATTCGACAGTAAGTTCGAATTATTATTTAATACAGTATTTCAATTAGGTCATTCAGTGAAAGCTCTCATGGAGCGCAAAAGTGTTGTAAGGGAAGTACAAGTGGAGGAGCTGGCTGTCCGTCCTGCTGATTCTCTTAGGCAAAGGTCCCTAGCATACTCCCCTGCACCAGGGAGAAGCCACAGTGGAAGCCCGAAAGGATGTCAGTAGGGTCTGGCCATGGGCAGTTGGCCCTTCAGTCTCATCTGTCACTAAATCACAGGTGAAGACAGCAAACAGCCACTGGAAAGGTGTCTTTGCGGAAGTGCACTGTCTTTCCTCGATTCTGGAGGCTTCCAGCCCAGAAAAGAGGCACCGATGGCGTTATAGTGATTCTTCCAGACCACTGAAAAGTTCTGCAACTGATGCTTCGGGGGTGCCAGTGGTTCCGTGTAAGAAGTCTAGAGAAGCTGTACCTTCATTTAGCTTTTGGAATAGCCCAGATAGGTTTTACTCTGGAGAGTTCATTGTCAGTTAAGAACCGTAAGCGCGCCTGCACCTAGTAGTGTAGATACCCCAAAAGCATGCCAATTATCTCTTGCATGCCATTTGGCACACAAATGTTCAGTGGCTCAAAAGTGCCAGTTGGCACCAAAGCACCCAACGTCTTCCAAGCAATTGGAAGTAGTTAATCACCCAGTGGAACACCCAGTGAACGTCATTCGCTTGGGATTCTCGCCTTCCTCCAGTGTCATCAGCAGAAGAGGAAGAAGTCAATGCACCAGAAGAGGCTTTGTTGTCTTCAGCTTATGCAGCATTACTGAAGTTTTTGTGTAGTTATCCTACCTTCTTCTCTCCAGCAGCTCCTGCTTCTACTATAATGCTTCAGTTAAGTGTTGTACCAGTTGCAACAAAGCAACAGAGGTGGTTTTGTCAATCTGTGAAGAAAGCCCTAAAGAAAGTGGACTGTCGGCATGCAGACAAGAGAGAGAAAGGGAAGGCTTGTTTTAGCTATCTGCCAGCACACTTTCTAACTACTAGAAGGTATGCGTACTACATGACTGGAGAAGCTCCTTCCTTGGGAGTTTCTGCCTCCTCTCAAGGGGACTATTCTAGCCTTATAGATTTGGCCTGAAGTTCAGCATTTTCTACTGCCAAGATAATGTTCTCCTGAGCAGAATTCAATCAATTTTTGAGGAATGCCTTCAAGGTTTTAGAGGTAATTAGTTTTTGGATTGGTCTGTAGGAGCCATGGCAAAGAAGATTCAAGATTACCCCTACTTGCCTTCAGACATAGGATGATCTTCTTGATGTTCTCTTTTTTGCAGACAAGGGAGTAAGGGACCCATCAAGAAATAACCTCCCTTGGTGCAATGGGAGTTTTAAAAAAGAGGGAGCTTGGTGTTCCTTCACCACTAAGGGGAGTCACCTTGGTTCAGAAGTCCACTCTTCTATTTTCACCTTTAGTAAAGGACTCCTTTTTCCTCTGTCTTTGATTAATGACATAGTGTTGGGGCTTGAGAAGTCCCCACAAGATTTGCTGGCCCATTTCACAAGGAGGCCGAAAGAAGCTACTCCATCGAGCATGAAGGTAGCTTCCCTTTCATGGCAGTAGACCGAGATCAAACCCCAGGATGATATCGAATGTCCACTTTGGCTCTGGAGCCATTAAGAAAACCTCAGGGATATTAGCCCCCAAAAAGTGAGAGCAACTTTGTCCATTCACCAATAGGAGCAAGACTCCAGCAATTTGGGGGGTATGAAGCAAGAAAGGTGCAGAACCAAGGGTAACGAAATTACTAAGATTCGGGTATTCAATTCCATTTCTAGAAAAGCCCCCCTTAGTCAAGAACCCCATCGTCTTGACTGCCTACTCATTAGGCTCAAAGAGGTTTTCAGCTCTCACAGAAGTACATTCCCTCCTCGAGAAGAAAGCAATAGAGTTAGTCACAGACAAAACCTCAGAGGGGTTTTACAATTGGTTGTTTGTGGTGCCGAAGTCGACAGGAGGTTGGAGACCAGTTTTAGATGTGAGCGCCCTGAATGTTTTCGTTCAAAAGACAAAATTTCCCATTTAGACAAATCGCTCCATTCTATTGGCAATGTGCCAGGGAGATTGAATGGTCTCTATAGACATGAGGGATGCATACTTTCACAACCCAGTGCCTCCAAAATCAAGGAAATATCTCAGATTTGTATTCCAAGATCAAGTATATCAGTTCAAGGTACTCTGTTTTGGCCTATCGACAGCCCCACAGATGTTCACAAGGGTTCTAGCTCCTCTAGCAGGATGGCTGCATCTAGAAGGAATAAAGATAGCTCTGTATCTGGATGACTGGCACCTTCGCTCTCAGTCAAAGGCACAGTACATGAAGGACTTACAAAGAATGCTAATATTGACTCAGGAGTTAGTTTTTTTTATTAAACTTCCAAAAATAAAAAAGTCTTGGCTGGTTCCATCTCATGAGATAGTTTATTTGGGGAAGACTCTGAACTCTTCTTTTTCAGGCTTTTCCATCCCCCAAAAGAGTGGAGTCTTGCCTTCAGACAGTACAAGAGTTTCTCGCCCTTCAACATTGCTCGGCCAACAAGTGAATAAGCTTGATTGGGACTTAGGCCTCGATAGAGCAGTTCGTGTCAGTAAGGAGAATCCACATGAGAGTGTTTCAGTTCTATCTCGGAGCCAGCTGGGACAGAAAAAATCTGCCCGATTCGTTTGTGTTTCCAGTAACACAAGAGATAAAAAGTAATCTGCTGTGGTGGAAATCAGAAGGAAGACTTCAGGAGGGAAAGTCTTTTCACCCACAGAACCCCGACCTGAACTTCTATGCTGACGCATTGGACGTAGGTTGGGGAGTTCTACTAGAGACCAAGAAAGTGTCGGGAGTATGGTCTCAGGAGGAAAAGGAGATGCGCATAAATATGAAAGAGTTAAAAGCTAAACACTTATGTCTCTGTAGGTGTCAGAGGTGTAAACAGAACAATAGTTGTGCACTGAGACACTAGCATACATCAGCGAACAAGGGGGAACACATTCCTTTTCATTCTGCAAAGCAGCGAGGGAACTCCTCCTGTGGTCCAAGGAAAATCGGACAACAGTCGTCACAAGATGTGTGCAAGAGAAACTCAACGTCCTTGCAGATCAGTTGAGCAGGTGGAATTAAGTGGTCCCCACAGAGTGGACTGTAGATCAGAAGGTCTCCGGGTCCCTTTGGAGGTTGTGGAGAAAACCTACGGTCAAATTTTTTGCAATGCACAGAAATTCTTGACTGCCAACATTCTTCTCCCCAGTACCAGATCCTCAAGCATTGGCAACGGACTTAATGCTACAGGATTGGTTAGACAAATTCTTTTACGCCTTCCCTCCATTTGGGGTGATAAGGGAGGTGCTGAACAAGTTGCTACCACACAGGAATGTGTCCATGATTTTGGTAGTCCCATTCTGGCCACTAATAGATGGGTTTCCAGATCTGTTGGAACTGATAGTGAAACTTCCCAAAATTGCTTCCTGAGATAAATTTGCTCAGAAAACTGCACTTTAAGAGGTCTCATCAAGGGCTATTACCAAATTAGTGGGCAATCTTCTGGACATGGTGCAAACAAAATGGTATCTTGTCTTCTAAGACAACTGTGACAGAAATTGCAGACTTTCATCTTTTCCTCAAAGATTCTAGATGCTTAACTGCATCTATGATCAAGGGTGATAGAGCTATGCTCAACTGCATTTTCAGACATAAAGGATTAGATTTGTCTGTAAACCAAGACAATTGTAGACTTCATTAAATCTTTGAATATGAGCAAAAGAGGAAAATTTTCAGTGGCCTGGAATCTAGATGTGTTAAAGTGGCTATCAGCCCCCCCCCTTTTTTTTGAACCATTGGAAGATGCCTCATTCAGAAACCTGACAAAGAAGATGCTCTTTTTTTAATAGTCTTAGCTACAGCAAAAAGAGTAAGTGAACTTCAGTCTATGGAGAGGAGAATCGGGTTTTCAGGAGGAGACATGATCAGTTCACTATCTCTTAATTTTCTCACCAAAAATGAGAATCCTAGTAGACCCTGGCCTCTTTCTTTTGTATTAAGAGTTTGTTGGAATTATTAGGACCTGAAGAAGAGGAGAGAGTTCTTTACCACTGAGATCCCTGAAATTCTACTTGAAAAGGACGTAGAAGACTAGAGGCCCTTTCAGTAATTTATGGATGTCGGTAAAAGAGCCCTTCCGTCCTCTTTCTAAGAATGCCCTGTCACTCTTCTTCAGGGAAGTGATTAGAGAGTCACACTCAAATAAGTGAAGAATGTTTACCTATTCACAAGGTAAATGCACATGAAATTGGGCGATTTCCACTTCTTTGGTATTTAAGAAGAACCTTTCCTTGACGGGGTATCCTTCAACCAACTTTCTGAAGAAGAGGAGAGAGTTCTTTACCACTGAGATCCCTGAAATTCTACTTGAAAGGACGTAGAAGACTAGAGGCCCTTTCAGTAATTATGGATGCGGTAAAGAGCCCACCTTCCGTCCTCTTTCTAAGAATGCCCTGTCACTCTCTTCAGGGAAGTGATTAGAGAGTCACACTCAAATAAGTGAAGAATGTTTACCTATTCACAAGGTAAATGCACATGAAATTGGGCGATTTCCACTTCTTTGGTATTTAAGAAGAACCTTTCCTTGACGGGGATCCTTCAACCAACTTTCTGGAGATGCAAGTCAGTGTTTGCATCACAATATCTAAAAGAGATGGAAACAGTATAGTATAGTGAAATCAGTACGTTAGGCTTCTTATCAGTGGCTGGCATGGTGTTAGGGAAGGGAACCTAGGAAGCATTCCTTCCTACCTTTTCGTCTTGAATTCAGGGTGTGTTTTTGGGAGTCTGGTGGTACTCAGTACCAGGATACCCTCCATTTGTTTTGGTGAAGGGTTGGAATGTAGTTTTATGGTATATGTAACATTGTTGATATGGTCTTTGTTGGTACTGCGCCCTAGTCAGGGACATTACGTGTTTAATCTTTGCAAGCGTTTAAGCCTTAGGCTTTGTTTCAAGCCTCCCACTAAGGTAGATGGCGACCTTGGTCAAACTACCCAGCCTCTACCATGTAAGATGAGCTCAGACCAGAGGCAGTATTTTCTTGCAGCACCTCTCTTACAAGGTAAGGAACCAACAAGCATTTCAGAAATGTGAGCCCTTTTCTATTCACAAATTCATTATCCCATTATGGTTTGGGGTAGAATAGTTCATGTATCCCACCTCCTGTCAATGTGGAATCAGCTATGTAGTTACTTGGTAAGTTACTCATGTAAAAGTGACATTTTTATGATAAAATAAAGTTTTAAATATACTTACCAAGTACAGGCAGTTCCCGGTTATCGGCGGCCTTGGTTAACAGCGATCTGGTTTTAAGCGCCATGAAATTGGCGATTTGTGGCACTATAATGGGCCAAGTTTCCATTATCCATGCCATAAGGTGCCAATGATAGAGTTATGGCGTCATGACATACCTAACAGGCGCTGTTAACCAAAACTTGGTCCCATAAACGCCATAAATTGCCACTGTCTGCATTTACAGAATGGGAGCCCACCCTCCTCCCCACACACAGATGATTATTAGTCATAAACAAATTGAAGCATCAGGCTTAGTTGTTCCTCTTCTTCCCGACAGTGGGCAGGACTAGTTACCTATAGCCAAAACAAAGATGAATCGCTCCCGCGAATTCCAAATTTTAGCTGCCAGTGCTTTTCTGTTAGCTATATAGTTACCTGGTAAGTATATGTAAAATTTTATTTTATCATAAAAATGTGCTTTTATTGGACCATTGAAGGTTCTAATGAAATCTCCAGTATTGTTAAAGGATGAAATTAACATATGATTAATGGTGACTTATTTTAACAGGTACAATATCTTCAGGACCATCTCCTAGCCGCAGTCCTCCAATGAGTAAAACCCCAAGATCACCAAGTGGTGATGATGTAATAAAGGTAAATATATAATTAGTTCAACTGAGAGGGGTTGATAAGATTCATTGTGTAATGAAGTGCTTATGAATGTCTAACAAAAATGGTAAACTATGAGCTTAATTAATATGTAATTGGAATTTACATTCAGTGGCAAAAGATTTGAAAAGTTATGGTGGCAAAAAGAAAAATTGTTGTTGAATAATAGGCAGCTTATGGTAAAAATCTCCACACAAGGGCTTGTCTTTGGATGGAAGCTTAATTTGGGAAAAATTTTAAATAGTGGTTTTGTCAATAATGGGTTGGAGGAGGAAAATTAAGAAAAAATATCAGAATTCGGAAAAACAAGACTACATTTAATATAGGGAAAGGGTTAAGGGAAATGCGCAGGTACAAATATATTCTGGTTTAGTATCTAATAGGTACAGGTACACAACCCGTTATCTGAAACTAAAACCTGGAAAGCTCTAAAAACAGAAAACATTTTCTGAGAGTAGAGCGTCAATTCATAAGGTTGATGGTTTGGCGTGCTAACGGCTGACCAGAGTCATTTGGGAGTGTGGTGCCACTCAAATTATTTTTCTTAAATAAATCCCAAGATTGACCTCAGAAAATCCCAAGATTGAAATAAATTCCCATGTACGTATATCTGCTGCCGAGCCTTAGAGGCCTAAATAATCTCTCTCTCTCTCTCTCTCTCTCTCTCTCTCTCTCTCTCTCTCTCTCTCTCTCTCTCTCTCTCTCTCTGTGTGTGTGTGCAGTACAGGTAATAAATCTTTGAAATACAAAAAGCTGACAAATTTTGTTGTTGTTCGTCACATGAACTCTTAAAGTATGTGACCAGCAGGTAAACAGAAATTAATTAACATTCCTCAAGAGATTAAAGAGATGAATTTTGTTTTGCAAGTATGTCAATGCAGCATTAGTAAATATCTTCTGAAGCAAAAAAATTTTTGTTGCTGAAGAATCTCTGAACCAATAAGTTTGCACACAGAGTAATGAGAAGGAATCCACTTTATAATTCATGTAATCAGTAAAATACATATACTATTAAAAGCTATGTACTGTATTCAAAACATACACTTCCATCATCGTCAGCTTCATGCGAGTAAAACCTACTTTCTAAGAGAGAACACAGCTTCAAGCTGATGTATTTTGTAATCTTATCGTTATAATTCACAAGTTGATTTACAATTATTTTGACTACCGAATGTATATTTTTGCATTTTATGGAATTTTTTGTTGAAAATGTATATCGGATTCATTTAGCAGTTTATAAATAATAATGAACTATAATGAATAACTATAATGAAAAAACATAAGAAAATTTTAAAAAATAATATGATTTTGTTGCAGTAGTGATATTTGATTATGCTCTAGACCCCACAGTTCCAGAATCCAAAAAAATTCGAAAAAACAAAATACATCTGGCCCCAAGGATTGTGCGTCGTTGCACCTTGTGCTGCAATGTAGGCATAACTTACGGTTCTTTGCAGCATGCCTTCGGCCCCTAGTTGTAACCCTTTTTGTTCCTTTTATATTCTCTTTCTTCTATCTTACTTTCTGCCCTCTCCTAACAGTTGATTCATAGGTTTTTCTCCTGTTACACCCTTCAAACCTTTTACTGTCAAGTTTCTGTTTTAGTGCTGAATGACCTCTTAGGTTTGCAGTGCTTGGCCTTTGCCCTAAGTTTTAAATTCAATTCAATTCAAACCAAGGATTACGGATAAAGGATTCTAGACCTGTATCCACAACATAACTCGGCTGACAACCAGAATGATGATACCGGGATTGTCAGTAAATTTGTTCACTTTGGTTACAAATATTAGTCTTGAGCAAAATTAAAATCATATTGAAATATAGTAATTTAATATATTTCATTTGCAGGTAGCTAATTATGTCATTATAAGCAATTGTAAATTTGAAGGAATCATAAGTATTAATATAACCTAAATTTGATATGCAGTGATGACGCTTTTCAATTATTTTAACCCTCTTACACCGACTGAACGTATTTTACGTCGACATTTTTTGTCTCCCGTGTGCCGACTGGACGTATTTTACGTCGACTAACAAAAGTTCTTTTTTAAATTCGCGGAAAAATACTTATAGGCCTACCAGCCTAAAACTTTTGAATCACGCGCCTTGGGGGATGCTGGGAGTTCACGGATCAAGGTGTTGTTTTGTTTACAATCGTTACACAGGTGCACAAGCGCGAATTTCTTTCTTGCCGCACTAAAAAGTATCTGTGACACATCTCGGAAATTATTTTGTCACCTTGACATAATTTTTGTACCATTGTAAATTAGCCGTTACATGAAGTATTATATATGAAAATGTGTGCATTTTTATGTAGAATACAACAATAAAATACTCATGATTGTAGCTTTTATCAGATTTTGAGATATTTTCATATAAATAACGATAATTGCCAAAATTTCAACCTTCGGTCAACTTTAACTCTACCGAAATGGTCGAAAAACGCAATTGTAAGCTAAAACACTTATATTCTAGTAATATTCAAGCATTTACCTTCATTTTGCAACAAATTGGAAGTCCCTAGCACAATATTTCGATTTATGGTGAATTTTTGAAAAAAATAACATTTTCTTTACGTCCGCGCAGTAACTCTTCCGAAAAAATCATACGTGCGATTGTGGTAATGTTTGCACCATTTTAAATTAGCCGTTACATAAAGTTTTATATATGAAAATGTGCGCAATTTTATGTAGAATACATCTAAAAATAATTGAAGGTTGTAGCTTTTCTCATTTTTGAAATATTTGCATATAAAGCACGATAAATAGAAAAAAACCATGTTCGGTCAACTTTGACTCTACCGAAATGGTCGAAAAACGCAATTGTAAGCTAAAACTCTTACAGTCTAGTAATATTCAGTCATTTATCTTCATCTTGAAACAAATTTGAAGTCTCTAGCAAAATATTTAGATTTATGGTGAATTTTAAAAAAAATCTTTCCTTCCCTCCGCGTGTGGATTCTCCGCCACAAATCTCCGAAATGCGTACGTCCCATTCTCGGAATATTTGCTCCGTTTCACATTAGGCATTTCATAGAGTTTTTTATATGGAAAAGGTTGCGCAATTTCATGTTCGAATAAAACGAAAAATATTTTGAAGGTTGTAGCTTTTTTTATTTCCGAAATAATTGCATATAAAAAATATATATATAAAAAAATTCAACATTCGGTCAACTAAAACTCGTCAGATATGGTCGAAAACTGCAATTGTAAGCTAATACTCTTACAGTATAGTAATATTCAATCATTTGTCTTTATTTTGAAAGAAATTGGAAGTCTCTAGGACAATATTTAGATTTATGGTGAATTTTTGAAAAAAATATTTGTTTATGTCCGCACATTACGAATTCATGCATTATTTTGTGATAATATTTTCTCTGTGTTGCTTTTATCATTTTACAATGTGTTATATACCAAA
>NC_087201.1:139316139-139381139 GCF_015104395.2 Macrobrachium nipponense
ATAGTTAGAATCGCGAATGTTTGGAACCCCCATATAAAAACGCTAAAAAAACAGCCTATTTTGTTAGTTAAAACTTAGGGGAAAAAATCACTAAAAATTTTCATACTTTGGTTTTTTTTTAATAGTTTTTTATCACAAAAAGTGCATTTATGATGAAATTGATAACAAAAACCCAGGAATTTGTGGATATTTCTCATAGAAATATACCGCGAATGGCGCGAATTTTTCCGCGCATAATGCAGGGAAAACGTTCCCGAGAGAAATCCGAACGAATGTGTGAGTCGCGAATCCGGAGAACGCGAATACGGGGGGTCCACTGTTATATGGTATATATGTATATATTATATATATATATATATATATATATATATATATATATATATATATATATATATATATCATATATCTAATAAAAGGACGACATATAAAAAACACCAAATGTATGAGAAAGAAAAAGTATTATATTTCAGCGACTACTGTCTCTCTCTTCAGGTATATGAATGAGAAAAGTTTACAGAAAAGGTGGTATTTATACGAAGAGATCCGTCCACAAGTAAGCCAATTTAGGTCACCCCCGCTGATAATCTTCTTTTAATCTTCTTAAGCGTTGTTTGAATGAAAACCTCGTCGATGACATCTGAAATCCACGCGCCTTTTGAGATGTTCATTACCTGCTTCTCTTTTATTAAGGCCGATTCTATCATTTGACTCTTGTACCGGCAGTTGATGCTATAAATTACACGTGACAAATTCCAGTTTATTCTATGGTTATGTTCATTTATATGGTTGAAAAAATAGCCGAGTTCTGTTGTCCATACCTAACTGACCGTTTGTGTGTATTAATCTCTGGGAAGGTGATTTACCTGTAAATCCGATGTAAGATTGGTCACAGTCCTGGCCATGGGATCTCATAGACCCCAGTGTCCTTGGGGGAGATGTCTTTTGTTGGACGCTAATCAGGGATTGGCTAAGGTGTTTGGGTAGGTAAATGCAAAGGGTTGGATTTCCAAGGGTGTGGGTTTACTCTCTAATCGTCTACAGGTGATGGAAGTTTTTATTTTATTGTTGGTGTGTCTCTGGTCTTGTCTTTAGGGGGTCGGTAGAAAATTACATTTGCTTTGTGAATTGCTTTCTCAATTATATGGTCAGGATACTTTAAAGACGAAAGTTGTTTGCGAATTAGTTCAAATTCTTTTTCCAGGAAATCTGGGGAACAAATTCGTAAGGCTTTTAAGAATAGGTTGCTAGCTACACCTATCTTGATAGTAATGTCATGATAGCTAAAGTAGTGAATATATGAAAGTGAGAACGTCGGTTTTCTGTATATGGTAAATTTGTATTCTGTCGTGTGTCTGATTATTAAAACATCAAGAAAAGGAATTTTGTTGTCTGTAAAGTTATCCCAGGTGACCTCGTGGCCCCCCAACATAGGTTCCTTTGTATGGATTTAAAGATGAAAAGAGAAAAGTAAACTAAAACGAGTGGGGTAAAGAAAATCAAGTGGTATAAATTGTTAGGGAGGGATAATGATAAGAAGAGAGAGTTCAGGAGAAGATTGCTGGGAGAGGTTGATCTGGGAATTGAAGATGTGGGAGAATGGTGGAGGCATAATGCATCAATGATTAGAAGACATGGAAAGGAGATACTGGGGGAAACATCTGGAATAGTATGGGAGAAAAAGGAGAGCTGGTGGTGGGGGGAAGTGGTGAAGGGTAAAAGGGAGGTAAAGAAGAGATTTGAAGAGTCACAGCTGGAGGATGACTGAGAAAGATTAAGAGAAAGAAACAAAGAAGTAAAAAGGGTGGTAGCTCAAGCTAAGGCAAGGGCATATGAAGAGGTTTATAATGAACTGGAAAGCAAGGAAGGGTTGAGTTAGATGTTTAAACTGTCAAAAGTAAGAAATAAAAGAACAAAGGACATCACCCATATTAAGCAAATGAAAGATAGGAATGGTACGGTCATAAAAAAGGAAGAAGACATCCTGAAAAGATGGAAAGAGTATTTCGAACAACTGCTAAATGAAGAAAATTAAAGACTTATAAGAAAGGATGGACAAGTACACATGGGAATGGTAATGGGGATAATCTAGGGATGAAGTGATACAGGCCTTAAAAGAATGAGGAATGGGAAGGCAACAGGACCTGACTTAATCCCGGTCGAAGTTTGGAAAGCCTTAGGAGAGGAAGGGGTAGACATCTTGTATGATCTGATGGTATATTTGAACAGGAAAAGATACCAGAAGAATGGCGGGAAAGCATATTAATACCTATATGTAAAGGTGATGTCCAGGAATGCAGTAATTATAGAGGAATAAAACTAATGTCTCACACGTTGAAGAATTTGGAAAGAATAATAGTAGCAGTGAGAGAGGAAGTGAGAATAGGGAAGGAACAGTTAGGATTTATGAAGGGAATCGGCACAACGGATGGAATATTTGCATAGGCAGCTGATGGAGAAATTTAGAGAAAAAAAACAACGAGACCTCCTGCATCTGGTATTCATAGACCTTGAAAAGGCCTATGACAGAGTGCCAAGGCAAGAAATATGGAGATGTTTGAGGGAGAAGATGGTGCTGGAAAAGTATGTCAGAATTATTCAGGAGATGTACAGGAATGTGTATACTAAAGTGAGGAGCAGTGTTGGAGAGATGGAGGGATTTGAGGTAGGAGTTGGATTACACCAGGTGTCAGCACTCAGCCCATTCATCTTCAAACATCGTGATGGATGTAATGACCAGGGATGTTAGAGTGGCAGTGCCATGGTGCATATTATGCGGATGACATTTTGTGTTGTTGTTCAGAGGGGAGGGAAGGAGTTGGATTTGGGGAGGTTGAGAGGTGAGAGCAGCAGCGCTTGAGGAGAGAGGAATGAGAATAAGCAGATCAAAAACTGAATATATGTGTTCCAGTATTACTGAGGATGGTGGAAGTAGTATAAGATTGGGTGGGGAAGAAATAAAGAAAGTACAGAAATTCAAGTACTTAGGGTCGTCCGTATTAGAGGATAGTGGAAGCATGGACCAAGAGGTGAGACACCGAATTCAGGCAGGATGGAATAACTGGAGGTCTGCATCAGGGGTCCTCTGTGACAAGAAGGTCCCTCTGAAATTGAAAGGAAAGTTCCATAGGGCGGTGGTCAGACCAGCAATGTTATATGGAACAGAAACAGCAAGTACTATGAGGAAAACAGAGGAGAAGAAGGTGGATGTAGCAGAAATGAGAATGTTGAGATGGATGTCGGGAGTAACAAGGGAAGATAGGATTAGAAATGAGTATATAAGAGGATCGACAAAGGTAGTTGAAATATCGAAGAAAATACAGGAAGGAAGGCTTCGATGGTATGGTCACCTGTTACGAAGGGAGGAACGTCATGTTGGAAGACATGATGGAAATGGAAGGTGCGGGGTAGAAGGAGAAGGGAGGATGACCAAGAAAGAGATGGTGTGATTGTGTAGGGGAAGATATGGTATTGAAAGGTATAAATGAGAACGAGGCACAGGACAGAAATCGATGGAGACGACTCATTCACAATGGCAACCCCATATAAAAATGGGTTTAAGCTAGGAAGAAGAAGATTACATGGGATTAAGGCTCTTGCATGAGTCCAGTTAATAGGATGATCTAAATCTCTCATATGTACGAATAATGCATTCAATATTTGCTCAGCTCTCACAGAATATTGGTGCTGTTTGAGACTTTGTGAAAGAGATTTACTGGTCTTTCCGTAATAGACTTTATCACACTTTTTGCAAGGAATTTCATATATGCATCCTGGAAGATCTTTAGGAGAATTTTTGATTACTAAACTCTTGACATTAATATTACTGAAAACAATATTTATGTTAAAAATCTTTAAAATTCTAGGAATATCTAAAAACCTTTCATCATAGGGCTGATTCCTTGGTGAATGGTCTTCTGAGCGGGTAGCATGCCCAGCAGGGAGCCCTGGGAGTCAGTGTGTCCCAGAGTTGCAAAAGGGGAGGTATGCTGCTCTTTACTCCGAGCATTTTTTCGCTATTTACAGTGTTTTTATGCTTGTTTTCTTACATCAAGTAACTCTAAATACAATTTATATACGTTTGTGTGTATACTAGAGTGAAAGTGAGACAATATGCCGAAACGGAATCGTGCGACTATGGCCCGTTTAGCAAATTTTGCTAAAAAGAGACATAGGGTCGAAGGTGGACTTTTTTTTTTGTTGATGTGGCAGCGTCGCATTGCCACCACCATTGTTGGCTGATGTATCCAGCGCTGTCCACCATGATCACCACCACCAACAACAACAACACGAGGCTCTTTTTTGGCTGCTGAGAGCCCCGCCCTCATTGCCTTTACGTCGTCTGCTGTGCAATCATCTGAGGTTTTTTCACCTTCACAGTTACGCTCGCAGTTGATGAAAGTAATAAAGGACGACGAAAAGGGAGTATATGATGACAAATTCTTACTTGCTTGGTTTCAAACCAGGCAACAAAGAGTCAGGTGGTACTTGATGATAGCCTTGCCTTGAGCAAATAATACCCCTTTTGGGGTATTATTTGCTCAAGCAAAAAAAACACTAAGAACTATTATAAAGAAGGAAATGCATTCTGAACTAAGTGCTAGTGAGTATTTAACATTGTTGTATTCATGGTTTTGCTCAACAAAGATTAGTTTTTCCACGCAGTGCCAAAAAAAAAAACACTTCTTGCCTTTACGGCCGTTTTTCTCAGTTTTCACTTTTTTGCACTTCAAACGCTAATTGTTTTTTTATTTGTAGGCCAATTTTAAAGTTAAATATACCATTGGAAAGAGGAAAGAAAGACAAATATTTTGTTGGAGCTAGATTTTTTCTTAGGTTGACGAGGAAATCGTGATAACCAAATCAACAAAATTTGGGGGGAAAATTCCCCCTTGCCCCCCATCCAAAAAAAGCAAAAAATGGAAAAACTGTTCGCAACATTTTTTTTCTACTATGATATACTTCCTGTGTATAAAGCACTTGCAATAGCTCTGAAAATGAAGGAAGAGTTACATTTTTAATTTTTTTATATTTTTCTTTTTTTTCATTTTTTTCAATAAAAACCAACATAATCATTCGATCACTGAAATTTTTTTTTGGAACATCACCTTATATATATGTGTAACATATAGTAATTTCATAAAAATCAGAGCATTATTTCTATATAAGTGGACGCCCCCCTTAAGCTTCAATGCAATATCATAAATAGTTTTAATTTCAGCGTCAATAAACTGCAGGCTATAGACATGTAAAGCCCTTAGGAACATCCCAGAAAAAAACAGAGAATTTAACATTTTGATGGTGATTGGAGTAGTAATGAACAAAAGAGGCAATGTTAATTGATTTCTGAACTGAAAAGGTGAAATTTCTATCATTTGTATGGACAGTTACATCAAGAAAATTCATTTGCTTTTTTTCCATACACGAAACAAACAATTCGGTCTTAACATTAGGATTTACATAGCGCCAAGCTGGAAACCGGTAGAATTAATTAAAATTACACTTGTGAGATCCAGGGACTAATGGCATCTATACCAAGGTCACGGGCATGTATACCCAGAATGCCCACGGCTACCTGGTGACCCATCAGTTATTTCCTACCACCGCCTTTAAGATAAGAACGTGTTACTGTCTATCTCATTTAAAGCCGGTTTTCAGTTTGCCCTCCTTCTTTATCCATTTCATTTTATTTTTCATTCCTTTTTTCTTTTCTCAGAGTGTGATCAGTGTGTGGTAAGAGTGTATACGTGGTATGATGGAGAATTTGCCTCAAACATCGGGATGTCTACCGCTTCGAAGAGGAGACAAAGGAAATGCCCAGGAGTCAGTGGCTTCCCTTGTTCTAGGTTCCCACCTCGGTGTCGACGGATCCTCATCCAACGTGTAGTAGGTGGCAGGGAAAAACGTAATGTACGGTTACTAATCCGTGTTCTGTTTGTCGCGGTTGGGTCGGTGGAACAGTGGAAGAAGTTCTATGGGAAAAGCCAATACAAAAGAAAGGGGGGTGTGGACGCCATCTTTGGATGACCAAACTTCTTACCGGCTTCTTTTGTTATCGGTAATAAACAGGCTGCTCCATATGTTTCTCCACCTGCTTTTGAATTGTCTCATACCCCTTCGCGGTTTCTCCTAGCGGTTCTGTACGGAAACGTCAGGAGGGGTGGCCTTGGGTAATTTTATGAATAATTTGCACTCTCCTTTGTTCCCAGCAAGTAGAGGGGGAGATCCGCCATCTTTTTGTTCCAGGCTCCTGCTACTCAAGCGCATAGGTTAGATGGTACGTGGTCAGCGCTAGGCCTACCAGGCGTACCAACCTTGAATGGTCTGCTTGCGCGCATTATATGAACGTCACGGTTCCAGCAGGTCCGGCAGCGCTGAATGTTCCCTCATCCCCCACCCGGGCTTGCAATTTATGGGAATTAATGCCACGCTGCTTCACCATCCCACTCAGTATTTACAGCGATGCAGAACGTGGGAGTAATTTGGCAGCAAACGTGCGGTACCAGCAGAAACCTCTCAGTCTCTCCCTCTAGGAGGGATGACGTCCAACAACATACGTCGCACTCTGAGATGGCAGGCGTGATGACGTCACAGACCGATTCTCGGCCTTTTCGCTGCACCCAGGACGCTAAATAACGCCTTCTGATCCGTCAATGCAAAACTGTATGCAGAAGTTACAGGATATAGAGGAGAGAATGAATAAGAGAGACAAAAAGAAAAAAGTGTGATTCGCCTTCTTCGTCTTCTTCCTCTAGTTCGGCGTCATCGCTAAGTCCGATAACGTCACGGCGAGCGCCAGTTCAAGCGTTGGAGGAGGATTCGGGGTGGAGTTCCTAGCGGATCCTCGGGCCAAGAGGAGAAGAATCAATTCTTCCTCTTCTTCGGACGAAGACTGTCATTCCAAGTCAGCAAGAAGGTCGAAAATCAGTGGCTATTAAGCACAAGGTTGCCAGACGAAGCCGTTCGCAAGAGTCCGAACAAGCGAGAGAGTGACGGCCGGTCGAGCCTAGCGGCCGAGGCGGAGTTGCCAGTTTGGATCGCCCCCCCCCCAAAAAACTGCGATAACCTCTGGTAAAATCGACGTTGGCGGCGAAAGGTGCAGCAGCAGGGATGGAATGCAGGTCCCAGTTTCGCCCGTAAGGCCGTTCAAATACGTACGAAGGACGATAAGGCTCCTATTAAAAGTACGAAAAATAGAGAGTTGGCAACCTCGGCGGATACGTTCGTGGAAGGCAGTGTCCTTCTGGATTAGAAAGGCCGAGGCCGGGCTCGCCGGACGCTCGAAAACGATGCCAATGCTAATAAAGACGAACTTACCTCTGTCTTAAGGGAGCCTTCATCTTGGAGATCTAAGACGAGATTCTCGCTCTAGATCCGTGAGCAGAGAAAGAGTGAGACGTTCTCGTTCCCCTGGCTGACTATCTGGATCGAGCCAAACAGCGGCCAGCAAAGATCAAGAGGCCGCGGCCGTAGGGGCAGCGGCCGTTGGAATTCCGGGCCGTCTGTCAGAAGAATAGAGGCGATGGACAACATCTCTCGTGACGGAGGAGTGGTACACTAAGAGCCGGCCGGAGGAAGGAGAAAACCAAGAGTTTCTGGCCTCGTATGAGCAGTTATTGAATTTGATTCGTCAATTCAATAGCCTCTTTCGGAGAAGACAGAAAACACCGGCCAGTATGCTTCCTCCTGGGAATTGACATGGCGTTTGGACTAAAGAGGGATACCAAGGTGTCGTATGAATTGCCTTGTTCGAGTCATGCGGAATCGGTCTTGCAACACGTAAACGCAAAGATTGCAGGGAGGGATAATTCCTTAAGATCTAATAGATCATTTAAATTTATTCCCCTCCAATGATAAAGCAAGGAAAATATTATACGACCACCGAAGGTCCCTTGCTGTCTGACAAATGAACCCTAATGTTGTAAGGTTAAGGCCTGGATTAACCTTGGATCAGGTTAAATGGAGTGCCCTTCGATGACGTACCAAGAGGCTGCCACGTTAGAAGCAACAGCTTCTTCTGTCTTTCAGGCTGCGTCCTGGTTAGACCTTTGGTCAACAGCAGTGGCAAAAGAAAATTGCATCCTCGGAAGCAACAAGGAAAGTAGTGGATGAACCATTGTTCATTAGATTACTACAGTCAGGGTCCAGGCGATTGCGTACCTGACAAACGTAAGTGCCAATGTTTGGGCAAATATCCTGCTAATGAGGAGAGATGCAGAGTTGGCCTAGACTAAGCCGCAATGTGGATTTTGGATTCCCTGTTAGCAATGAGGAATGGGGTGGGGATATCTTGAATCGCAACTATGTTGCCAGAGGTCATACTGGAAGAAGCGATAGATAGAAAGAAGGATGGACACTAACGAATAGGTTGTGCAACAGGCAGTTAGGAAAACCTCTAACAGTCAACTATTCCTTTGGAGGGAAGACAACAGCCAGATGTCTCGAAAGAAACCAGTGGAGACATAGCATCCCTAATAGAGTCCACAGACCCTCTTCCCCAAAGAGGATAACTCATCGGCCCTTCACAATAGAAACAACAGAGGAAGGGGCAATAGGGGAAGGGGGAGGGGGAGGGGCTCAAGAAAGATAGGATGGGCGCCTCCCATTCATCACTCGCCACACCAGTGGGGGGTTGCCTGGCAAATCACTGGAAGGTGTGGCAGGAACTAGGGGCAGAGCAGTGGGTGGTGATGTTCTCAGGATCGGGTATTTGATTCCGTCGAGGTAACCCCGCCCCTGGACAGATCAACCATTACCCCACGTCACTTATGCCCACAAATCTCAGAAGGCCACTATTCTGCAGGACGAAGTGAAGAAGATGATGGAAAAAGGAGCTGTGCAAACAAGTAATGCAGTCCGACAAAAGGCTTCTACAGCAGGATTTTCCTGGTACCCAAAGCCAATGGGGAGTGGAGGACAGTAATAGACCTGTCAACGCTGAATCTGTTTATAAGGAAAACCAGTTTCAAGATGGAAACTCCGAAAACGGTTCTACAAGCAGTCAGAATCGGAGACTTTATGCTGACAGTCGATCTAAAGGACGCATACTTTGCAGATACCAGTCCATCAGTCTTCAAGGAAATTTCTCCGCTTCAGTCTTGCAGGGAAAGCTTTCGAGTTCAAGGTCCTTGTGCTTCGGATTGACAAACGTCTCCTCAAGTTTTTACAAGAGTGTTCACCTCGTGTCGGCGTGGGCACATGCCTCAGGGGATCAGGCTGATAAGATATCTGGACGATTGGCTGGTGATAGCAAAGTCCAGGGGGGGAAAGTTACTCAGGGACAGGGCGGCCCTCCTGCAGCTTTGTCACAGCCTAGGTATTGTGGTGAATCAGCAGAAGTCGCAGCTGGATCCAAGTTCAACGTTTGGAAATATCTGGGAATGGTGATAGACACAACACAAGCCAAAGTATTCCCGACAGACCAAAAGAGTACAGAAATGCAAACAAGTGGTGAATGCCTTTCTGGGAAAGCCAGACACAGCCAGCAAGACAGTGGCAGGTGGTGCTGGGAATCCTAACCTCCTGGAGAAGCTAGTACCACAAGGAAGGCTACACCTTCGGTCCCTACAATGGAGGATGAACGGAGTTTTGGTCACCAACAGTAGATCACCCGTACGAGCAAATTCCCTTGTCCTTGGTTTCGCAGAAGTGAGGAAAGACTTGCTGTGGTGGGTGGACGACGACAATCTGACAGTGGGGGTGTCCCCCTTCACAATCCTCCCCAGACCTCTTGCTGTTCTCGGATGCGTCACTAGAAGGCTGGGGAGCCCAATATGGAGGAGTTGATGGTGTCAGCAAATGGAGTTGCAAGGACAGAGAACTCCATATAAACGTGCTGGAGTTGAAAGCAGCTTTCCTGGCTCTACAACGAATTCAGGGAGAGAGTAAAGGGACACTCAGTGGTATTGATGTCAGACAACACCACAGTAGTAGCTTATATAAACAAGCAAGGAGGCCTAGTTTCTCGGCAGTTACATGTGATGGACAGTTTCAACTTCACCAGTGGGCTATAGAGAACCTGGTAGACATCAAGGCCAGGTTATATTACCAGGAAAAAGAAACATAGTGGCCGACAAGTTGAGCCGCAGGGATCAGATTCTGGGAACGGAGTGGTCCCTACACCAACAGGTAGTGGACAGGATGCTCATGTTGTGGGAAGGACCGATCATAGACCTATTCGCAACCAGGTACAACAAAAGTTGGAAGTGTATTGTTCAGTAGTCCCGGACGCAGATCAGTAGCAGAAGATGCGCTACACAACACCCCTGGGACAATCTGGACGTGTACGCATTTCCTCCATTTTGTCTAATCCGTCAGGTTGCTGAACAGGGTGGTAATTGCGGGTCTCAGAACCTCAAGATGACCCTGGTAGCCCCGCCGTTATGGCCGAAAGCCCAAAGCAGGTGGTGGTTTCCAGACCTACTGGAACTCCTAGTAGATGTGCCCAAGAGAGTTTACCTCCATGGGAGCAACCTTCTGTGTCAGCCTCACGTGGAGAGGGTACCACCAGTCGGTGAAGTCCCTATCGCTTCACGGGTGGAGACTGTCAAGTATCTCCTCCGAGAGCGAGGGTTTTCGCAGAAAGCAGCAACTCAGATGGCAGTAATATCAGAAAATCATCTGCGACAGTATACCAAGGGAAGTGGTCAGCATTTATGTGATTGGTGTCGTAGGGGGAACGTGTCTCCACTCGGTACCACTATTCAGCAGTTAGCAGACTTTCTGATATATCTCAGAACAGAAAAACATAGTCTGTATCTGCAGTGAAGGGGTACAGGGCTGCTCTAGCCTCAGTCTTACGAATGAAAGGAGTGGACATATCGTCTTCATGGGAGTTGGCCCATGCTGATGAGGAGCTTTGAACAGTCATGCCCACCAAAGGAGCTAAAAGCCCCAGATTGGGATCTGACCAAGGTACTGAGTAGTCTGACAAAACCCCCTTTACACGAACCACTAAGGCAGTCCACGGATAGGAGCCTGACCCCTGAAGACAGTCTTCTTATTGGCCCTGGCTTCAACCAAAAGGGTGGGGGAGCTACATGGCCTCTCATAATCTCATAAAGCACTCGAGAGGTTGGAGATCAATGGTGTGTGAGTTTGTCCCCAGAATTCGTGGCAAGACCCACAAAATCCAACAATAGTAGTAACGACGCAGATTCGACTCCTTTACCATACCTTTCCTTGGCAGACTTTGTAGACAACGACAAAGCTGAAATGCTCCTGTGCCCCGTCAGGGCACTAAAGGGAGTACTTAAAGAGAACAAGGCACCTCAGGCCGGGGTGCCAGAGGTTGTTCGTAAGTACAGGACGGAACAAGAAGGAAGTGTCCAAGAATACAATATCATTTTGGCTAGGGAGACGATCAGAAATGCTTATACTGCAGAAGACAGAGGTCAGATAGCCAGGTGGAGCTAGAGCTCATGACATCAGGGGTGTGAGTGCTTCCCTGGCATTTAAGAAGAACATGTCTGTGGATAAATTCTGAAAGCTGGCGTGTGGAAGCGCCAAACAACTTTCACCTCATTTATTTGAAAGATGTTGCCCATAGATCCTTGGACACCTTTTCCTTGGGTCCAGTGGTGGCGGCCCAACAAGTGATATAGTTCATCCAGTGCCCCTGGCGGTCAGTTTGCGTCTAGTCTAAGATGAAGGTATGAAAGTAGAATGAATGGGATGACTGGTCTTTTTTCTTTACTACTTTCTTCCTACTCCTTTAACTACGGGCAATATGAAGGAGAGTACCGTAATGTGCTGGAACGGACTAGATGCAGGTGAGATGGTCAGCCATACTGTGAAGCTATCTTAGCTGATGATATACTTTTCAGTAGCAACACACCCCCCTCTGGATAATAAGGAAAAGAGGGGTGAAGGTGGATCCAGTCGCAAGGGACAAGAGTAAACAGTAGAATGGTATCTACACCCAGTGGGAGGAAACCAATAGATCCGCTTATATCTTTGGTCCTAGGTTCATTGTCCATTCTCTAGAATTTCCCTATATATTCGGAAATGGATAAGGTGGCAAACTCCCAGTCAGTTGTAGAGACTTACCTCCCTCCAATAGTAAGTCTATCCTAATGTTAAGACCGAAGGTTTGTTTCGTGTATGAACAAATACCAAATTTGTAACTAATTTGTATTTTTCATAACTAACAAACCTGAGGTCTTAACAGTTAAAGGCCCACCTCGAACCACCCCTCTAGCAGTCTAAACTGGGTTAGAAATATAACTGATGGGTCACAGGTAGCCGTGGGCATTCTGGGTATACATGCCCCGTGACCTGGTATAGATGCCATTAGTCCCTGGATCTCACAAGTGTAATTTTAATTCTACCGGTTTCCAGCTTGGCGCTAGTAAATCCTAATGTTAAGACCTCAGGTTTGTTAGTTATGAAAAATACAAATTAGTTACAAATTTGGTATATTACAATTTCTTTCTTCCTCTACAGTAAATTTTATAGAAGGGACTAAATTATTGAGATTATTAAGGAATTCCTGGAGATTTTCGTGAACTGGCCAAATACAGAAAATATCATCCACATACCTAAACCATGTAACTTTTTGGGGCAAAATTCTTGGTAAGAGTTTTCTCTCAAAAAATTCCATGTAAATATGGCTAAGGACAGGAGATAAGGGATTACCCATAGCCATGCCAAACTTTTGTACAAAAAATTTTCCATTAAAACAAAATTTACTATCTTTGATACATAACCTTATAAGACTAATGAGGTTTGCTACAGTTAAGGGAATGTCATGACGTTCTAATTCATCCTCCAAATATTCAAGTAAATCATCTACAGGCACTTTTGTAAATAAAGAGACAACATCAAAACTAACCATATTAAAATAAAAATTCAAATTTAAACTTTTCAATTTGTTTATAAAATCAACATTGTTTTTAACATTCGTGTTAGAAATGTTTCCTACCAAAGGAGCAAGAATTTTTACAAGCCATTTAGATAAATTATACGTAACTGAACCCACTGAACTAATGATTGTTCTGATAGGGTTATTGATTTTATGTGTCTTGACTAAACCATACATATAAGGTAGGATCAGACCTCAGTTTCGTATAAGTATCAGTATCATTTAGCAATGTCATTTTTTACTTACATAGTCACTTTTATTCATTATTACCACTGCATTAGATTTATCTGGTTTTGTCACTTTCACTGTTTCATCTTCTTTAATTTTCTTAAAAGCCTGGAGAAATCTCACGGGTACATTAGGGGGAGAGGGTTTACACATAGCACCATACACCATACCTTTACAAATAAGGGATTTTGACGAAGGAAAAATCTATTTCTGGGTGATTGGCTCGTGTCGCCCTATGAAAGTATCCTTAATATCATTCTTTCTAGGTAAAATTAGCCTAAAATTACCAGAGAAAAACAAAATTAAGAAAATGTCAGTAAAACTGACTCGCTCACTCTTAAAAAGAAGTGTCGGTATGATAAAGGGGCGAGTGTGGAACACTACCACGAGCCAAACACCAATTAGAACTTCCTGTCAGAATCCCCCCAAGAGAGAGCTGATACCAACGGGCGATGCAGCCTCTACTACTACTACTAGAGGACGCCACGGACAGCAGCGCCCCTAGCGGACATCCTTAAATAAAACAGTTAAATACATCTTGTCCTGCAAGGGGGGGAAACAACTATAAAAAAGGGGGGTTTCATAGGGCGACACGAGCCAATCACCCAGAAATAGATTTTTCCTTCGTCAAAATCCCTTTTCTGGGCTCAGCTCGTGTCGGCCTATGAAAGAGTACCAGAGAAACAGACAAGATGGAAAAGGGAACAATGAAAAACAATTTAAAATGATGGATTAATATAAGTAAATCATTACAGCATACAAATTAAGCACTTAAACTAACTTATTTTAATAGTAAAATAAAAGGATTTTGACGTAAGGAAAAATCTATTTCTGGGCGATTGGCTCGTGTCGCCAGCGAAATATCCTTTAATCTATTTATTTCTAGGGTAAATGTACTAACACATACCAGAGAATAAATAAAATAAAGAAAAAGGTCAGTATGACTGACTCGCTCACCCTCTAGGAGGGTGTCGGTATGAACACTAGGCGAGTGAGACCACTACCACGAGCCAAATGCCAATAGAAATCTCCCACTACAAAAACCCTCCCCAAGAGGGGAGCCGTCCCACAGAGGGAGCAGCTCGCACCACCACTACCCCATCCCACGCTTGCGACTGCTGCGCCTCTAGTGGCCATCCTGAAGTTAGCAGACAATCTTGAGCGAAGGGATGGGTCGGGGGGGGGGTATTTCGCTGGCGACACGAGCCCAATCGCCCAGAAATAGATTTTTCCTTACGTCAAAATCCTTTTTCTGGGCTCAGCTCGTGTCGCTTGCGCGAAATCGTACCAGAGAAACAGCACAGATTGTAAACAAAGTAAATAAAATATAATAAACAAAATAGGTCTCAAATAAAAGATACAAAATAAAAGAATGAATATAATTGCTAAAAAGATACAAGTACACGTAAAAACAAAATCAGAATTATGCTTAAATTACCCTTAAATCTAATTATGTTAATAATATAAGGTAATTTACATATATACAAAGTAGGTACAATGATTACCTATCACAATAAATCTGTGTAACAACATGTATCAAAAATAGAATAGCAATTAGTATAATTTACATAAAAATTTGATCAATGATAAAATAAAATATCTTAGGAATGTATATGACTTAATATACAAAACCCGTAACCATTGCATTATGATGTTATCCCCTAGCATAAAAATAAGGGGATAACATCTATGAGATCAGTATGGTAATCAGATGTGAGTGTCCCTAACCAGACAAAAGGGGCACTATACAATCATAAAGCAGCTAAGACACAAGGTAAATGTTAATGAACAAGGCAGGAATAGACGAACTGTTGGGTGAGGCAGGTAGAAAGGGGGACTGAATCTTCTACTATAATCTAGCTAGAGTCAGGGGAAACTATGTTACCCGCTGCTACTGCTGGGAATTTCAGAGCTTCCAAGGACTTAAGGTAGTGACGTTTGAACACTGTCGGCGATTTCCATCCGGTATACTTCTTTAAATCAGCAAAATTCATATGTTGGAAGTAATTAATTGAGGTGGCTACTGCCCTGACATCATGTGCTTTTGGAAAGGAGTCAGGATTGGCTTGTTTGATAAAGTACAGGATTTGTTGCCTGATGCCTTTAGTGGATAAAGTACCACCTTTTCCCTCCTAAAGAGGGGCCCCGACTATGAGGAAGAGGAGGTCCTGGATAGAAGGCTCGTAAGGTTGAAACCGGAACCACAAAGGTAAACATCTTGTGGAAGGGGTAGTACCTTCCAAGGTTCCCACCTCATCAAAGGATCTTCATTCTTTGCTAAAAAACTACGTTCCGGAGAAAGTAGCACTTCCCCCGTGGGAAGGAATGAATATGATTCCGGATCTCTGGATAAAGCCGACAGTTCTGAAATTCTTGCTCCTGAAGCTAGCTTAATAAAAACAGAGTTTTTCTTAGGAGCATCATAAACGAGCATGTGTCATTATCGGTTTTCGGAAGCCAGTTTTAGAACATCGTTTAAGAACCATGAAACTGACGTAGGCCTGACAGAGGGCCTAAGTCTAGCACATGCTTTAGGAATAGACGGAAATATAGTATCTGTCAAGTCTATGTTAAATCCAAATTGGAATATCTTTTTCAATGCTGACTTGTTAGTCGTAAATCGTGCTAGCTGCTAAACCCTTTTCAAATAAAGATCTGAAAAAGGATATAGCAGAATTTAACTGTCATGATTCTGATATCTGACTCTCTCAGGAAGATTGCTAACTTTTTGACGGCAGCATCATACTGCCTCAAAGTTGAATCCCTTTTATCGGATTCCAGGAAAAGAATATTCTGAGGGTCAATATTCGCATCTCTTTTTGCCGCAAACTTCATGAAATCCATAAAGTTAGGGTTTTGAGATCCCTGAGGAAGCGAACACAGTCTTCGTTTGTACTGACTGGAGAGCTTGGGACCTGGGGATCCGAAGGGGACGAAGACCCAGTTCCAGGATCAGGGGGTACCAATTGCTCTTCGGCCAGTCTGGGGCTACTAGAGCCACTTGACCCCTGAATGTCCTGAGTTTGTCTAAGACCTTCATAAGGAGATTCACTGGAGGGAAGACGTAAATCTTCTCCAGTTGTTCCAGTCCAGAGCCAGGGCGTCCGTGGCGTTAAGCCAGAGGGTCCATTGGGTTGGGGGCTACATAACACGGTAGTTTGTGTTCGCTTGTGATGCGAAGAGATCCACCTGTAGCCCTGGGACTCTTTGAAGGATCCATTGGAACGAACTCTCGTCTAGAGACCATTCCGACTCTAGGGGTACTGATCGGGATAGGGCGTCTGCTATGACGTTTTTTCTTACTCCAGCTATGTGGGTGGAGGAAGATGCCAACTGAATTTGTCTGCCAGGGAGAAGATGGCTATCATGACGTGATTTAGATGACGTGACTTGGAGCCTCCTCTGTTTATGCAATGTACTACCACTGCGCTGTCCAAGACTAGCTTTTATGTGGGAGTACCTTGGTGGGTGCGTAATCTTTTCAGAGTCAAGAAGACTGCCATTGCCTCCAGTACGTTTATATGGAACTGACGGAACTGGGGTGACCAATTCCTTGCACATTTTTGACCTGGGAGTACCCTCCCCAGCCGCTTAAGGACGCGTCTGTGTGGATGGTAATCCCTGGCGGAGGAACTGAAGAGGGACTGACACTGACAGATTCTTGACTTTTGCCCACGGCCGAAGCCGGTTCTTTTAGAATCAGAGGTACTGAGGATAGCTTTGCCCTGGACCTGACATTTGCTCGAGAGCGCCAGATCCTGGTTAGATCTTTCAGTTTGGCTTTCATTAAGATGTTCGTTACTGAAGCAAACTGGAGAGAGCCGAGGATTCTTTCCTGAGCTCTCCTCGATGCTAGTTTGTGACTTAGAAATTGCTTGACTGACTTCGCTATTTCTTTCCTTTTGGTGGATGGAATCGACAGAGTGTGTGAGGATAGATTCCATTGAATGCCTAGCCACTGAAAGTTTGACTCTGGGGTGAGTCTGGACTTGGATCTGTTTATCTTGAATCCTAGATATTCTAGGAATTGGATCACTTTCAGTGTGGCCTTGTTGCATTCTTCGACTGATGGGGCCCAGATCAACCAATCGTCGAGATACGCTACTACCATAATCCCTTGAGCTCTGAGCTGTTGCACTACTACTTCCGCTAGCTTCGTGAACACCCTGGGTGCCACGTTGAGCCCGAACGGACTACCTTGAAGGAGAACGTCTGGTCTCCTATCTTGAATCCCAGATACGGACGGAAGTGTCTTGCAATAGGGATAGATAGTAGGCGTCTGTAAGATCGATAGAGGTGGTGACGGCCCCACGGGGAAGTAAGGTCCGCACCTGTGAGATCGTGACCATCTTGAACTTGTCGCAGCGGATGGCTAAGTTTTAAGCGGACAAGTCTAAGATTACCCTTCTTTTGTTTGAGCCTTCTTTGGGACGCCTGAACAAGCGACCTTGAAATTTTTAATTCTCTTGACTTGACTATAGCTCCTTTCTGAAGGAGGTCCTCTGCGTACTCTGTCAATTCCTTGGAAGGAAGTTGACGAAAGGTCTGGTGGAGGTGGGTTCGTCAACCAGCTCCAACCAGCCCTTTTGACACTATGCTCTGAGCCCACTGGCTTAAGTTCCACCGGTGGCGAAAGTGGAAACAGCCTCCCTCCTACCTGAAGTTCCTCATTGGTTCTGGTAACCCCCTCGACCTCCTCTGAAGTGCTTTCCCCTATTGAAGGGGCCTCCCGATCCTCCTCCCACGAAAGGACCGCTTACCTCTGCCTCCCTTGATCGAGCGGTCATACTTCTGAGAAGCTTGACCCTCGAAGGCTGGATTGTAAGCTGGAGAGATGCGTATGAGGTGGAGGTTGAGGCTGAGGGATATCACATAAATAGGCTGTATTGACCTTTAGACGTGGAGGGCTGAGCTGTCTGCACTAACGGCACTGTAGGAACTTGTTGCGGGAACGCGGCTGCTTCTTTTTGGTAAGGTTGGAAACGTCTAGGCTTCCTTTGTCCCTTACCTTTTGGTGTCAAGTCTTTTGCCTTCTCCTAGCCGTAAGACCCCAACGGTCCTTAAGGCTTTGGTTCAACCTCGTAGCCTCTGCTTGTACCTTCCTTACCATAGCCTCTGGGTGAGATCTGCGCCCCAGATGTTAGAAGAAAGTAACCATTCGGTTCATGCCGAATGGTTGCCTCTAGCAATACATGCTTTCTGCAATTTGTTCTAGCAGTGGCAAACTCGAACATGTCTGACTGCACCGTTTTGAGTCAGGGCTTGGTCATAAGCTTAAAATTGGTTCTGAACCATAAGCCATGGTTGCTACCTCAGACATAGCCATCAGGTTGATTGACCTGGCTAGTCGTGTTTTCGAGTCAAACTCCGCTTGAATAAGACTATCAGGGAGCCTGGGCAGCTTTTCACCAAACTGCTCCATAGCACAGTCAGGTTTGAGTTTGCCAGCTGTGAAAAGTGTTAGGCAAGTCCTCCCATAATTCTCCAATTGACGGGAGCAACGGAGAAGTGGGGTCTGCTTCTTTCAGCTGAGGCATGGGTTCCCCTTTTTGAGCTGCTGAGATGGTCGACCTCGCTATCTTGGTAAGGAAAGGGAGCGGGGTACCTTCGTCCATCGTGAAAATGGTAAAGGGACTTTTGAATGGTTGGATCTTGGTATTCGAACAGTCCATGTCGTCTAGACATCTAAGCCATTCTCGTTGGGCCTGGTCCCGAGAATAGAGGACTGTCTCCTTTGGTACCCTGTCATCTCTAACCATAGCCGAAGGCGTGAGCCTAGCGTAGCCTATGAAGGGAGGCTGTAGGCCTTCCGGGTAGAACTCGAAGTCCTCTATTCTTCGAGTTCCAAACTCCGGTATGGAGATGAGACCATCTTGGAAGGGAGCATATGACGCTACTCTCCAAGGATTGTTCATGGAGAAAGCGCAGCGAGTCATACGGGGGAAGCTGAGATCCATAGTGTTAGAGGTTGAGGGAGAGGCAAGAGGGGCTTCTCTTAGGCCGGCTATAATAGTATCCTGAGAAGTTATCCTATCCGACAGGCGAGATATCATATGTTCCATACTCGTCTTAAGGGAGCTTACCAAGTCGCCCACCTGTTGCAACAGGCCAGCATTGGTGTCCAGAGCCGGAGCTGCTGCGGAGGTGGAGGGGAGACTCTGAATAGGCACCAAAGGTAGTGGAACTGGTGATACTGCCACGGGGTGCGGGATTTCTCCTTAGGCTTACTCTTTGAGGACTTTTGAGCCGGAGCTAGACCCTTTAGACCTGTCTGGGCCGGATTACGAGCCGGAGACTTACGCGAAGAAGAAGACGAGGACGTCTTCTTCGAGGACGATGACGTCTTAGTCAAGGTCATATGCTTATAAGACTTGATCTTAGGCCTAACCGAAGCCTCTGGAGGGAGTATATAACTCATCACCGGTAAAGCCTGGAAGGATGGTGAAGTTGCAGGGGTAGAAGAAACAGTCACTCCCAAGGGAAGACCCTTGGGTACCTGCATTACTCACCTCGACCACAGGTCGTCTATACCTACCATAGGTTCAACATTTATATCCAGGGTTGCGACATCCGTGGAGATATCCTGGTCTTGTTCAGTCAAGGAGGCCGCCAGCTGTTGTTGGATAAAGGACAATAGAGGGGTCCGCCTCTACCGGGTCGACGTACCCAGTCGCCTTGCCTCCGGGGAAGATTAACAAAGCTAAACGCTTCTCCAGTATGTAGGGCTGACCCTTGGCGGCGTTCTTGCCAAAACCTCCGACCCAGGCCCAGCAGGGTAGCCAATGCCGTATCTCTTACTGCCGGAGCCTGTAAGAGAGGATATATTTTAGATTTAAGAACCACTTAAAACTAAAACTTAGGATATAACTTAAACTAGATGCCTTAAGTTAAAGTAATGATGAAAACTTAAGAACTAAAAGTGAAGCGGAGCGGCATGCGGAGATGGAATACTTACCGCCTTCCAAAAGCTGGCTCACCAGATCGTAACATTATGGTACACGTCTCATGGTACCAGACCTGGACGTCCCCGTGCGGAGTCGCGCATGGAGCATGGGCACCGGCAAACTTCGTGTCCACAGGGGTCCTGAAGTGTAGCGGAACATCCCGGATGCTCACAGTTGGTGGCCTGTAAGTGGGAAGACACATGAGTATCTTAAAGGGGTAACACTTACAGACTAAGGACAAAAGAACTCCGTTACGTGGCGGAGCTCGGAAAAAATTTGGGCATAACCCCTCCCTGCATTGCCTGAATAGGCTATAATCCCGGAGAGATCCGGTAAATACTAAGGTAGGGGAGGGGTGGGGATGTTTAAGAAACTTAAGATAAACTTAAAGATAACTTAAACCTACATGCAAGTAACCGGACTAGTCCAGTGAAGCGAGTGTAGTAACTCAGCAATACGGTACGGTTAGTAAAGACCTATTGTATGCTCCGGTCCAACTATGGTGGACTATACCCTTCCGCTGGATATCAGGACTCCGATAGGGAGGAGCTCTAGTAAGGAGGGAAGGGCGAGATGACATACAGACTCGCGCTAACCCGGAGCGACAAGGAAGTAACGGAGGGGGAAGGCCAGAGCCCCCCACAACGTACCACCCGGCCGGGCCGAGAAGCGGAGAGGTCGGAACCAGTCAGGGACTGTCGGACTCCCAGGCCCCTCCGGTGGAGGGGAAGGGGAGGCAGGCTCGGGCATGCTGGGCGAGCAAGGACAGACCGACCCACCCCCGCCGACTCTATGGGAGAGCGGGAGAGAAGGGGGACTGGCAGCGCCTGGCTGACTCGTGATCACGTAGTGACCACGAGGCGGTAAACTAAGATACGGTAACCAAGCCTAGGCCAACCAACTGATCAGAGAGAAGCTATCGGGAAGCAACCAGAACTGAAAGCGGTAGCATATAGGCCCATAGGCGAAAACCAACTGATCAGAGAGAAGCTATGAGGAAGCGACCGAACTGATCAACGGTAGACTAGGCTCTACGAGCCAGGACCTAGGCTAAGCCAGACGCCAACTAACCTAACAACAACAAAACATAAAATATAATATATAATAAAATTGAAAGAAAGAAGGTAAAATAGCAGGAGAAAAAATCCAGGAGTGTGCGACTAGCCCGAAGGCAAAGTCCTACCACTCAAAGCTAGTTCAGGGGCCGATACAAAGAACCTGGACTAGGGTCTGGATAGAAAAAGCCTACATAAGGTGAAATACATACATGTATAACAACTTGAGTAGACGTAATAACGCGGATAATCAAAATAGAGCGTAAAATAATAAGGGATGTTCTAGGTATGGGAGACCAAGAACGAACCCAACATGCGGCAGGACCATGCTGCCATGCTTCCAGTCCCGAGAACGTATCTATACCTAAAAAACGGCAAATACCGTCTCGGGGACGGAAAAAACTCGCTAACCGTAAATACTGAGTACTTAACTTAGCTGCTGCAATAGCTGCACGCTCCATTATCGAAAAATCCGAAGAAAGGGCACAAAATACACAGAGAGAAAAATAGCACTTGTGATTCGTGCGAGCTAACGAAAAAGGATGACCACTAGAGGCGCAGCAGTCGCAAGCGTGGGATGGTGTAGTGGTGGTGCGAGCTGCTCCCTCTGTGGGACGGCTCCCCTCTTGGAGGGTTTTTGTAGTGGGAGATTTCTATTGGCATTTGGCTCGTGGTAGTGGTCTCACTCGCCTAGTGTTCATACCGACACCCTCTAGAGGGTGAGCGAGTCAGTCATACTGACCTTTTTCTTTATTTTATTTATTCTCTGGTATGTGTTAGTACATTTACCCTAGAAATAATAGATTAAAGGATATTTCGCTGGCGACACGAGCTGAGCCCAGAAATAAAATGTTAGTAATCTTAAAAGTACTTAAATGCTAATTAAAGTAAATTACAAAGATGTATGTAAAATAAGGAAAAATTGGGATTTACTTAACAAAAATACAAAATTCCAAATATATACACCCATGTGTCCTACTACCTAGCATAAAAATAAGGGTAGGGACCACTGCAAATCCATCATCAATACAAATATCCAAAAATATATACAAACACATTGTGACTGAAGTTCATCATTAACATAAAATGGTGAATATATACAAAACATATTGTGCCTACCCTAGCATAAAAATAAGGGTAGGTACACTGAAGTACATATCAGTACAAATGTGGATGTCCCTAGCGAAAAAATAAGGGACAAACCACTATATGATACAACGGCTAAGGCTATGATGTTGAGTAGCCTGACGATAGGGTGAGGCATGTTGGTTGATGTAGGTAGAAAGGAGACCTGGATCTATACTACAACTACTAAACAGTATCAGGGGAAACTATGTTTCCCGCTGCTACTGCTGAAACTTTAAAGATTCCAAGGACTTTAAATAATGCCGTTTAAAGACTGTCGGGATTTCCATCCAGTATACTTTCTAAGATCCTCAAAGTTCATATGTTGAAAAATATTAATTGAGGTGGCTACTCCCCTGATATCATGTGCTTTTGGGAATGACTCAGGGTTGGCTTGTTTAATGAAGTAAAGGATTTGCTGTCTAATGCCTTTAACTGATAAAGTACCACCTTTTTCTCTCATGAGAGAGCACCTGAGGATCTAGAAGAAAGTACGAGATAGAAAGGCTCAAGAGTGATACTGGGCAGAGAGAAGGATCCTGTGGAAGTGGGATAACCTTCCAAGGGGCCCACCTTGCAAGAGGATCTTCATTTTTGGCTAAAAAGCTACGATCCGGAGCAAGTAGAACTTCTCCTGATGGGAGGAATTCCACATGACCCGCATCCCTGGATAGAGCCGACAGTTCTGAAATTCTAGCTCCTGAGGCTAGGCTTAATAAGAATAATGTCTTCTCAGGAGCATTATGAATGTACAAGATGAGTTGTCAGTATCTGAAGCTAGTTTGAGGACGTCATTTAAGAACCATGAAACTGTAGTAGGCCTCTGGGAAGGTCTAAGTCTAGCACAGGCTTTAGGGATAGATGTGAAATAAGATTCAGTCAAATCTATCTGAAAACCTACTTGAAAGATTTTCTTCAAGCCGATTTATGAGTGGTAATCGTGCTAGCAGCTAAACCTTTTTCAAATAAGGATCTGAAAAAGGATATAGCCAAATTAACTGTCATGGTTGTAGTGTTCGATTCTTTCAAGAAAGATGCCAATTTTTTAACAGCTGAGTCATATTGTCTAATGGTTGACTCTCTTCTTATCTGATTCTAGGAAGAGAATATTCTGGATCAATGTCAGCATCTTTATTAGCCGCAAACTTCATGAAGTCCATAAAGTTAGGTCTGGAGAGTTCCTGAGGAAGCGAACACAGTCCTCATTTAGTACTGATTGTGATAGTTTGGGATTGGGATCCGTTGAGGTCGGAGACCCAATTCCAAGAGAAGAGGATACCAGTTATTTGCTCTTGGGCCAGTCCGGTGCAATCAGAGCTACTATCCCTTTGAAAGACCTTAGTTTGTCTAGGACTTTCAAGAGAAGATTCACTGGAGGAAAAAACATAAATTCTCCTCCACTGATTCCAATCTAACGACAGGGCGTCCGTGGCATAAGCCAGAGGGTCCAGGTTGGGGGCCACATAGCAAGGGAGCTTGTGGTTCGCTTGTGAGGCGAAGAGATCCACTTGAGACCTGGGACTCTCCGGCTTACCCACTGGAATGACCCGACGTCCCAGAGACCACTCTGATTCCAGAGGAACTGACCGGGACAGAGCGTCTGCTATCACATTTCTTACTCCTGCCAGGTGAGTGGCAGACAGATGCCATTTGTGTTTGTTTGCTAATGCAAAGATGGCTATCATGACATGGTTCACATGTTTGGATTTGGACCCTCCCCTGTTGATGCAATGAACTACCACTGCACTGTCCAAAACTAGCCTTAGATGAGACTTCTTCGGGGGAAGCAGTCTCTTCAGAGTAAGAAATACTGCCATTGCTTCCACACGTTTATGTGGAGCTGGCGAATTGAAACTGACCAAGTCCCCTGAACCTGTTTGAACTGAGAGTATCCCCCCACCCACCCCGGACAGGGATGCATCCGTGTGAATGGTTAGCACTGGGAGGGGATATTAAGAAGGGGTACTTTCTTGGCTAAGTTCTTTACTTTTGACCAAGGGCCGTAGTTGGTTGCGAAGGATCTGTGGAATTACTGACAACTTGTCTCGATATTTGGAGTTTGCTTTTGACCGCCAAATTCGATTTATATCTTTCAGCCTTGCTTTCAGAAGGATATCTGTTACCGAAGCAAATCTGAAGAGACCCTAGGATTCTCCTCCTGGTTTCTTCTTGACGTTTGTTTGCATTTGAGGAATTGCCTGACAGACTTTGCTATTTCCTTCCGTTTGGCCACTGGAATTGATAGATTGTGGGAAGACAAATCCCATTGGATTCCTAGCCACTGAAAACGAGATTCCGGAGTAAGTCTGGATTTCGTTTTGTTTTATCTGGAACCCCAGATGTTCCAGAAAGTGAACTACCTTTTTGGTAGCTCCCGAGACATTCCTCGACTGTTGGTGCCCAGATCAACCAATCGTCGAGGTATGCCGCTACCATGATTCCCTGAGCTCAATTGTTGTACAACCACTTCTGCTATCTTTGTGAATACCCTGGGGGCTACATTCAGACCGAAGGGCATCACTTTGAATGAGAATGTCTGATTCCCATAGCCTGAATCCTAGGAATGGGCGGAAGTGCCTGGCTATAGGATATGATAGTATGCGTCTGTAAGATCGATGGAGCATGTGACGGCTCCACGCGGAAGTAAGGTCCTTACTTGCGAGAGGGTAAGCATCTTGAACTTGTCGCAGCGAATATGAAAGAGTTTAGCTTTGACAAGTCTAAGATTACCCTTCTTTTTGTTGAGCCTTTCTTTGGCACGCTGAATAAGCGCCCTTGAAATTTTAGATGTTTGCACTCTCGCAATAGCTCCTTTCTGAAGGAGTTACTTCCGCGTAATCTATAATCAATTCCTTTGACGGTACCTGATGAAATGATTTGATTGGAGGGGGATCTTTGATCCCAACTCCAGCCTAATCCTTTGGACACTATGCTCTGTGCCCAATTGCTGCCCCACCCCCCCCACCTGTGGCGGAAGAGGAACAGCCTCCCTCCTACCTGGGGAGCCTCATTGCTGATGGGCGGGATGGCCACCACGCCCTCCTCTGAACTGTCTACTCCTCGTGCCCCTTCCTGCGCCACGCTGACGAAAGTAACCTCTCGCCCTACCTCTCGGTTGAGAGTAGCCTTGAGCCTCATAAGCAGGGTTGAAGGCCGGCGAGATAGCGTAGGAAGTGGATGGTTGAGATTGCTGGGGCACCAGGAGGAAAGGTTGGTTCTGTTTAGAGGTGGAAGGTTGTCCCTGTTGGGTACTGGGACTGCCTGCACAAATTGCTGCTGTTGTTGGAGTTTTTATAAGGCTGGAACCTCTTACCAGCCTTCTTTGGTTTTCTTGCCAGCAGTGGGAACGGATTCCTGTTTCCTCTTTGAGGAAATACCCCACCTAGCTCTAAGGCTCTGGTGAGTCTAGCAGCTTCGTGGTGGACCTCGTTCACTGCGGACTCTGGGAAGAGATCCGCTCCCCACATGCTTGCAGCCAAGAGTCTATTAGGCTCATGCCTGATTGTGCACTCTGTAGGACATGCTTCCGGCAGTTTCCTCCTAGCCTGGAAGAAGTCAAAAGCGCCGTCAGAACCGTCTGAAACTGAGATTTCGCCAGAATCTTGAACAGCGGTTCCGTAGCGTAGGAAAGAGCAGCCATTTCTGTAATGATGAGGGAATTGAGGGACCTGCCAAACCTAGTTCGCGCATCGAACTCTGCTTGGATTAGGGAATCCGGCAGCCTAGGTAACTTCTACACCGAACTGGTCCATGGCGCAGTCCGGCTTGAGTTTACCCAGCGTGAATGTAGCTGGCAGGTTTTCCCACAATTCTCCGAAGGCGGGGAAGAGAGGAGAAGTAGACTCCGCCTCCCTCAACTGTGGAATGGGCTCATCCTTGAGGACTGCCTGAAGAGACTTCTCCACCAATTTCGTGGCGAACGGAAGAGAGACCTCCTCTTCCGTCGCGAAAATAGTGAAGGGACTTTTTGTTAGGCCTGGAGTTTAGTGTTAGTACACTCCAGTCCTCAAGGCAGTGAACCCATTCCCGCTGGCGTGATCTCTACTGTAAAGAACTGACTCCTTAGAGATTTTGTCTCTCACGTGAGAGCCGTTGGCGTCAGCCTAGCATACCCGATGAAAGGCTGCGACAGACCCGGAGGGTAGAACTCGAAGTCCTCAATCCTTCGAGTTCCACACTCGGGGATAGAAATCATTCCGTCCTTGAATGGAGCGTAGGCAGCTACTCTCCATGGGTTCTCCATAGAGAAAGCTGGCAAGGAGTCATAAGGTGGAAGTTGAAGAATCCCCGTGCTAGATGCAGGGGAGGACTGGGGGAGGAGCCTGAGCTAGCCCAGCTACTCGGTCCTCATTCTCTCTCATTCTATTAGAGAGATCCTGGATTGACTGTCCAGTTTGAGACAGACTGTTTGACAATTGGGCAAACATCTGCTCGAAACCGCGTTCCCAGTGCGGAGATTTGGGAGCCTACTAGCACGCCCACCTGTTCCATCACCCCTGCTGAGACAGTAAGAGGGATCGCAGGTGCTGGTGCTTGCTACCCATGCCGGCATAGCCGGAGTGGAAGCAGCGGAGGCGGGAGAAGGCAGTGACTCGGTGGGAGTGCGAGCCTTCTCCTTCGAAGCCTGCTTCTGGAGCTCTTCGATTGGGAAGAGCCGGCTTTGTCTTCACGCATCGGCATAGGAAAGTCGACGACTTCCTAGCGAAGAAGACGAAGACGACTTCCTAGAAGTCGACTTAGATAAGGTCTTCGGTTCTCTCTTTCTCCTTAGGAGGTACAGAGAGAGCGGGAGAGCGAATAGGGATCTCGGATCCCGCAAAGCCTTGGAAAGAAGCGGAAGAAGAGGGGACAGGAGAAGATCCAGGAGCGCAAGGAAAGACCTTGGGCGCCCGATATACCTACCTCAACAACAAATCCTCCCCCTACCGCCATGGGCTCTAGGTTAAGGTCCAGGGCAGCGACGTCCGGAACCGACTCCTGTGAGGCTACGACCCCAAACGATTGCTGGAGTTCTGCTGGATGGAGGCTATCAGTGGGGCAGCGGACAAGGGGTCGACGTAAACCCGTCGACTTGCCCGCGGGGAAGATCTGGATGGCCAGCTTCCTATCCAAAATGTAGGGCTGGCCCTTGGCGGCGTTTTTCCCAAGCCGCCCACCCCCACGCTTTCAGGGTGGCGAGGGCGACTTCCCTCACACGCTAGCCTGCAAAGAAAGGTGAGATTAGCTGCCAATTGTGGAAACGGGGTTAACAAACTTACGACTAGAAGTTGTTATTAAAATCTAAGTAAGTCTATAATGGACTTACCCCATCTCCCAGCTGACCGACTAGGTCGTAGCATATGGCGCAGGCTTCAGGGTGCCAGACGATCAACTCGTTGAACGACGTGGCACAAGGGGCGTGGGACCTGCACTCGTCATGTCCACAGGGGTCGTAAAGCGTCGCATTACAGGCTGGGACCTGGCAGTTGGTAGCCTGTAAGTGAAAAAGTACATGAGTACCAAGTAAACACTTACAGCCTAACATATGCTCCGCTGGTGCCGGAGCGATAAAGTTAGATAAAACCAGAGCCCCGCCAAAATACGTGTGGTAACCAGGTTGGAAGATAGGCTATGGCTCCGCCGATGGCGGAAGCACAAGAATCAACCAACTAGGAGTGGTGGTAATGGAAACCACGACGGAAAATGGCGGGGATGGTGATAAAATAATAATAATAATAATACACAATTCATTGTAAAATATCTTATAATTAGGGTATATATCCTTAAAATAACAAAAATAAAACAACTTCTCTCCGCCCGTCTACTAGAAGAGTGCGTAGGTAAGGGTAAGCTCCCTTCCGGTAGCGGGGAGAGATATAAGGAATATAGTAGGCAAGCAACCGACCACTCGTAGAGCCCACCCTGCCCGCTAGCGGAGCCAGTAACCTATAACCAAAGGTGCCCCGGCTGCGACGGAAGGCTCCTTTCGTATCGTAAGGGAGGTGGACTGAGCAACTGGGGAGGGGAGGAGGAAGGAAGGACTCGGCGAAACACGGACGGCGGGAGCGAGAAAAAAGGGGGGGAGGGTGGGATGGCCTACTCCTCCCCGCCTCACCGACTACCCGTGCATGGAGACCCGGTACCTCAGAGTGGTCGCCCTATACCCCCCGCTGAGAGGACCCCCTGGACACCTCCGAAAGTGTGAGAGAAGGCGATGAGGTTGTCAATAAACAACCAAGGGGTCCCCCAGCTCCTCCCTATATCAGAGAGGGAGGGAAGGGGCAGGGTAAGGTGCTATGGAACACGTGACCGCAAGTGGCCTAGGCCGCGAGCAAACACAACCGTGGTAGGGCCACGTGAACCAAGCTGTACCAATACATGGAACAAGCACCTAGGCTAGCCTAACACCCTAAATAAGTAAATAAAATTACATCGAAAGGTGGAAGAGACACTTTTAGTAAAAGAGAAAGAAGCCCAGGAGGAGGCAGACTGTTCCAAGAAACAGGAGCCTACTCGGAGCCAGCGATAGCCGATGTAGAGCAAGAGCCGGGATGCTGGGCCGGAAATAATAATAATAGCCCTAAATACCAAGCTAAGAGAATGGTAGGAGGGCTGAACTAGCTAAAACTCGATGTAAAACAATGAATGTGATAACGTAAGCCATAAGGTATAAGAAGTCCCAGTATGGAGGACCGGGAATTCTTACGAGACGGCATGGCCGCCACGAGACAACCGGGGAACCGTATATGACCTATTAAGAGGAAAATACTGGTACCCGGAAGAGAAAACAATGGTAAAAAGTTACTTATGAGTTACTTAACTTAGCCGTGGCAATGGCAGAGCGTTCCATCGTAGATATTACGAATAAAATCCAAAAAAGCACGAGCACAAGAAAATGGCGACTTGTCGCTAGCGCTAAAATTTAAGGATGTCCGCTAGGGGCGCTGCTGTCCGTGGCGTCCTCTAGTAGTAGTAGTAGAGGCTGCATCGCCCGTTGGTATCAGCTCTCTCTTGGGGGGATTCTGACAGGAAGTTCTAATTGGTGTTTGGCTCGTGGTAGTGTTCCACACTCGCCCCTTTATCATACCGACACTTCTTTTTAAGAGTGAGCGAGTCAGTTTTACTGACATTTTCTTAATTTTGTTTTTCTCTGGTAATTTTAGGCTAATTTTACCTAGAAAGAATGATATTAAGGATACTTTCATAGGCCGACACGAGCTGAGCCCAGAAATTGATATCATCAGGGCATAGGTTTTGGTTAAATTTTTCCAAATAACAAAAGGATTTTGAAATGTCGACAGAGTTCAGGTTACTGAGGTCTGATCCTACACAGACAGTGAACTTCCATTTTAATAAACAAATTAACCCTTGAACGCCGAATGGATGTATTAAACGTCGAGTCAAAATGTCTCCCGTATGCCGAATGGACGTACCATACGTCGACTCAAAAAAGTTTTTTTAAAAATTCGCGAAAAAATACTTATAGGCCTACCAGCCGAAAACTTTTGAATCACGCGCCTTGGGGGATGCTGGGAGTTCACGGATCAAGGCATTGTTTTGTTTACAATCGTTACGCAGGCGCGCAAGCGCGAATTTCTTTCTTATCGCACTAAAAAGTATCAGTGACACATCTCAAAAATTATTTCGTCACTTTGACATAACTTTTGCACCGTTTTAAATTATCCTTTACATGAAGTATTATATATGAAAATGTGCGCAATTTAATTTAGAATACAACTAAAAAATACCCATGATTGTAGCTTTTATCAGTTTTGAAATATTTTCATATAAATAACGATAAGTGCCAAAATTTCAACCTTCGGTCAACTTTGACTCTAACGAAAGGGTCGAAAAACGCAAAATGAAGGCAAATGATTAAATGATTGAATATTACTAGAATATAAGAGTTTTAGCTCTTATATTCTAGTAATATTCAATCATTTGCCTTCATTTTGCAACAAATTGGACGTCTCTAGCACAATATTTTGATTTATGGTGAATTTATGAAAAAACTTTTTCCTTACGTCCGCGCGGTAACTCTTCCGAAAAATTTTTTTTTGTGCGATTGTACTAATGTTTGCACCATTTTAAATTTGCCGTTACATAAAGTTTTATATATGGAAATATACGTACTTTCATGCACAATACAACTAAAAACAACCCATGGTTGTAGCCTTTATCAGTTTTGAAATATTTTCATATAAATAACGATAAGTGCAAAAATTTCAACCTTCGGTCAACTTTGACTACCGAAATGGTCGAAAAACGCAATTGTAAGCTAAAACACTTATATTCTTGTAATATTCAATCATTAACCTTAATTTTGCAATGAATTGGAAGTCTCTATCACAATATTTCGATTTATGGTGAATTTATGAAAAAAAAAAAAAAACATTTTCCTTACGTCCGCGCGGTAACTCTACCGAAAAAAATCTGAAATTTTTTCTTGCGATTGTCGAAATGTTTGCACCATTTAAAATTAGCCGTTACATAAGGTTTTATATATGAAAATGTGTGCAGTTTTATTTAGAATAAAACTAAAAATGATTGAAGGTTGTAGCTTTTCTCTTTTTCGAAATATTTGCATATAAATCACGATAAATAGAAAAAAAACCACGTTCGGTCAACTTTGACTCTACCGAAATAGTCAAAAAACACAATTGTAAGCTAAAACTCTTGCAATCTAGTAATATACAGTCATTTATCTTCATTTTGAAACAAATTTGAAGTGTCTAGCACAATATTTAGATTTATGGTGAATTTTAAAAAAAAAATTTCTATCCCTCCGCGCACCGATTCACGGCCGTAAATCTCCGAAATGTGTACGTCGCATTCTCTTAATATTTGCTCCTTTTCATGTTAGGCATTTTATAGAGTTTCATATATGAAAATTTGTGCAAATTCATGATGAATACAAACAAAAATATTTGAAGGCTGTAGCTTTCCTCATTTTTGCAATATTTGCATATAAAAAAATATATATAAAAATTTCAACATTTGGTCAACTTTAACTCGTTCTAAATGGTCGTAAACTGCAATTCTAAGCTAAAACTCTTACAGTATCGTAATATTCAATCATTTGTCTTCATCTTGAAAGAAATTGGAAGTCTCTAGAACAATATTTAGATTTATGGTGAATTTTTGAAAAAAACATTTTTTTATGTCCGAGCGTTACGAATTCATGCATTATTTTGTGATAATATTTTCTCTGTGTTGCTTTTATCGTTTTACAATGTGTTATATACCAAAATGATTGCAATTTAGTGTACATTACAACGAAAAAAAGTAACTTGTTACCTTTAACCGTTTTGCGCACAGCGTGATTTGAATACAATTATATATGAAATTTCGTTTTTGCGCTATCATATATCGCATTATTTATATATGATAATGATAATTTTTTTCATTTCTGATGGTCGCATACTAAACTTCTGGCAATGACAAAAAAAGGAGCCAAAAATGAACTCTTAATCTTGAAAACTAAGCGCGCTGTGATTTTTTGAAAAAAATATTTTTTCCGCTTCCGCGCTCACTCCGAAACACCTCCGGCACACGGGAGACAATTTTTTTTTACCGCTTCGGCGTTTAAGAGTTAAATCGCAATATCTCCGGGAAGTGGAGGTTGGAGCGACAATCTCTCCACATCAGTGTCAAGGAATTGATGGCAATTTACCTGAAACTCCAGGCTTTTACTCCGCTGTTCTCGGGCAAAATAGTGGTGATATATGTGGACAACGCTACAGGCCTGTTGTACATACAGAAGCAAGGCCCACTCACCCCTCCTCTCTCTATGAGGTAGCCACGAAAGTGATAAGTTCTCGTCACACCTGAAAGTCTCTGACTAGTAGATCCATTCTGCCCCGGAAAGGAATGGTTCCCAGACTTGCTTCAGCTTCTCATAGACTTCCTGAGGCTTCTTCCACAAAGACAGTCGTTGCTCAAACAGCCCCACTTCCTCAGATTCCACCAAGGATTATCAACTTTGGCCCTGACTGGATTTAGACTGTAAGGTTCCTAACAGACTGAAAACTGCAGAAACTATTGCTAGATGCGGCCGAGTCTGTTCTAGCAAGCTCTATAAGTCAAAATGATCAATTTTCAGAAGATGATGCACGTTAGTTAAGTAGCAGACTTTTTACTTTGCTTTTAAGGATTTTGTGGAAGTTGTTATCTTTGATTAAGGTCTATAGATCTATGCTGAGTTTGGTCTTCAAGTATAGAGGGCTAGATCTATCCTTTAACCAGGATACAAGTGATCTTATTAGATCTTTTGAAACTTTTAAGACTGAAAAATCTGATGTAGTTGCCTGGAACTTGGATGTGGTTTTAAAGTGGCTCTCGACCTCTGCCTTTGAACCTTATGCTCAGCTTCTTTCTGCAACCTCACAAGAAGACTTTTTAGTAGCATTAGTCACAGCTAAATGCATCGGCAAGATTCAAGCGATGGACAAGAGAGTGGGAGTTAAGCAAAGGGACACAGTCTGCACCCTCTATCTTTCTTTCTTCACCAAAATGAAAATGCTTCTTATCCCTGGCCTCTTTTGCTCATTATCAAGAATTTAATGGACATCCTGAGTAAGAGGAAAAACTGCTGTCTTCTAAGGCCTCGCAGATACTACCTCAATAGGACAGAGAAGATTAGAGAACCATCAAACAATCTTTGATGTCCTCTGAGGGACCCTTCATGACCTCTTTTTAAGAATGCTCGTTCTTTTTTCTTGAGAAGCATAATTACCAAAGCCCATTCTCAGATTCAATTCTCAAATTCCGCTCTTAAGAGTTAAAGTACATGAGGTCTTATAGCCTTTCGCCATAGTGTGTCATTAGCTACTTTCTCAAGGTCCAAGTTGATCTTCACATCCCATTATTTTAAGGACATCGAGGCAATATTTGAAAATTTTTATAAGTTAGGCCTTTATTCATGGTTGGCATGGTATTGGGAGAGGAGTCATAGGGGGCTGACTGTTCCTCTACTATCTCGCCTTGTGTTAAGCTGTTGTAAGTTTTTTGGGAAGCCTGTGGCTATAACATACCCGGAGTACCCTCCAGTTCTTATTTTACTGGTTAGGGTGGTGGTTTTATTTTTTTATCTAGCGTAGGTGACATTATTGTGTTTCTGCCCAATGCTCGGGCAAGGGCAGTATTTTACTCTTTGTCAGCCATCGGTGAACTTCCATGGCTGTAAAGTCACAACTAATGTAGGCTGGTTCTTGGCCAGAACTGCCACGCCTGTGGCGGCTTACTTAAAAGGTAAGATACAATGTGCACCATTACAGTGCTAGTAATGTGTCTATTTCAAAGTCATTATTGTTCTTTTAATGTTTTGGAGTAACTTTTGTCCATGATTCCCATCTCCTTTCAATTTGGAATCAGCTATGTAATTGCTTGGTAATCACTCATGTAAAAATAATATTTTTATGATAAAATAAGGTTTTACATATACTTACCAAGCAGTTACATGGCAAATTTTCATGAATTTATCTCATATGTGTAGTATAGGACGACTTCTAAATTACAAAGCAAGTGATTTTTGGAGAAAAGTGATTATTTGCAAAAATTAAACACTACAACTTTATTAATAATAATGAGGACTTAAATAAAGGTTGTTTTGCTTGTTGCATCCAATTACAGTATTGCTATTATCATATTATTACTGTATTACAGAATATAAACACCCTCATATACATCATTTGTATTTGATATTGTTTACATTCTCAAAGTCTCGGCTGATTTGAACATTATCAGTATCTTCCCTACCATTATTTGTTAGAAGAAATATAATTTGGAGATACCTTTTATCATAAATTAACAAAGTTTGGTTGAAAACATGCACATACTTCTTTATTGTATAAGCATTATGTGTGATTTCTCATGTTCCAAACATCAGCCTTGGCTATAACCTGCAGCTTTAATTTACTAGTATTCTTTCTTGAGATCTCCATTGCATGAGGGATGAATAAAAATGTATATTATTTTTACTCATGGAAGCCACCATTGAGAATCAGCAGTGTTTAACAATTTTAATGGAGCTCATAATAAAAACGCTTGATAGTTACAGTAAATGACATCAGCAATCAGCTGTTTCTAAATTTTGGTTGTTTATGCCAGTACATGCTTGCATTAATCGCTTCATCCAGAACCGATTCTATATCATGTTTTTCGTACAGACGGTCACCTAAAATGGAAACCATTTCTTTGTTTATGTTTTGTCACCATTCTCAAACAACCACTAATAATAATAACAATTAAAAAATCCTCAGAGTAGCGCGAGTCTTCAATCGGAGAAACAAATTCACAGCTATGTAAATACACATTTATTTAAATTTAAAACTTTAAGGATAGCTTTTTGGAATCGAACAGATTCCCGAAAGCTATCCGTAAAGTTTTAAATTTAAATATATGTACATTTACATAACTGTGGATTTGTTTCTCTATTAACAATATAATAAGGAACAATAATATAGTACTGTATTCGTACACAGTCATCATTCATATGACCGAGTTGTTCGAAACAATTACAATTTTAACTAACAAACATCTTTGCGTGCTGCTTCACTTGATGTTCGTTGTGTTTGTCATAAAGGCACGGGGGAACGTGAAAATATAGTGTCATAAAATAATTTTTAAAATGCCATGGATGGTACCGAAGATGATTTGTGTGATATCGATGATGAAGCTGAAGTCGACTCACCAGAACCAGACTGGAATCCCTAAGATAGTGATACATGCAATCAATTTTGTGATATGTATGAGAAACTCATTGAAAAATGAATATTATGTTATCATAATGTTATCACTACTGTAATGACACTACTATTAAAATTTCACAAAGGTTACCAAAAGAAAGGTTGCTGTCAGCGCAGCCGCACTCGTTTAAATTTCCTCAGCTGGGATCGCACAGATAAAAGTTTCTTTCATTAATTTCGAATCATTCCCCAAGTAGGCAATTTGTTATGAAGATATGCCAATAATATATGTGGTAAAATGGTTTTATTACCTTTATTATAATTTTATTTCATAAAGTGAATCTTTATGTATGTTGGTGGTTAGGCTACAACACCGAGATTAAGGCTAGCGTACAGATACACATCTTAGAATTCAAGGTTTGATCTTTAGTATTACAGTATAAGACGACCCCCAAATTTAAGGGGGGGAATTTTAGGATTTAAAGGTCGTCTTATATGCGGAAATATACGGTATATGCAAAAGCTTATTTTATCTTAAAAATATCAATTTTCTCACTTGTAAGTTCATTATCAATTAAATAAATTAGTTTCTATTATATTTTTCCTTTCTTTTTAAGGTAGAGATTCACAGTTTTTTTTTTTTTTTTTTTTTTTTTTTTTTTTTTTTTTTTTTTTTTTTTTTTAGGTGGAGATTCACACACATGCTGGTCCTCACAGAAGACTATGGATGGGACCCCAGTTTAGCTTTAAATCAATTCCTGGGGGAGGATCAGGGCATGGCGTAGGAGTCCAGGGCAGTTATGAGGGAACTCCTATCAGCGCTCCATCATCTGGTCGGCCACCAAGATCCTCCCCTGTTAATATGCCGGGAGCAGGTGGAGCTAATGTCCCTGTTTTAATTGAAGCTGGATCTTTAAGTAAGTGTTTTTGTGCATCTTGTTAAAGCTAAAATTTTATTAAAGGGAAATATGAGGGATGTTTAATATCTGTATAGTATACTTTTCTGTAAAAAGACTTGATAACCATGCAGGTATTTTTGCCTTTTGGTCACATCTAGTAATTCTCATCAGTCTTGGAATCTTGTTTAAAACTGTTTATTATCCAGTTTGTCTAGTTTGCTTTCTTCTTTTAACCAAGCCATTTTCAAGTTTATGTAAGCATATATATTCCCTTTTACCTTTATATACTACTGTTCTTGTAATTTTTTTCACTATTATTTATGGGGTATCTTAGTCGTCAGGAGTTAGTCTTTTATGTTTAATTTATTATGTAAATTTTTAAGTTTTAAAGCTTTTCTGTATAAAATCTTTATTAAAAATATTTTTATTTTTATACATGCTTAAATATGATACAAAGGTAATTACAGCACCTACCAGTTAGTGCATATACATACTGTTACAAGATACAATACCCATTCACAAAGATACTGCACTTTTCAAAGATGGTATCCCTTCAGAAACTTTGTTTAATTTCTGAAGTACATACTAGTATACTACAATTAGCATAAGTTTTCATGTTTTTAAGTGTAAAATCAGTATGGAGATTTTGTGTATGCTATTTATATTTTGAAAATATATACGAAGACAATACTTAATTCACAGTGTTTGTCACTATATAAGACCTCCATGATCAACTAATAAAACAACATATCAGAGAAATAACAGAGTTGTCGTTCTGTGGAAATTACTTTCTTAACCTCGCAGAAAAGTGCTGGTACAATTACAGCATGTACAGTTAACCCTTAAACGCCTATTGGACGTATTTTACGTCGAGATAAATTGTCTTTTGGGTGCCGACCGGACGTAATTTACGTTGACATAGAAAAGTTTTTTTAAAAATTCGCAGAAAAATACTTATAGGCCTACCAGCCAAAAACTTTTGAATCACACGCCCTGGGGGTTGCTAGGAGTTCACGGATCAAGTGTTGTTTTGTTTACAATCGTTACGCAGGCGCGAATTTCTTTCTTATCGCACTAAAAAGTATCAGTAACACATCTTGGAAATTATTTCGTCACTTTGACATAATTTTTGCACCATTTTAAATTAGCCGTTACATGGAGTATTATATATGAAAATGTGCGCACTTTCATGTAGAATACAACAAAAAATTACTCATGATTGTAGCTTTTATCAGTTTTGAAATATTTTCATAGAAATAATGATGTGCCAAAATTTCAACCTTTGGTCAAATTTGACTGTACCGAAATGGTCGAAAAACGCAATTGTAAGCTAAAACTCTTATATTTTAGTAATATTCAATCATTTACCTTCATTTTACAACAAATTGGAAGTCTCTAGCACAATATTTCGATTTATGGTGAATTTATGAAAAAACTTTTTCCTTACGTCCGCGCGGTAACTTCCGAAAAAATCATACGTGCGATGGTCGTAATGTTTGCACCATTTTAAATTAGCCGTTACATAAAGTTTTATATATGGAAATGTGCGCAATTTCATGCACAATACAACTAAAAACAACCCATGGTTGTAGCTTATATCAGTTTTGAAATATTTTCATATAAATAACGATAAGTGCAAAAATTTAAACCTTCAGTCAACTTTGACTCTACCGAAATGGTCGAAAAACGCAATTGTAAGCTGAAACTCTTATATTCTAGTAATATTCAATCATTTACCTTCATTTTGCAACAAATTGGAAGTCTCTAGCACAATATTTCGATTTATGGTGAATTTATGGAAAAAAAACAATTTTCCTTATGTCCGCGCAGTAACTCTTCCGAAAAATCATACGTGCGATTGTCGTAATGTTTGCACCATTTTAGATTAGCCATTACATAAAGTTTTATATATAAAAATGTGCGCAATTTCATGTAGAATAACAATCAATAATTGAAGGTTGTAGCTTTTCTCATTTTCGAAATATTTGCATATAAATCACGATAAATAGAAAAAAACCACGCTCGGTCAATTTTGACTCTACGGAAATGGTCGAAAAACGCAATTGTAAGCTAAAACTCTTACAGTCTAGTAATATTCAGTCATTTATCTTCATCTTGAAACATTTGAAGTCTCTAGCACAATATTTAGATTTATGGTGAATTTTAAAAAAAAAACTTTCCTTCCCTCCGGGCGCGGATTCTCCGCCGCAAATCTCCGAAATGCGTACGTCACATTCTTGGAATATTTGCTCATTGTCATATTAGGCGTTTCATAGAGTTTAATATATGAAAATGTGCACAATTTCATGTAGAATACAACAAAAAATAATTGAAAGTTGTAGCTTTTCTCATTTTTGAAATATTTGCATATAAATAAATTATATATAAAAAAAAATTCTACATTCTGTCAACTTTAACTCATCTGAAATGGTCGAAAACTGCAATTGTAAGCTAAAACTCTTACAGTATAGTAATATTCAATCATTTATCTTAATTTTGAAACAAATTCATGCATCATTTTGTGATAATATTTTCTCTGTGTTGCTTTGATCGTTTTACTATGTGTTATATACCAAAATGATCACAATTTAGTGTACAATACAACTACAAAAATTAATGCGTTAACTTTAACCATTTTGCTCACAGCGTGATTTGAATATAATTATATATGAAATTTTGTTTTCGTGCTATCATATATCGCATTATTTTTATATGATAATGATATTTTTTTTCATTTCTGATGGTTGCATACTAAACTTCAGGCAGTGACAAAAAAGGAGCCAAAAATGAACTCTTAATCTTGAAAACTAAGTGCGCTGTGATTTTTTGAAAAAATATTTTTTCCGCTTCCGTGCTCACTCCGAGACCCCCTAGGCATACGGGAGACGATTTTTATTATACCCCTTAGGCGTTTAAGGGTTAATGTACTTTCAGAAGATGTGATCCTATTCACACCTATTAAAGATGATAAAACCCCCCCCCCCCCCCCCCCCAGGAGTTTTACCTCACATGACATATGTATTTCTCTCTCTCTCTCTCTCTCTTGTTCATAGCTAGCCCTCACACTAATACATGATTTTAAATTTATTGAATTTTACCCTCACCCTCTGCAAACATTAAGTATATGTACATACTTGTTTTCTTTATTTTATTGAATTGTGGACCTTCGTTATGACCGACTTATGAAGTTTACCTAATGACCCAAAGAAAACTTTTTATAAATGAAATTACAGTAACTCTAATTTCTTTTAAAAGTTAGCTTAATACTTAAGGAGCATGATTATGGTCATATTTAGTGTTCGAACTCTAGAAGCATTTGTTAGCATTTTTAGAGACCGTTCCAAACTTACGCAAAACTTCCCCTTGGGCGAGAGGATCTGGAACCTGACCTCGCATAAGTTTGGTGTTTTACTGCATCCCTAAAAATACCATCCTACATCAGATATACATTAAAATATCATCCTGTTATGGTACATATCAATATTTGAAATATTATTGATACTATTTCAAAGTAAATCTTACATTTTATGGTTAAAAATACATACGTACATTCTGTATGACTTAGTTACATGAAAATAACCTAGTCCCCCCCCAAGGATTTGGTCATGCACATTTTCTTTCATACAGTTACTATTCAAGTCATCCAGTTTTCTTTTTACAAGGGAAACAATTGTATGTAAAATCACAAGAGAGAGAGAGGGAAAGAACTAAATACGTATGAGCATTTACAAAAATTTTTCATACTAGTACAACATATGTAAATAGGGTACTCACCAGTGATGAATGTTGATTAAAGACGATGAATATGAATTAGCCGTGCAGTCTGATGAATGACTAGGATGAAGATATGACTGCACAGCTAAACAAAGGAGTTACGTCTCCTCTAAGGGGCGCTCTTCACCCTCAGGAGGCGCTTGCACTTATTCAGGTGATTCATGGGGCACTACTTCAGGTGATTCAGGAGGCTTTGAAGATTTCTTCTTACATGTGATGAACACAGTGATTGGCAGCTACTGTCTTTGTTTCTTTATGGTGTTAAGGGGTTGATTATTGGGCTCCAATGCCATATCAAGAAAGTTGGAAAACTTAAGTATTCCATTTGAGGATCCCATGTTGAAGCAAACTCTTCGACTATCACTGATCATTCTTTTAATTCGGGACAGATATTCTAAAGTCAGGCTGCTGCCCTCCTCTTGTTCCTCTTCTTAACCTAGGGTGTCTTCATCTTTGCTGGCAGACTTCATCAGGTCCTCCAAATCCTGGTATGTCAGGGGGTCAGAGTGGGCATCAATGAGGGTGCTGACTTCATCTTCGGTGATATCATCAAAGCCTTCACCACCAAGAATTCACGACTTATTTATGGCCAAATGCTGGATTTCCTGAGGAGAGAAGCCTGTATAGTTATGGACACAGTCCGGCCACAACTTACTCCAGCATGCATTCAGGGTCTCCTTCTTCCTGTGGTAAATTCACTTTGATGGTCCATTCCATCTTCAAGGTGCTAGAGGGAGTTCCCAGTGTAGAGTTCCTTGAAGGCACAGATCACGCTCTGGTCCATAGGCTGGAGGAGGGAGGTGGTGTTGGGAGGGAGGAACTTGAGTTGGACTCCATTGTAATAAAGCTAGAACACAGGCAGCAATGCCTTGTTCTTATTTTTGAATGGCCTGGGATTTGCAGCCTTGTAAATGAGGCCTGGTTTGAGCATAAAGCCAGCCATGTTTCTGTACATCAGGAGGGTCACCCTGACTTTTTGTGTCTTGAATTCAGAGGCTTTAACTTTGTCCTTCATAGTGTATGTCGAGGATGGCATCTTTTTCCAGAATAGACCAGTTTTGTCCGTATTGAAGACCTTATCTGGGCGGTATCCTGTCTCCTGCAGGATTTTCTTAAGGACTGTGGATACTTCGTGACCGCCTCTTTGTCAGCCAATGGTGCTGCCCCATATAGGGAAACAGACTTTAGGTGGAACCATCTTTGCTTGCCTGAAAACCTTTAGGAGCTGACAATGGTCCCAGTTGTGGCACCTTCTTTTTCATCTTCTTCCTCTGCAAGAGTTGGTTCTTCAAAGCCCAAGAATTCCAATACGTCTTCTCCATTCCCTTCCTGTGCATCTACATTGCCGCCTTCCTCTTCCTTGCCACCTTCCGTAGCAGTTGATAGCTGCTGGTAGAGCTGTTGTGCTTTCTCGTGTATGATGTTGGAGTCAAGGGGCATTTTCTTACGGCAATCCTGGATCCAGTACACGGTGCAGATTTGATTTCACGATTATTTTGTCTCTCACTGTCGACACTGCCTTTGCTGTACCATAGTATTACTGTTGTGCTCACACTTTTTCTGATTTCACTTTTTTTTATGTATCTCATTGTGAAACTTTTGCCGTCCTTCAACATATCAAGAACTTTCACCTTCTCATCAAGCTTCATGACCACCACCTCTCTCTTAGAAGCCTTAGAAGGAGCTGGGTGCTTTTTAGGGGCCATTTTCAGCATGATTAACATGGATATTTGCTGATATGTCAAACACTGCTTTGCGTTTATGTTCGCATATATCAGTAACTTTCTACGCAGTGAGGCTGATAAAGGAGAGATGCACGATACCCATAATACCATCTTCACAAGATGGGATTTGGGTTTCAACCAATCAGCACAAGTGTGCAGCCAGTGAACGGCAAGGAAAATCAATGCTGCTCCTGGATTGGCTGCTTTGCAGATGACAGCCAATAGCAATAGCGTGTCGAGTATCATTTAGTTTGGGTACTGCTCTAAGGAGGCGTCACAAGAGTTGTTTGTCTGCCAGCACTAGGCTTGGGTGAAGCATCTTTTAAGGAATCAATTATGTTATTGAAATTTTTCTGTTTACATTAACTTTTTACAAAACTTTAATATTTGAAAATTAAATCATTTTTCATTATAAAAAATGTGTTTAGTCACAAAATTATACTTAGTACATATGCATGAAAATACTGCGTACCGCAGATGAAGACATATGAATCCTGCTATTCCTGTTGTCTTACATATTTTAGATATGCTCTGCGTAATTATAGTATTATCCTAAAACACTTTACATATGTAAATATCATATTTAGAATCATCTTAAAACAAAACATTTCATAAATGTAGTCTGTGCAGAGTATCAGTGCTCATACTGTAAATACTTGACCCAGTACACACACTTCAAAGTTCTTTCGTTTGTGTGTTTTGTGTGTGCCTTATAGTACGTATACACCACTATGGACTAAGAATTATTCTTTAAAATGCCCTTTAAATGTTATGTTTCTCCTAAGTTTTGTTAAAGAGAATGGCAGCATTGGTGGAATTTATTTTATGTAATATAGTCTCAATTCTTCTTATTATATTCCTCTCTCGTCAGGGCTGATGTTTGCTAATAACTAGCTGATATTCATAGTCTGGATAAGGAAACGGTTTTTGGAATACGTATTAATTTTATTTAAAAATTGGCATCTGACCACCTTAGAGTTCCCAAACTGAATTGCAGAGTCTGGAATATTAGGGTTTGTCATATTCATGTGTAAAATCTCCATTATTTTCTAAGGGCGTAGCAGAATTCCAGTGTTTCCAACTGTTTCACAGGTTAATTTTTAAGGAAGGGTGGGCTTGTTCTGGTTGGAATGGACTTGTTAGTTGGTATTTATAGTGTCCCAGGTGTTCTGTGTTTTGAGGGCTGAATTTCCATGGGCTGTAGATGGCCAGTAGATGGTGACATTACCTGATTGGTCCGTTCATTCGGCTCTGGGATGCTAGCAGATGGTGCCGTATTCGCCACCATTAAGAGGAGGGAAGTCTCTTATGTTGTTTTACAGGAGAGGAGATGGGTACAAAGACATCACTTGCTTCAGACTAAAGATTTTATACTGAGTAGGGTTGGTGAAGGGGTATGGTGTTCAGTAGCAGATCTAGAAATATTTCATGTCGGGGTCACTTCAGATTTTTTATACACAGTGGAACTCTTTATTCGTTGGGGATGCGTTCCAGAACCCCACGCGAATAGCTAGAATCTGAGAATACTTGAACCCCTATAAAAAACGGTAAGATCTGCCTATTTTGTTAGTTCAAACTCTAGAAAAACTTAGCAAGCATGCTTATACAGGCAGTCCCTGGTTGATGGCAATCTGGTTTTATGGTGCCTGTCTAGTGTCATAAAATTGGCAATTTATGGTGCCATAACAGGCTGAGTTTTGGTTATCAGCTCCATAAGGTACTAATAATTCACTTATCAGCACCCTGCCGAGAATGGAACCCCCGCCAATAACCAGGGACTGCCTGTACCTGGTTTTTTAATAGTTTTATCACAAAAAGTGCATTTGATTATGAAATTTATTTGAAAATACAATAATTTGTGGATATTTCTCATAGAAAAATACTGCAAATATCTGAATTTCCCGCTAATAATGGGTAGATATGGTCTATAGAGAAATCTACGAATGTTTTAGTCTACGAATCTCAAGAACTCGAATATGAGGGTTCCACTGTATATGTAACAAGTACACACACAGGGTACAATATATATATATATATATATATTTATATATATATATATATATATATAATATATATATATGTATATATATAATATATATATATAATATATATATATATATATATATAATATATATATATATATATATATATATGATATTATATATATATATATATATATATACTATATATATATTATATATATATATAGTATATATATATATATATATATATATATATATATATATATATGTATATATATAGATATATATATATATATATATATATTAGTTATATATATATATTATATATATATATATTATAAAGATATATATAATATATATATATATAGTATATATATGATATATATATATATATATATATATATATATATATATATATATATATCTATATATATATATATATATATATGATATAGTATATATATATATATATATATATATATATATATATATATATATAATATATATATATAGATATATACGTATATAGATATATATAATATATATAATACTATAGTATATATATATATATTATTATACGTATATATATACAGTGGTACCTCGAGATACCAAAGGCTCAACTTATGAAAAACTCGAGATACGAAAGCTAATACGAAAAATTTTACGGCTCTACATACGAAAATTGTTCAAGATGCGAAAGGTTGTTGCTGTAAAGTCCTAGATTCGCCCGGACCACCGATAACAATTTTGAAACTCGCGCACCGCCAACTGAGTAGACTCACCACCATCCTCCCGCTCTCCCATTGGTTCCTGATGCTAGTCACCGCCATGAGCTCCTCTCCTATTGGTCAGCATCCCTCCCATCATGCATCTACTACTTAGCGGCGTGCTTCGGCCACTCGGTAGCAGCATCGTTATCGTACGCACACTGTATTCGTTTGTTCTAACAATTTCATTTATTAACGTAAATTCGTTAGTGATTTCGTTGTACGTAGTATACTTTTATCGTGTTGTGTGAGAACTTTACTCCATACGTATACGTACTACATAACATAATTACGTACAGTATATACGTAGTCATGGGTCCCAAGAAACTTGAAATTCACAGAAAGAAGAGGATGCTCTCTTTGGAAACGAAGATGGAGATTATCAAGAAGTATGAAGCTGGTATGCAATTGAGTGTGATCGCCAAGGAATACGACCGAAATCCGTCGACAATAGGCACCATCCTTAAGCAGAAGGATGCCATCAAAGCAGCTACACTTTCCAAGGGCGTCACTATTTTGTCCAGCAAGAGAACCCACGTGCACGATGAAATGGAAAGGCTTCTTCTTGTATGGATATAAGACCAAATAAATTGCTGGCAATACGGTAACGGAGATGGCAATCTCCCACAAGGCCAGCGCTATTTTCGGCGATTTGATTGCCCAGGCCGAAGACGACGGAGGAGAAGGGACATCAACGCCAACCCCAGACTTCAAGGCTTCGCATGGGTGGTTCAAGAAATTCCGTAAACAGACTGGTATCCATTCAGTGGTGCAGCATGGGGAGGCGGCCAGCTCAGACACAAAAGCGGCCGAAGCCTTTAAAAAGACGTTCGACGAGATGATGACCAAGGAAGGCTACAGTTCTCAGCAAGTCTTCAACTGTGATGAGACTGGCCTTTTTTGGAAAAAAATACCTCGTCGGACGTACATCACGGAGGAAGAGAAGCTACCCGGGCATAAGCTTATGAAAGACAGGCTTACGCTTGTTCAAACGCCATTGGGGATTGCAAGGTGAAGCCTCTACTGGTCTATCATTCGGAGACTCCTCGAGCCTTCAAGGCCCACAAAGTGCTTAAGGAGAAGCTTCCAGTGATGTGGAGGGCTAATGCGAAAGCCTGGGTAACGAGGCTTTTGTTCACGGAGTGGGTAAATCTGTGTTTCGGCCCAACAGTGAAGAAATTCTTGGAAGAGAAGCGCCTCCCCCTGAAATGCCTGCTGGTGTTGGACAATGCCCCTGCTCACCCTCCTGGCCTCGAGGAAGATATCCTAGTGGAGTATTCCTTCATCAAGGTTCTTTATCTTCTGCCTAACACCACCCCTCTCCTCCAGCCCATGGACCAGCAAGTGATATCGAACTTCAAGAAGCTGTATACGAAACATCTTTTTAAGAGATGTTTTGACATCACCGATACCACAAACCTCACCTTGCGTGAATTTTGGAAAGAGCATTTCGATGTTGTGATATGCATCCGACTCATCGACCAAGCTTGGCAGGAGGTTTCGGGGCGAACCTTGAATTCCTCGTGGAGGAAACTCTGGCCTGATGCCGTATCCGCCCGAGACTTCGAGGGATTCGATGTGGGTGAAGCTGGTGCTGCAGATTCAGAAATAGTTGACGATCCTGAAACTGTTTTGCAACCAGATCTTGACGAGATCGTTGCACTTGGCAAGTCCATGGGGCTTGTCGTCGATGAGGACGACATCAATGACCTTCTTGAGGAGCACCAAGAGGAGCTTACGACGGATGACCTGAAGGAGTTGGAGGCCATGCAACATAACGTCGTTCAAGAAGAGTTCTCTAGCAGCGGCGAGGAGGAGGAGGAGAAGGACCCTATGACAACGGCAGAAATTAAGGATGTTCTAGCTGCTTTTCATAAAGTGCAATCATGTGTAGAAAAAAAGACACCCCGAAAAGGCTTACACAGGTCGTATGCTTGCACAGTTCGATGACGTTTGCCTGAGTCGTTTCAGGAACATTGTGAAAAGTAGGCAGAAGCAATCTTCCTTGGATAGTTATTTTTTAAAGAGGCCTTTAGTACTAGCAGAAGTAAGCAAAAAGGAAGAACCAAGTGATACTAAAAAACAGAAAGTTATAAGTGGCGATGAAGTTGAAATTTTGTATTAAAAAAAAAAAAAAAAAAAAAAAAAAAACGTAGTATATAAAACAGTAAAAAAAAAATGTAAAGATAAAAAAAAAAAGAAAAAAAATTTTCATTTTAGTTTTTTTTAAAGCTAAGTGTTAAAGTTTTGTTAATGTGTTTCGTAAAGTTTAGTTTATGTATGTTTTCCTCACATTTTTTTTATGTGTTTCATAAAGTTAAGTGTAAGTACATATCTGCTGTTTGTCCAACTCCTCTGTTGCCACTTTCAGAGATAGCCTCACTCGAAAGGTAAGCTTCCACATTTTACTACATACGTACAGTATTTCTTGTATACCATGTACACTAATACACTTTATTTACAGGTATATTAGCAGTACGTATTAAGTTAGGTATTGAGTGGTCCAAATTGTTGTAGTATTTCATTGTTTATAGGTCAATTTAGCTTTATTATGAAATTTACTGGGGTGTTTTTGGAGGGCTTGGAACGGATTAGCCATTTTACATGTAAAATGTGTTCCAAGATACGAAAAGCTCATGATACGAAGGCCGCCTCGGAATGGATTAATTTCGTATCTCGAGGTACCACTGTATGTACAAAAATAAAAATAATGCATTTTTAATAAAGATTTTACAAATAAAAGCTTTAAAACTTATAAATTTACATAATAAATTAAACATAAACACATTTGCAGGGTTTTGCAGTGTTTCTGGAGGATTCGCAAATGTCTGCACTATTCTGATGAACTAGCACATGGTAATTAGGTTTCAATGAAAAGTTTATGCTTTTGTGAATTCGCACAAATCAAATCGCGTAAGTATGGGATATTACTGTATCTCATCCGAGCGAGAGGTTTTTCTAGAAAAACCAGGGGCCAGATGTCTGGCTATCTCAGGAAATCTTTGTCAGCAGTTTACCAGGGGAAATGGGTAGTCTACTGTGATTGGTGTCATCTATGGGTTTTCTCTCCACTCAGAGCTTCTGTTCAGCAGATAGCGGTTTTCTGATCTTCCTCAGGGTTGAGAAAGGTCTTTCAGTGTCAGCTATCAGAGGCTACAGAGAAGCCTTGGGGTTCAGTTTTGCACATGAAAGACATGGACATCTCTTCATCTTGGGAAATCTTCTGGTTGTTCAGGAGTTTCAAACAATCCTGTTCTCCAGGAGAACAAGCCTCCTACATGGGAGCTTTCTCCAGTCCTGAGAAGTCTCACTTGAGCTCCATTCGAGCCCCTACGTCAGTCATTGGACAGGGATCTGACTCTTAAAGATGGTGTTCCTGTTGGCCTTGGCTTCTTCAAAAAGAGTTAGGGCCTGAGTTATAATGTTAAACACAGTTGGGGGGTCTGTGTCGTTCAAGTTTGTCCCAGAATTCGGGGCTAAGACCCAGAATCCATTGGTGCACGATGATGGATTTGCCTCATTTTCCATTCCCTCAGTTAGGTGCCGTAGACTTTTTGTGAGCTCAGGCTGGTCAAGAAATAAAGGGTCAAAGAACACAATTTCATTCTGGTTACGTGAGACGATTAAACAGGCTTACTCCTCACATGCTAGTTCTGTTATTGAATCTTTGCGGGCAAGAGCACATGACTTTAGAGGTAAAAGTTCCTCTCTGGCATTTAAGAAAAACTTGTCTGTTCATAGAATTTTGAGCTCTGGTTGTTGGCTACGTCAATCCACGTTCACTTCCTTTTACCTAAAGGATGTTGCCCACATGTCTTTGGACCCTTTTTTTTTCCTTGGGTCCAGCAATGGCTGCCCAACAAGTTGTGTAATTCACCTGGTTCCCCTTGCAGAACAGTTTGTATCTTACCGAGGGTGATTGTGTGGAAGAGAGAATGACCTAAGATGATTGTGTGGAAGCGAGAATAAGTGGGTTGGCTGGCCTCTTTCTTTCTCTTTTTTGCTTTCTTCTTCCTATGGGCAGGTTAAAGAATAGACATCATGTGCTGGAACTGGTCTGATACAGGTGAGTAAGCCAGTCATACTGGTGATGGATTTGTATTGTTACTATACAATTGCTCCTCTCTCTAGCAAGGGGAGTGAGGAGTGGTTACAGGTGAATAAGCTGGTCATACAGGTGATGGATTTGTATTGTTACTATATAATTGCTCTTCTCTATAGCAAGGGGAGTGAGGAGTGGTGACAAACCTCTGTGTCTTGCATGATTTGTTGCTTCAACAGGCAGAGTTTTCTTTTGTTCCTGGAGTGCAATGAATCTGGTCATACATCATTGTATTTCAACCCAGACAGTTGAGTTTTTAGATATCCAGTTGTCTATTCTCTCACGGGCTTGGACCCCCTTCTTTAGAACTCATTCTTCTAGGAAGGGTGGTCAGGTGGGTTAAACTCCCGGCCAGTTTAGGGTACTTGTACCACCCTCCAAGCATAAGTCTATCCTATTGTTACGACCGAAGGTTTGTTCTGTGTATGAACAAATGACAAATTTGTAATCAGTTTGTATTTTTCATACCCAATAAACATGAGGTCTTAACGTTTACTACCCACCTCTAGCCGCCCCTCTCTCTTTTCCTGGGTTGGGGGAATGACTGACGGATCATGGTGATCTATGCCTGATCGGTGACCAACTTCCACCTCATATACGCATGAGTTACCAGATACCACAGATTCTTTGCTTTACAATCTTTGATTGTTTTTAACCGGTTTCCAGATAGCACAAGAAGATTATCCTATTGTTAAAATCTCTGGTTTGTTAGCTATGAAAAATACAAATTGATTAAAAAATTTTCCATTTTCATACAGTTCCCAATCATGAACTTTTAAGGTGTAAAGCAGTAACTTCTATGATATAAATACATATCCAGTGGTTTCAATCGCCTGCTGTTTATGGTATATGGGTGATTGTGCTTGTATTTAATTATTTAAGAGCGATAGAATTTATTAAATCAGTACAGGATTTTGAAAACATCTGTTTTTTTTTCTTTTTAAGCTGGTAGCCATGATCAGTCCCCTAGGCTTATGGAACGATACAGTGGAGATTCTGATTCTTTTGACCCTGAGATCATGATGAATCAACTACGACATGATCTAGCAGATGCCATGATGGATACCCAGCTCCCAGGCAACCAAAGTGATACTGGTAAGTATTTTTTTGTGCATTTTAGTATCACTCACAATATTTTTCATAGTTGTATGCCAGAATAAGTCCTTATTGTTGGTGTAAATGTTTAGTGCATGTAGTTTAGAGTAGTAACAATTAAATTATCAGACGTCTCAGTTTAAGAATCAAGCCGATCTTAGGTTATTTTGTAATGCAAAGTCCAATAGTTTCTTGGTGGAGTAAAGATTTCTCAATTTTTCCACTTCAAATTTTTTAGTGGATTACTATAGATGTGAAGGGAGTTTGTTATATTGGTTTCACTGATGCACAATGGAGTATTGATGTGTCTTACATTTCAGTTTATGTAACTTGGTTTACAAGGAAGGCAAGATCACATTAGAACACTTTTCTAAAGATATTGAGCAAAGTAGTTCTATCAGGTATTATTTTTAGCCAAATTTGAAATATAAAGGTAGAAATATTTATAAGACTTAAAGTTGTATATTCTGGATATGAAAATTTATAAGAGTGTTACCCAATTTGGTAATTATTTCTCAAGCCTTTTTTTTTTACACTGTGCTGCTGTGTGAATGAGGCATTTCAATAGTTTTAATGAAATGGAAATAGAAAACAATTCATGCACTCGCCTTTTTTTTATAATTATGGCATTTATACTGTCATTAAAACTGTTATCTTATTGGTAATGTTAGGTTTTACAGTAGTACTAGCGCCTGTTGTAATCAGCTTTCTGATTTTTTAATATAGTTGTGCTTTTTTTTATAACCAGATTTTACTATGAAGACTAACCCTCGCAAGGTGTCAAAATTTTTATTATTGATGTTATTTATTATTCACAGTTTGTCATTTGTGATCATGACACTATGATTGTGAATTTCCATTGTTTTTTAGCCAAAGATTGTAATCAGTATATAGATACTATTAATACATTAATGGTGCATTCTTCTGTCCATTCCACATCTCAAGATTAGAGGTTGTTCAAGATCAAATGCAAGTTATACCTGATCATAATTCCCATCTTGTTTGTATGAAGGGTTCAATGAAAGACTTTGTTTTGTAAAGATAGCATTCTCTATGGTGAATATGCAATCATAACCTGGATTTGGATATATGTCACTATTTAGTACTGAACCAAATAGTTCCTTGTTTACATAGAAAATTAAAGAAACATTGTTTGGTTGCTTTTAAGAAAAAAAAATGGAAAATTGGATTTCATTGTTGAACTTTGGGAAACCATATTTTTTATGTTAAAAATAGTTTGGTAACTGTTGCTCCACTAGTTTGGTAACTGTTGCTCCACCAGATTTTTTCAGGTCTGTCTTATTGTATTTGATATACTATAACTGATATTTAAGTGTACTCCTGGAATATTTTTCGAAAATGAGATGAAATGCTTAATGGAAGGAAATTGAATGTCTTTGATTGTATCTTGACTTTGATCATCTGACATATCCCACCATTCAAAGTATGGGTGTTCACACCTATCAGTTTCAGCTATCTTTTGCCTTTTCTGATGCTTTTTGTCAGTGCTTGCTATTAATTTCAATGAGCGACCAGATTTGAAGTTTTCTTAACTATTAGACTGAAAACTTGCTTTTGGCAATACATACAAGGGCTGAGATGATCCTGCTAGTTTTTTTAAAGATTGTGGCAGTGTTTTGCATGCACTTTCATCCAAATGATCCAAGTCCATTTTCTGAAAAGGTCTGTTCAATCAGTGATTTGTAAGAACCTGGTAGAAGCTGTGGGCTATATTATCCCACTTTTTTTTTTTTTATCTATGTAGGGTGCCAGTCAAATGGTCAGAAGTTTCTGTTGGATTAAGAATAATCCTTGTTGTCATAATGTATGCAAAAAGAATAGTAATCTGACTTCTACATTTTTTGGAGATAATTTGAGAGAGCTTTTGTATACCCAAAGTCCCCAGACAGTCCGGCTTCACTTGACTTTGTAAGAACTTTAAAGCGTTACATAAAACAAATATTAATAAAAGACTGGCAAGCTTCAGGGACAACATGAATTGGACAATAATTATTAAACAAATGGAATACAATGTAGGAGTTTATTACACAGTCTTTATCAGTGAAAGAATGCCTCATTGAAGAAGTTGCAATTTGATCACAAGATGGACATACCTCAGGGACAAGTTCCAGTTCCTAAGTATGAGAATGTAGTAATATTTTAATTTCACACATTTTGTGACTGTCTTAATTCAACTGTCAAAGACTGTCAAGTATCAGAAACCATTTACAATGAAATTTTATCTTCAATTGCTACAGTCATGTGACTACAGAAATCTTCAAATGAGCAGAAATTATGTAATAATGTCACTTATGTAAAGGATTGCATAAGTAATGGTTGCAGTTGCAGCAATTAAGAATAAATCTCCATCTTTCCAGTGCTCTCCAAGTTAGTAGATATGTGCTGCATAAGGATGATGAACATGAATTGAACAATAGCAGTCAAGGAAAATGTCAAAAATTATTTATATTTTTGTGGCTACAGGGAAAAAATAGGGAGATACAAAATAAATTTAATGGGCTAAAGTGGATTTAATCATGATCTTTAGTCATGGTGCAGAAAGTACTATAACCAACTCATGGTGCAAAAAAATACTATAACCGTACATATATTCTAGTAAATGAAGATTTTCACCTCTTATGTTGGCCAGGGAAAAAGCACTTGAGATTACCTCATAGTCTTAACTAATTATACCTAAGACCCCATTATTGATGACTGTGATTTTAGTATTTTAGTCTTTTTTTTAAAAGTTGATATTGATGTTTCTTATGTTCTGTTTAATTATAAGGCTCTTGCAACTTGTGGTTTTGATGGTCATAACCAAGATCTTTACAAATTTTCAAGTGTCCAGTAGTAGAGAGATTCTGTTGTATAGTCTGTGTAATGAATTGAAACCTATCATGTTTTGGTGTCCCATGGAAAGTGCTCATGAACTGTTGAGTTTAGTCTGCAAGCTAGATGATTATTGGTTTTGAAAATTAAAGAACCTTAAATTGTAGTTCTCACCCTAAAATCCAAAAAAGAGTTGATGTACCGTATATGCTGGGATATAAGGCTACCTTTTAACCTTAAAAAATCTCCCCCATAATAGGAGTCTGTCTTATATGCCATGTATAAAAAACAAACCTTAAATCCTGCTGAGATATTTGATAATTATCAACTGTCGACACTAAACAAAATAACTGTAATAATGGTGAAAACCGTTGGTAATTCAAATGAGTCACCAGCGACATAACTATTGATATTGTAAACAAAACAATGAGCGAGTTCTCATTGTTACGTGCTTTATCCAGAGTACCATTATTATAAGACAGACAAACATATTATTAGACAATTTTGATATTGATACATATTATACACTGCCCCTTTAAAATTGATAGAACGTAATTTAAAGTTAAGAGTAAATCAGGGTAGTCTAACTTTCTTGTTTACAAAATATAGCCGTGTTAGTAGCAAGGTGTAGTTCCTATTCATGCATGACTCATGAGCTTTGTTGTTTACGAAAGGCCAACATTTCCTTGGTAGCATTTTATAATCAAACTAAAGTGTTTTGTGATATCGATAGTTTCCCAGTTATCCTTAATATCAGGGTTCCTTCTGACTTTAAAGGAATACATTCTCGCAGATCTACTTCCAGTGGGCATTACTCAGCCAATAGTGACATCACAGGCATTGAGTATTTGTTTTATGTTCACTGTATATTTGTTCCAACGCCGTATACACACCCCGAACTACTATCGTAAGAGAATCCTGGATGTCAATCTGGTACCGACCAGAAAAAACTAGTTATTCCCTCTGACCCCCAGCCAGGTACGTGCCCCAGGGTCGAAGATCACGACCTCTGACCCGACATACAGACCTATCCTGGTCTCTGTAGCGTTCACACGCTTCAGCTCGTCATCCGTTACTGGCCTGTTTCCCTTTGTCTTTCCCTGCGTGTGGTGTGTTTGCCGTGTGTGTGTGTGGTTTTTTTTCGGTGTGATGGAGTCTTCATCACAGCAGCATTGCCTGAGTCGAGTCCTGAGGACATGGCCTGTGGGCTTTTCTGTCTCTTATCAAGATAGATCCCCACACTTTGTGCAACAAGTGTCGGGGTTGCCTTTGTTCGCGTGAGGCCACGTTTGGATTAGTGTCATGTGGTCAGAGCATCAGTGGGATCTAGCTTTAACCAAGCGTAAGAAGCCTTGATCTCCTTTTAAGAAGAATTCCTCTGAGGTCCCGCGGAGTAGGAGTACTAGCCGTGGGCCTGGAGGTCCTTCTCCATCTCCTGTTCTCCATCAGGATTCCCCGACGGAGCGTTGGGAGTGGCCCCCTATCCCTTCCCAGTGAGGGGACCTAGGTAAGTCCGTTGCCAGGTTCCCGCAAATGGTGGTGCCTGAGGAGTCTGTTTCATTGATTGTGAAAAATGTGCCGCCAGATGATTCTGCACTTTTACAGTAGTGCTGGACACATGGTGGCTCTGTTTATGGATGCACTGGTTGCTGGGCTGCACACTGCCAAGAACTTGCTGCCAGCTGTGGAGTGCTCTGCCCCGGAGTGGGGTGTGCCGTTCAGTCCTCCTGGAGTCCCCATGGGACTCTCCATGTCCTCCTCTGTGATGCCAGTCACCTTGCTGGAGGCGGGGGAGCTTCCAGGTAGACGGCGGGAGCCAAAGGAGTTGTCTGGGGTTCCCCCCGGCCCATGGTCAGGCACTCCCCATACACCGGATAGGTCCTCCCTGATGGAGGAGGCGTTCCCATTCTGGGGCCCCCTCCTTCCCCCCTACAGGGACGGAGGCTCTCGCTAGTAGAGGGAGCTCCTGGGAGGAGGGCCCCTCCGTTCGTTCCAGTGCAGATCACCCCGGCCGCTCCTCATGCTCACCCTGGGATAGGAGCCGCCGCAGAAGAGACAAGAGGAGAGGCGTCTTGTCAGAAGAGAAATCGCCCTCAGGAGGTTCCTCCTACAGGTCGGCGCAGAGGAGGCATTATGGGAGGAGTCGAGGTTGTTCATACTCCTCCTCCCCAGATCGTCGGTCCAGATCTCCCCGTCATAGCCGAGACCGCAGCAGCCGGAGCAGGAGTGGCCGTCGCCGGGACGGCTCGCGTCATAGGTGCCACCACTCGCAGATCACCCGGTCTCCGAGGTCGGTTCCTGAGCGCGCCGCTTCCTTGAGGTCCCCCTGGGAGGGGGGGCTTTCCCACTCCTGGGGTTGGCCCCTTGTGGCTCCGGTGGATCCTGTGCCGGATCTGGTGCCTATTCAGGGCCTCTGCTCCTGCCTACCGTGCAGGAGGAGCGGAGTGTCCCTCCTCAGCACTCCCCCGGCGTGGCTCCCCCCTCATTTGGAGGGTGGCTCATGACGACCCCTCCGGCTCAGGAGGGCCCTCCCCCCTAGGGCCATCACAGTTCGCAGTAGATGGCTATGGTTCGGCCTGGCAACCCTCCCCTCCCCTGTCCCTGCAACTGGTGGCAGGGACGTCCTCGTCGAGAGAAGACTTTGAAGAGGACACCTTCACTCTCGCTAGTCTGCAGAGCCCCCCGGAGGTCCTAGGTGCCACGGATGAGGGCTCTGTGTTCCGCAGGGTGCTCAGGTTGGTCCGTGTGAAGAACAGGATGGCGGAGCCACCCGCTCCCCCGGACTCCAGGAGGGTCTTGGCGGTAGACCGTCTCTTTGGGGGGAAGGTAGAGTCCAAGCCTTCCCTGTCCCTCCCCCAGGCTCCGTACTCGGCCGAAGTGCTGGCGCAGGTGGAAGAGGTGGTGGCAGGGCCCAAGAACTCCTTGAGGGCCCTGGGCTCTCTGAAGCTCCTTCCAGCTGACAAAGCCAGGCAAAGGAGGTTGTACGCTCCAGAGGGCATGTACCTGGCTCCAAAGTCGGTAGAGGGGCCTCTCACGGACCTCTTTCTGGGCTGTTCAGGAGAGAAGTTGTTGGAAGGTCCTGTCTCCTTCTTTCAACAGGAGGCCATGGCCATGCAATCCACGGCGTGGACCTCCATCCATGTGGCGTCGTGGTTGGACCACTGGACAGGCGCAGTTGCCAGCTTTGCAACTGAGCATGATCTGCAGAATGAAACCAAGTTGGCCGCCTTCAAGGAGTTGGATCTGTCAGGGGGCAAGTCACTGGGCTTCCTGACCACCTAGTAGCTGACCCAATGGACTAACTGGGTCTTAAGGAGAAGAGACGCGGTCCTTGCTCACGTCCCTAGGGGCTTTCTGGACAGAGGCGAAGGCCCTCCGGAACACTCCGGTTTCGGGGAATACCTTTTCTCTGATCTTCTGGTGGAGGAAGCCCTAGGACACTGGAGGAAGGCGAACCAGGACTCCGTCGTTTACAGGGCGTCTTGTCGTGCAGACAACCAGCCCCACAGTATAGCCTAGAAGCCCAGAAGCCGAGACAAGGGCCCAGGCTGGGGCCCTCAGAGAATGCAGCCTTCCTCCAGAGCTACTCAGTTCTTCTCCTCATTTAGAGCCAGGCCCGCGTCCTCTCACAGAGGTAAAGGTGGCCGCTTCCCTAGAAGGAGGTAGGAGGTGAGACCTCCTTCCTGACTTAATGCCCCGGGTGGGGTGGGGTGCCTCTCCAATCATTGGCTGGACTGGGAGGATATCGGGGCTGATCCCTGGACTGTAGGGACGGCTACCGGATCCCCTTCTTAAATGTGAAACCTCCCCTGATGGGAGCCGGACAGATGGGGCATTCAGCCCCCGGATCCATGGTCATGGGGAGGCTCTTCAACTGGAGGTCCTGTCTATTGGAGAAGGGAGCCCTCCAGCAAGTTGTAGCTCACTCCCCAGGGTTCTTCAGCCTAAACACATATGTCCTCAAGACAGAGTTAAGATGGAGACCCCTCGCTCTGTGCTGGTGGCCTTGAGGGAAGGGGACTACATTCTGTCCTCAAGGACGCGTACTTCCAGATCCCAGTCCACCCCTCCAGCAGGAAGTACCTCTGCATAAGGTGGGAGGGAACAACATACCAGTTCAGGACCCTCTGTTTTGGCCTGTCCACAGCACCGCAGGTCTTCACGAGGGTGTTCTCCCTCGTGTCCTCCAGGGCCCACAAGAAGGGTATGTGCCACCTGTGGTACCTGGACGATTGGCTACTCCTTTCTTCCTCAAGGGATCTCTTAAAGGAGCAGAGGGACAAACTCCTGAGCCTCTGCGCTCGACTAGGCATCATCCTGAACTGCGAGAAGTCGCACTTGGAGCCCACTAACAGGATGGTGTACTTGGATCTGGATACGGTAAGAGCCAGGCCATTCCCGTCAGAGGAATGAATTTCCAACTTGAGAGACGTAGCGACCGCCTTCATGACAGACACTCCCCAATCGGCTCAAGAGTGGCAGAGGCTTATAGGCCACCTCGTCTCCCTGGAGAAGCTAGTTCCACAGGGAAGGCTGAAGATAAGGCCCTTCCAGTGGAATTTGAAGGACGGATGGACCTTGGATGGGAAGAGCCCATGGAGCTGGTAGCCCCCTCTCAACCTGTGGTGGATGCTCTATGCTTGTGGCTAGATGACACAAACCTCTGGCGGGGGGTCACGCTGGCGGATATCCCTCCGGAGATGCTCCTATTCACGGATGCATCGAGGGAGGGCTGGGGAGCCCACCTACAGTTAAAAATGATGGCTCAGTAGGCAAGGCCAGGTCTTAGGAGTGGAATGATCCCTGCACCCGGCAGTAGTGGGAGAGTTGATCGGGATGTGGGGCTCCCCCTAAATGGACTTGTTCATGACGAGCCTGAACCACAAGGTCTCGGTGTTCTGCTCCCCAGTCCCGGACCCGGCAGCAGTTTGGGAAGATTCGTTCCAGCACCCCTGGGACGGACTAGACCTCTGCATGTTCCTCCCCTTCGGGGTCCTCAGGCAGGTCCTCAATCGACTCCAGACCTCCAAACCCACCGTCATGGTGCTCGTAGCCCTCAGGTGGCCGGACAGGGACTGGTTCCTGGACCTCCTGGGGATGTCCAACCAGGATCCCTGGGAGCTCCCCCGAAGGCCTGACCTTCTAAGGCAGCTCCACTTCGAGAGGTTCCACAAAGGCCTGGATGCCCTCTGCCTTCACGGGTGGTGGCTGTCAAGCTCCTCTTAAGCAAGAGGGGCTTCTCGCACAAGGTGGCCTACCAGGCGAAATGAAAACTATTTGGGGCCTGGTGCAAGGGACAGAACTTGGATCCCGTACGTACCAAGATTCCTCACGTTGCTGAATTCCTAGTTCACCTGAGGGAGGACAAGGGGCTCTCCATCACAGCCATCAAAGGGGTCAGGGCGGCTTTAAGTCAGGTCTTTTATCAGAGAGGGGTAGACCTGGGTAATTCCAAGGACATTTCCCAGCTCATTAGGGGCTTCGAGTTGGCATGCCCCCCCAGGTCCCTGGCAGTTCCTCATTGGGACGTGGCCAGAATCCTGGATGCACTGAAGAAGCCCCCCTTCGAACCCCTCAAAGATATTACAGACAGGGAGCTCATGCTCAAGACAGTCTTCTCTTAGCATTAGTATCCTCCAAGAGGGTGGGGGAGCTTCACGGCCTTTCCTACCAGATGTCCCACTCAAGGGGGGTGAAAGGACCTAACTTTCAGGTTTGTACCGTCCTTTGTGGCAAAGACTCAAAACCCGTCGGTAGTGGACGAGCTGTTTGTGGAGTTCTCCATCCCAGCCCTGCCTAAGTCAGAGGATCCCAAGGACCTGCTCCTTTGCCTGGTCAGGACGGTAACGAAGTACCTTAGCAGGACGGAGGGACTCAGCCCCGGTATTCAAAACCTTTTCATCTCTACCGGGCTTGAGAAGAAGACGGTCTCAAAAAACACCATCTCCTTCTGGTTGAGAGAGACCATCAGGAGGGCCTACGAGGGAGTTGGTCTGTCCCCCCCCTCAAGGTGCAAAGCCCCATGACATCAGAGGTATAGGTACCTCTCTGTCTTTCGCCAAGAACCTGGCTGTCAGTCAGATCCTCCGGGCAGGGGTGTGGAAGAGGCAGTCCACCTTCACGGCCCATTACCTCAAGGATTGCTCAAGGAGGTCTCTTGACGCCTTTGAGATTGGGCCAATGGTGACAGGCCAGCAGAGGGTCTAGTCCAGTCTGGGGGGATTCGTCATTTGAATGGGTGTGTGTGTGTATTAGGTGTGTTCATCCTTCGTATCCTACCTCCCCCCCCCCCCCCCCCCCCCACACACACACACACACACACACACACACACTCTCCCTACTGGGCCTTTGATGTACATGACAAGATTCCTCAACTATCAGGTGAGTTTGTGACGGATAGTATATGCTTACAAACCATTGCATTATACACACACAGTTATTCCCTCCCCTCCCTTCCAGTCTGGGTCGGTTCTATCCTGCAGGGGAATCCCCACTTGCGCCCTAACCCGGCAGAGTGGGTCTCCCCCCTCCTCCTTCCTTCCTGAAGGAGGTTGACCTCTTCCTTAGACAGGACCTAACCTTCCCTAGATACTCCCGCCTCCTAAAGATTAAGTCTCCTACGATAGTAGGTCCGGTAAGTATACAGCATCGGAACAAATCACAAATTTTTAGTAATTTGTAATTTTCCTAGCTATACTTACCCCGAACTATGGGGTTTTATCTGAGGGCAGGAACTGTAAGAGGTGTGGAAAAGACTGTAGGTTGGGTCAGAGGTCGTATTCTTTGACCCTGGGGCACATACCTGGCTGGGGGTCTGGAGGGAATAGCCAGTTTTTTCTGGTTGGTATTGGATTGACATCCAGGATTCTCCTATGATAGTAGTTCGGGGTAAGTATAGCTAGGGAAAATACAAATTACTAAAAAAAATTTATTTTTCCTAATGGTGAGCTTTGCCAAACATTTTAAAATCTTGAAAATAATTTTACTCATTTTTGGTTTGATAATTCCAATACTGTAAGTATTATTTTTGTTTGAGTACCAACTAACTTACATCAGCTTATAGTGTTATTTTATTTAATAAATTGGGGTCATCTTGTATGGCAAACATACCTCTAAACCTACGTTTTGAAAAATGGGGGGGGGGTTTTATATGCCGATTTGCCTTATACACCAACATATACGGTACTTGATGGGTTGTGAGACTGAAACACAGAAGTTCATTTTTGTTAATATAGCATCTCTACTGAATAACTCTGAATATTTGACAATGTTGTGTTACCTTATTGTCTAACTTTTTATGTAGCTCTTAAGAATGATGTCTGGTATGCCAGAAAGTTTGATATAGTTTGGAAGGTGAAGATACTAATGTCATATGCTTTGGAACTTTTGTTCTTCCTCTACTGAAGTATTGTTTTCACTGCTTCCTTTGGGTCCTTTACCTTATAGTTTATAGTATTGCCTTTATTATTGGTTTCTTTATTATTATCATCATTATTATTGTTGTTGTTGTTGTTGTTGTTGTTATCATTATGAAGTGGTATAAGGTAGAGTAAAAGAAATTAGTTATCCCCTGAAGATTTTGGGCGAGGGGTGTGTCCAAAACTCATTTATGGTAAATCACATTGTTCTAGAAAATCTTACTGTCTATGTGTTGAGATAATTTTCTTTCATCACATTTTTATTATAGCATTCTGGTTTTGGTGTTTTTGAAGCCAAGTAGTTGTACTTCAGTATACTAGTACTGCCTTTAAAAATTATAAGCACAGTAAAACCTTGGTTTTCATACACCTCTCTTTTTGTACATTTTGGTTTTTGTAGACTTTTCTTCAAAATTTTGTCTCAGTTTTTGTACACTCAGAAATGCTTCATCCAGGGTCTAGCGCATGACCAGGCCCCGTATCGAGCAGCCAAACAAAGCATCCTGTCTTCTTTCGTGACCCATTCTGCTTTTATGTTTGTGTTTTTTGTGTATTTTGTGCTTTTTTATTCAAGTCCAACAGCTAAATAAGCCATCATGGGGGCAAAGAAAGTTCTAAGTGCTAGCCCTTCTGTAAAAAAGGTGAGAAACACTATAGAATTTAAGAGAGAACTTGTAGCAAAGTGTTGGATGAAGTTGCATGCCGATCTCAGTGAGAAAATGCCTACAACAAGCGCTGGTGTTAATGAATTTAAGGGCAGCAGAGGCTGGTTTGAGAAATTCAGAAAACGAAGGGGTATACATAATGTACCTACTTAAGAGATTAAGGACAAGTTTGCAAATTTTGTGGAGAATTATCATCCCAACAAAGTTGTAATCTGTGTCTCCAGCATGTTTAATGACAATGCTGTATTTAATTTTATGCAAATTGTAAAGAAACGCCAGAAACAAATGTCTCTGGACAGTTTTGTTGTGTGACAGGGGCCCAATAACTCTCAAGCTGGTCCTAGTGCCATTAAAGAACGAAGTGGGGAAGTAACCTCAGATAGTGCCAGTAAAAAATGAAGAGAAGTAACTTCAGATAGGTCCTTGATACTGAAGTCCTTCTGCAGTGAGATTCCCCTTCCAAATGATAATAAATTTCAGTTTGTGTATCCTGAATTGTTGTAAATTTATACTTTTGATAGATAGGGCTAGAGGCTTGATTATTGAAGCTTGGGCATTATATTGGAATTGAGGAATATGCAGGAAATTTTTATCAGTAGCATTGTTTTTCTAATTCATTTTCATGACTGGTTGTTTATAAAGATTAAGCAAAAAATGGAAGCTTTGGTGTATCATATTTCTTTCCATATTTTGTGAATAGTTTAGTTTGAGGAATGTTGTGTATTTCTTCCAGTAGCAATGTGGCTAAATTTGTATGTAGTATATTTTTATAGTAATTCATTGGACTATGTAATGTTGGTTAATGAGTCATTTGAGTCAGCCTTTGCACTTTGTGTGTAAATTTTTGTAAAGCAAGTGTGTGGAATGGGTTCTCTTCTTGATATACAGTGGAACCTTGGTTTTCGTACATAATCCATTCCAGAACATCCAACGAAAACTGAAACATACAAAAACCGAAACAATAATTCCCATAAGGAACAATGTAAATACAATTAATGCATGCCAGACCACCAAAATCATTAACTAAGAATACATTTTATAGGGAAGAAACACAATTTTCCATACAGAAAACAATGAAAAATAAATACAAATAACTAATGAAATGAATAAATGAACATTAAAATCACTCCTACCTTTATGGAAAACACTTGTTAGCATATGGAAGATGGAGAGGAAGAGAGGAAGGTAGAGGGAGGAGGAAAGGTTATTGTTTGGGAGGGGAATCTCCCTCCAGAAGAACTTCAGGTATCTGGGGTTACTTCTCTTCATTTTTTACTGGCACTGTCTGAGGTTACTTTGCTTCTTCGTTTTTTACTGGCACTAGGACCAGCTTGAGAGTTACTGGATCCCTGTCGCACAACAAAACTGTCGACATTTGTTTCTGGTGTTTCTTTAAAATTTGCCTAAAATTAAACACTTTAAAATTTGCCTAAAATTAAACACGGCATTGTCATTAAACATGCTGGAGTCACAGATTATAACTTCTTTGTTGGGATGATAAGTCTCCACGAAATTTTTTACATCATTCCACTTTGAAAACATGTCCTTAATCCTTGAAGTAGGCATATTATGTATGCCAATTTGTTTTCTGAAATTTTCAAACCAGCCTCTGCTGGCCTTAAATTCACTAACAGCAGTGCTTGTTGTAGGCATTTTCTCACTGAGATTGGCATGCAAGTTCTCCAACACTTTGTTTAGAGTTTTTTTTTTAAATTCTATTGTGTTTCTCGCCTCTTTCTACGCAAGGGCTAGTGCTTGGAACTTTCTTTGGCCTCGTGTTGGTTTTTTTAGCAGTTGTACTACTCTAATAAAAAAGCACAAAAAGCACAAAAACAACGAACACAAACGCAGAGTGTGTCACAAAAGAAGATGGGATGCTTTGTTTGAGCGCTTGATACGGGGCCCGGTCATGCGCGGGACCCTGGATGAAGCATTTCTGACCGTACAAAAACAGAGCAAACGTACAATAACCGAGACAAAATTCCGTAGAAAGAAGTCAACAAAAAACAAAATGTACAAAAACCAAGGTTTGACTGTGTGGGTGTATATATATATATATATATATATATATATAATATATATATATACTATATATATATATATATATATATATATATATATATATATATATATATATATATATATATATATATGATATATATATAATTAATATTTATATATAATATATAATAATAAATATATAGATATATATATATATATATATATATATATATATATGATATATCATATATATATATATGATATATATATATATATATATATAGATATATATATTATATATATAATATATATAATATATATAATATATATATATATATATATATATATATATATATATATATTATAGTACAGGCGGTCCCCGGTTACGACGGGTCCGGCTACGACGTTCCGAGGTTACGACGCTTTTTCTTAAATATTAATTGAAAAATCCGCCCTGGGTGGGGTTACGACGCTTGTTCCGAGGTTACGACGCTGACGCTTCCGACGCTCCGAGTTTACGACGCTTTTAAAAAACGCATACTTATGAGTGAAGAATCCTTTATAGTTAGCACAGTTTCTCTCTCTCTCTCTCCTCTCTCTCTCTCTCTCTCTCTCTCTCTCTCTCTCTCTCTTTGTATTATCCGACGAAAATAATCACTAATTAGTGTACGTATTTTGATGTTTATTTTCATGACTAAATACATTTCATAAAATATCAAATAAATCAGACTGCGATCATGAAGCCAACAAATACGTACGTATTTTTTAGAATTCTTCTTCTGTTTTAATATTACGTTATGTATATGTTTCATTATAGCTGTCAGTAACTTGCTATCTCCATAAAAATAATAATTTTCTCTCTCTCTCTCTCTCTCTCTCTCTCTCTCTCTCTCTCTCTCTCTCTCTCTCTCTACTACAAAGATGTATGTTTTTTTGTATGCTAAATAAATGATTTACTATTTTCAAATATTAATATTAATTTATACAGCAATAATATCAATTCATTAAAGAAAATACCAAAGTGAATTAGTAAGATTTTAGCTTATAATTTAAAAAATTATGGAAGAATGAAGGAAATCCCAGTCTTCTTCAAGTAACTTCCAGTAACCTTTCCTCGAGATCCAGGTACTAAAACTGTCAGATATATCAAGTTCTGTGACAGCCAGGAGGGGGAAGAGCTGCAGTGTTGCAATCACGTGGTCCTGAAATTTCCCCCCCCCCCCCCCCCCCCCCCCCCCCCTCTCTCTCTCTCTCTCTCTCTCTCTCTCTCTCTCTCTCTCTCTCTCTCTCTCTCTCTCATTTACTGAGACTCGAGATTTTTTATGTACTTGTACTATTTGTTTTTAATACTTTCAAATAATAATAATAATAATAATAATAACTGTAATTACAAAATTCATATGTGATAGTATTTTAAAGAAATACAATACGTACTAATCTATCCATGTCACTTTTAATTAAGGTTAACTCTCTCTCTCTCTCTCTCTCTCTCTTGCCACACAAGATAATAATGTGTCATAGTGGTAACTCCCTCCCTCTCTTTTGCTGGAAGCGTTATAAGTATTTTTTGAGAGAACAGAGAGAGATGAACACTCTCTCTCTCTCTCTCTTTTACCAAGATGAAAGAATTTTTATGGTACTAGTATGTAAAATGTTTATTGATAATTTCAGTTATTTAATAATAATAATAATAATAATAATAATAATAATAATAATAATAATAATAAAACTTTAATTACAAAATTCATAATGGTCGTATTTTAAAGAGATGAAAATGACCTTTCCATTTCACTTGTAAGGATAATTCCTCTTTCTTACTGAGATGAGAGAATTTTTATGGTGAGAATGCACGTGTTTATTATATTTTCAAATAATAATAATAATAGAAGTAGTAATAATACGATAACTAATTTCAAAAGAAAATTCTTCCCTTTGTCTTTTTCTGTATCAATTTCCCTAACTCAACTCGAGTGACACTCGGAGCTTAACAATGCCATACAATGGTCAACGAATTTATTGGTTTTATGTAATCTCTCTCTCTCTCTCTCTCTTACTGAGATGAGATCATTTTCATGGACATGTATGTAATAAGTTTATCTTTAAATATTTTCCAATAATAATACTTATTAACTGTAAGTACAAAATTCATATCTGAGTATTTTAAATACAATAATCATTCCATTTCTCTCTTTTAAATACTGTAAGGACAACTCTCTCTCTCTCTCTCTCTCTCTCTCTCTCTCTCTCTCTCTCTCTCTCTCTCTCTCTCTCTCTCTCTCTCTCTCTCTCTCTCTCTCTCCACAAGATACTTGTCATACATTTGGTGTTTCTATTTCTTCCTTTTATCTCTCTCGCTCTCAGCAAAAGAATTGATAGACAGACAAACATAATTGCACAGTCCTCTCTTTCTCTCTTCTCTGGAGAAATATATGTATTTGTGGGAGGGGGAAAAAGTTGCCTACAGACGTTCATTTCAATCTATTGAAGCCTAAGGAGTTATTTCTCTCTCTCTCTCTCTCTCTCTTTCTCTTTTGTATTTTAATGGAAATATACAGTAATTTGTGAGTACACAGTGTTGCACATGAAAAAAGTAAATTAGCGATAATTTTAGAGATACGGCCCTAAGAAAAATTGCAAATTATTAGTGAAATTTTCCCTGTGGACATGTTTTCAAGAACGTCGTTTCGGCTTACGACGATTTTCAGGTTACGACGCGTCTTAAGAACGGAACCCCCGTCGTAACCCGGGGACCGCCTGTATATATATATATATATATATGATATATATATATATTATATATATATATATATATATTATATATATATATATATGTATGTATGTATGTATGTATGGTTATATATATAT
>NC_087201.1:139386139-139388063 GCF_015104395.2 Macrobrachium nipponense
CAGGGTTATTTCGCCCTACTTAACTCAATTCAGAGCTATTTTCTTGCTACAATTTAATAACAAAAAGATTAAGTGTCCAATGCTCAGACACAGGGACAAGACAATTAAAGGATTATACAGGGCGACAGCTGACCACATTCAGATCTTTGGTAAACAAAAACTTATTCATAAAACATATTAAACATATATATACAAAGAAAATATCTCTAAGGCAACTAATTTGTATTTAAGTCTGTAATTATATTTTTGAGGCCATTCTTAAACATGTTACAAATACAAGAGTCTAAATGAACAGGCCATGACTAATATTAAAATAAAAATGGGAAGTAAGTTGTATTATGGCAGATTCTAAAAGATTTTGTGATAATACATCTTTTGATCTTGCAATTACTGAACTACCAATCCAATTTATCCAGTGGTTGTTTTCACTTAAATGAATGAATATTGCTTTAGATGTTTGCCCAATTTTGACAGAATATTTATGCTGTTTTAATCTTACTTCTAAACCTTGCTCGACTGTCCGAGATAAAAGGAGGGGCAGTCCATACATGAAATTTTATATATTATGTTGTTGCTTTCCCTGGGGCCATTTTTTATTAAAATTTCTTTTAGTGTGTTATTTTTAGGAAAAAACAAGGTTGACCTTAAAGGCTCTTAACAAAGATTTAATGGTTTCAAATCCGTTAAAATAAGGCAAACTCAGAATGTTCTTAGAATTTTCTCTCTCTGTGTATTTGTATTTGTAACATATTTAAGAATGACCTCGAAGATATAATTACAAACTTAAATACAAATTAGTTGCCTTAGAGATATTTTCTTTGTATATGTATGTTCAATATGTTTTGTGAATAAGTTTTTGTTTACCAAAGATCTGAATGTCGTCAGCTGTCGGCCTGTATAATCCTTTAATTGTCTTGTCCCTTTGTCTGAGCAGTTTACTTAGTCTTTTTGTTCTTAAATTGTACCCATGTTTATGCTTGTTTGGAAAGGCTACTCATTCTCCACATGTGTTGGATTCTAGGTACTAATCTCCTTATAATCCCTATCTGTCACTTATACAACCTTTCCTGTACTCTCAATTTCTCATGTAAGTCAGTTTGTCTGCTAAGCAAAGGACGTTGAGTCGAAAGATCTTGCAGAAACTGTGTTTTATCTTTCCTTCGTGGCTTATACCTTTATTTATGGATTTATCAATTTCCAAACTTTGTGATATATATATATATATATATATATATCTATATATATATATATATATATATATATAATATATATTTATACGTGTTTAACATTATCTTTAGCCTGAAGTAAGATAATGTTAAAAACAATGAAAAAATTAAATTTTTTCATTGTTTTTACATTATCTTACTTCAGGTACTATTTCATTATTTGATAAATTGCAAAAGTTTTCATGTTTTGTAGAATGCTCTACTCAAAAGAGAGCAGAATGTTAGCAGAGTACATATTGACAGTTGAAATAATGTTCTATTGTTGATTGCTATGTGAATACAACATTAACATTATAGGTTTAGAATTTTATACTTTTGTCTTTTTTATAGGAGGCATCCGTCTCCCCAAATATTATCGTCGACTATGTTCGCTTCAGAGTCTTGGTCCCCAACTTTTAGGGACCATCGTTCTTGGTATGTCCTTCTGGATAGATTTGCTAACATGACAGGAGTTTGGGATAACAGTTATCAGATAATGCAAAAAGAACATAGACATTTCAACATATATTATATTACAGTGTCGTAAACTACCAAACATCCAGAGGAAGAAACACTAATTTTTAAGGGTTCTAAGGAAGGAAAGGATTTTTTTATTATTTTTACTTTTTGTCCTTGACTCCTGTTATTAGAATTAGTATGAGTTTGTCCAGTTGTTATGCTTTTGTGCTGGTTGGTTTTACTATATGGCATTTGTTTTT
>NC_087201.1:139388563-139398563 GCF_015104395.2 Macrobrachium nipponense
AAAAACAAATGCCATATAGTAAAACCAACCAGACAAAAGCATAACAACTGGACAAACTCATACTTAATTCTAATAACAGGAGTCAAGGACAAAAAGTAAAAATAATAAAAAAATCCTTTCCTTCCTTAGAACCCTTAAAAATTAGTGTTTCTTCCTCTGGATGTTTGGTAGTTTACGACACTGTAATATAATATATGTTTGAAATGTCCTATGTTCTTTTTGCATTATCTGATAACTGTTATCCCAAAACTCCTGTCATGTTAGCAAATCTATTCCAGAAGGACATACCAAGAAACGATGGTCCCTAAAAGTTGGGGACCAAGACTCTGAAGCGAACATAGTCGACGATAATATTTGGGGAGACGGATGCCTCCTATAAAAAGACAAAAGTAATAAAAAAAATTCTAAACCTATAATGTTAATGTTGTATTCACATAGCAATCAACAATAGAACATAAATTATTCAACTGTCAATATGTACTCTGCTAACATTCTGCTCTCTTTGAGTAGAGCATTCCTACAAAACATGAAAACTTTGCAATTTATCAAATAATGAAATAGTACCTGAAGTAAGGATTAATGTAAAACAATGAAAATTTAATTTTTTTCATTGTTTTAACATTATCTTACTTCAGGTAAGATAATGTTAAAACACGTATAAATATATATATATATATATATATATATATATATATATTATATATATATATATATATATATATATATATATATATATATATATATATATCACAAAGTTTGGAAATTGATAAATCCTAAATAATAAAGGTATAGCCACGAAGGAAAGATAAAACAGAGTTTCTGCAAGATCTTTCGACTCAACGTCCTTTGCTTAGCAGACAACTGACTTACATGAAGAAATTGAGAGTACAGGAAAGGTTGATAAGTGACAGATAGGGATTATAAGGAGATTAGTACCTAGAATCCAACACATGTGGAGAATGAGTAGCCTTTCCAAACAAGCATGTAATGTAAACATGGGTACAATTTTAAGAACAAAAAGACTAAGTTAAACTGCTCAGACAAAGGGACAAGACAATTAAAGGATTATACAGGCCGACAGCTGACGACATTCAGATCTTTGTGGTAAACAAAACTTATTCACAAACATATTGAATATACATACATACAAGAAAATATCTCTAAGGCAACTAATTTGTATTTAAGTTTGTAATTATATCTTTGAGGTCATTCTTAAACATGTTACAAATACAAATACACAGAGAGAGAAAATTCTAAGAACATTCTGAGTTTGCCTTATTTTAACGGATTTGAAACCATTAAATCTTTGTTAAGAGCCTTTAAGGTCACCTTGTTTTTTCCTAAAAAAGGGATTTTGACGTAAGGAAAAATCTATTTCTGGGCGATTGGCTCGTGTCGCCAGCGAAATATCCTTTAATCTATTATTTCTAGGGTAAATGTACTAACACATACCAGAGAATAAATAAAATAAAGAAAAAGGTCAGTCATACTGACTCGCTCACGCCCTCCAAGAGGGTGTCGGTATGAACACTATGGCGAGTGAGACCACTACCACGAGCCAAATGCCAATAGAAATCTCCCACTACAAAACCCTCCATGAGGGGAGCCGACCCACAGAGTGAGCAGCACGTACTACTACTACTCCATCCCATGCTGCCGACTGCTGCGCCTCTGGTGGCCATCCTGAAGTTAGCAGACAATCTTGGGCGAAGGGATGGGTAGGGCGGGATTTCGCTGGCGACACGAGCCAATCGCCCAGAAATAGATTTTTCCTTACGTCAAAAATCCCTTTTCTGGGCTCAGCTCGTGTCGCTGCGCGAAATCGTACCAGAGAAATAGCACAAGATTGTAAACAAAATTAATAAAATAAATCAGAATAGGTCTCAAATAAAAGATAAAATAAAATAAAAAGAATATAATTGCTAAAAAGATACATATACACAGTGATACAAAAATAGAAATATGCTTAAATTACACTTAATTCTAATCATGTTTCTTAACATAAGGTAATTTACATATATACAGAGGTAAATGGGCTACATGTATCAAAATGGTATCTGTGTAAAGGTTATGTATCAAAAACACTAGAGCAATTAATATAATCAAATGAACAAACCACTCAACAATAATAATATATAAAGGAATGTATATGACTTAATATACAAAACCCGTAACCATCATAATTAAGATGTATCCCCTAGCATAAAAATAAGGGGATAACATCCATGAGATCAATATCTGTAATCATCTGTGAGTGTCCCTAGCAAAAAAATAAGGGACACCCCACTACATCATCATAAAAAGCAGCTAAGACCAAGGTGAATGTAAATGAACAAGGCAGGAATAGACGAACTGTGGGTGAGGCAGGTAGAAAGGAGGACTGGATCTTCTACTACAGATAACTAGAGTCAGGGAAACTATGTTACCCGCTGCTACTGCTGGGAAAATTTCAGAGCTTCCAAGGACTTAAGGTAATGACGATTTGAACACTGTCGGCGATTTCCATCCGGTATACTTGTTTTTCAACTCATCGAAGTTCATATGTTGGAAATAATTAATTGAGGTGGCTACTGCCCTGACATCATGTGCTTTCGGGAAAGAGTCAGGATTGGCTTGCTTAATAAAGTACAGGATTTGTTGCCTGATGCCTTTAATGGATAAAGTTCCACCTTTTTCCCTCTTAAAGAGGGGACCCGATGAGGATGAGGAGGTCCTGGACAGAAAGGCTCGTAAGGCTGAAACTGGGCAAAGAGATACATCTTGTGGAAGGGGTAGTACCTTCCAAGGTTCCCACCTCATCAAAGGATCTTCATTCTTTGCTATAAAGCTACGTTCCGGAGAAAGTAGGACTTCCCCTGTGGGAAGGAATTGAATATGATCCGGATCTCTGGATAAAGCCGACAGTTCTGAAATTCTTGCTCCTGAAGCCAAGCTTAATAAAAATAGAGTTTTTCTTAAGAGCATTATAAACGAGCATGTGTCATTATCGGTTTCTGAAGCCAGTTTTAGAACATCGTTTAAGAACCATGAAACTGACGTAGGCCTTACAGAAGGTCTAAGTCTAGCACATGCCTTAGGAATAGACGAGAAGTAGGAATCCGTCAAGTCTATGTTGAACCCAAATTGAAATATCTTTTTCAAGGCTGACTTGTTTGTCGTAATCGTGCTAGCTGCTAAACCTTTTTCAAATAGGGATCTGAAAAGGATATAGCTGAATTAATTGTCATGATTCTAATATCTGATTCTCTCAGGAAGATTGCTAACTTTTTGACAGCAGCATCATACTGTCTCAAAGTTGAATCCCTTTTAGCGGATTCCAACGGAAGAGAATATTCTGAGGGTCAATATTCGCATCTCTTTTTCGCTGCAAACTTCATGAAATCCATAAAGTAGGGTTTTGAGAATCCCTGAGGAAGCAAAAAAGAAACACAGTCTTCGTTTGTACTGACTGGGAGAGCTTGGGATTGGGGATCCGAAGAGGACGAGACCCAGTTCCAGAATTAGGGATACCAATTGCTCTTCGGCCAGTCTGGGGCTACTAGAGCCACTTGACCCTTGAATGTCCTGAGTTTGTTTAACACTTCATGAGAAGATTCACTGGAGGAAAGACATAAATCTTCTTCCAGTTGTTCCAGTCCTAGAGCCAGGGCATCCGTGGCTAGGCCAGAGGGTCCAGGTTGGGGCTACATAACACTGGTAGTTTGTGGTTCGCTTGAGATGCGAAGAGATCCACCTGTAGCCCTGGAACTCTTTGAAGGATCCATTGGAACGAACTGTTGTCCAGTGACCATTCCGACTCTAGGGGCACTGATCGGGATAGCGCGTCTGCTATGACGTTTCTCACTCCAGCTATGTGATGGAGGAGAGATGCCAACTGAACTTGTCTGCCAGGGAGAAGATGCTACCATGACATGATTTAGATGACGTGACTTGGAGCCTCCTCTGTTTATACAATGTACTACCACTGCGCTGTCCAGGACTAGCTTTATGTGGGAGTACTTTGGTGGACGTAACCTTTTTAGAGTCAAGAACACTGCCATTGCCTCCAGTACGTTTATATTGGAACTGACGGAACTGAGGTGACCAAGTTCCTTGAACCTTTTGAACTGGGAATACCCTCCCCAACCGCTTAAGGACGCGTCTGTGTGGATGGTGATCCCTGGTGGAGGGAACTGAAGGGGTACTGACACCGACAAATTCTTGACTTTCGCCCACGGCCGAAGTCGATTCTTTAGAATCAGAGGGACTGAGGATAGTTTGTCCCTGGACCTGACATTTGCTCGTGAGCGCCAGATTCTGGTTAGGTCTTTCAGTTTGGCTTTCATTAAGACGTTCGTCACTGATGCAAACTGGAGTGAACCCAGGATCCTTTCCTGAGTCCTCCTTGACGCCAGTTTGTGACTTAGAAAATTGCTTGACTGACTTCGCTATTTCTTTCCTTTTGGTTGATGGAATCGACAGAGTATGGGAGGATAAATTCCATTGAATGCCCAGACCACTGAAAGTTGACTCTGGAGTGAGTCTTGACTTGGTCCTGTTTATCTTGAAGCCTAGATATTCCAGGAACTGAATCACTTTCAGTGTAGCTCTGTTGCATTCCTCGACTGTTGAAGCCCAGATCAACCAATCGTCGAGATACGCTACTACCATAATCCCTTGTGACCTGAGTTGTTGCACTACCACTTCCGCCAGCTTCGTGAACACCCTGGTGCCACGTTGAGTCCGAAAGGAACTACCTTGAAGGAGAATGTCTGGTCTCCTATCTTGAAACCCAGATACGGACGGAAGTGTCTTGCAATAGGGATATGATAGTAAGCGTCTGTAAGATCGATAGAGGTGGTGACGGCCCCACGGGGAAGTAAGGTCCGCACCTGCGAGATCGTGAGCATCTTGAACTTGTCGCAGCGGATGGCTAAGTTTAGCGGGACAAGTCTAAGATTACCCTTCTTTTTTGTGAGCCTTTCTTTGGCACGCTGACAAGCGACCTTGAAATTTTAATCTCTTGACTCTCGCTATAGCTCCTTTCTGAAGGAGATCCTCCGCGTACTCTGTCAATTCCTTGGAAGGAAGTTGACGGAAAGGTCTGGATGGAGGTGGGTTCGTCAACCAGCTCCAACCCAGGCCTTTTGACACAATGCTCTGAGCCCATTCGCTGAAGTTCCACCGTGGCGAAAGTGAAACAGCCTCCCTCCTACCTGAAGTTCTTCATTGGTTCTGGTAACCCCCTCGGCCTCCTCTGAAGTGTTTTCCCCGATTAAAGGGGCCTCCCGATCCTCTCCCACGAAAGGAACGCTTACCTCTGCCTCCCTTACCCGAGCGTCATACTCTGTGAAGCTTGACTCTCGAAGGCTTGATTGTAAGCTGGAGGAGATGGCGTAAGAGGTGGAGGGCTGAGGCTGAGGGTTAGATCACATAAATTGGCTGTGATTGAGCTTTAGAAGTGGAAGGTTGGGCTGTTTGCACTAAGGGAACCGCCGGAACTTGCTGAGGAAAGCGTGGCCTGCTTTTTCTGGTAAGGTTGGAAACGCCTGGTTTCCTTTGCCCCTTACCTTTAGCTGTTTAGATCCTGCCTCCTCTTAGCCGTAAGGCCCCAACGGTCCCTTAAGGCTCTGGTTCAAACTCGTAGCCTCTGACTGGAGCTTCCTTCACCATAGCTTCTGGGAAGAGATCTGCTCCCCAGATGTTCGACGAGAGTAACCTATTCGTGGCTCATGACCGAATGGTTGCCTCTTGTAGGACATGCTTCCTACAATTCGTTCTAGCAGTGGCAAACTCAAACATATCTGACTGTACCGTTTGAGTCAGGATTTGGTCATGAGCTTGAAAAGCGGCTCTGAGCCATAGGCTATGGTGGCCACCTCGGTCATAGCCATAGAAATTAATTGATCTGGCTAATCGCGATTTGGCGTCAAATTCAGCCTGAATAAGGCTATCTGGGAGCCTGGGTAGCTTTTCACCAAACTGCTCCATAGCACAGTCCGGTTTGAGTTTGCCAGCTGAGAATGGTGTTCGGCAAGTCTTCCCACAACTTCTCCGGCTGAAGGGAAGTAACGGAGATGTGGGAAAGGGATCTGCTTCCTTCAATTGAGGTATGGGGTCCCCCTTCTGGGCCGCTGGAATGGTAGACCTCACGGATCTTTGTCATTGGAACGGGAGCGGGTGGGGTACTCTCATCCATTGTGAAGATGGTAAAGGGACTCTTGAAAGGTTGTATCTTAGTATTAGAACAATCCATGTCCTCTAAACACCTGAGCCATTCCTCTCTGAGCCTGGTCCTCGTGAATAGAGGACTGTCTCCTTTGGTACCCTATCATCCCGAACCATGGCTGACGCTGTGAGCCTTGCGTAGCCTATGAACAGGGGGCTGGAGGTCTTCCGGGTAGAACTCGAAGTCCTCTATCCTTCGAGTTCCAACTCCGGTATAGAAATGAGTCCGTCTTGTTGGAAGGGGGCGTATGACGCTACTCTCCATGGGTTGTTCATCGAGAACGGAGGTAGCGAGTCATACGGAGGAAGCTGGGCTCCACTTGTATTGGAAAGTGGAGGAGAGGCTAGAGGAGCTTCTCTCAGTCCGGCTATAATGGAGTCTTGAGAAGTAATCCTATCCGACAACCGAGAGATCATTTGTTCCATGCTACTCTTTAGGGACCCAACCAGGTCGCCCACCTGTTGCAACAGGCCAGCATTGGAGTCCAAAGCCGGAGCTGCTGCGGAGGTGGAGGGGTGGCTCTGAATCGAACCAAGGGTAGCGGAACTGGCGACTCTGCCGGGGAGTGCGAGATCTCTCTCTGGAGGATTTACTCCTCGAGGACTTAGAGCCGGAGCCAGAAGCTTTAGACCTGTCTGCTCCGGGATTCCCAGCCGGAGACTTACGCGAGGAGGATGACGCCGAAGCCGTCTTCTTAGACGACGACGACGTCTTTGTCAAGGATTTCACTGCTTGACCCTTGACCTTGGGTCTAACCGAAGCGTCAGGAGGAGTATACAATTCATCACCCGTAAAGCCTTGGAAGGATGGAGAGGTTGCAGGAGTAGAAGAAACAGTTACGCCCAAGGGTGACCCTTGGGTGTCCACCTTACCTACCTCGCCAACAGGTCGTCTACACCTACCATAGGTTCTACATTAATATCCAAAGTCGCGACGTCCGTGGAGATGTCCTGGTCTTTGGTCAGTTAATGAGGCAGCCAGCTGTTGTTGGATGAAGGCGATAGTCGGGGCCCGCCTCTACTGGGTCGACCGTATCCTGTCGCCTTGCCTCCGGGGAAGATTAGTACCGCCAACCGTTTCTCTAGGATGTAGGCATACCCTTGGCGGCGTTCTTCCGAAACCCCACCCGCCGACCCAGGCCCGCAGGGTTGCCAGTGCGGTATCCCTCACTGCCGGCGCCTGGAAGAGAGGGTATTGATTAGATTTAAGAATCACTTAAAACTAAAACTTAAAGTATAACTTAAACTTATAGGCCTTAAGTTAGAGTGAATGATGAAAACTTAAGCACTATAACAGATGCGGAGCAGCTACCGGAGATGGAATACTTACCCCGTCTAAAAGCTGGCTCACCAGATCGTAACATATGGTACACGTCTCATGGTACCAGACCTGGATGTCCCCGTGCGGAGGATCGCGCATGGAGCATGGGTACCGGCAAACTTCGTGTCCACATGGGTCCTGAAGTGTGGCGGCGCATCCCGATGCTTACAGTTGGTGGCCTGTAAGTGGGAAGACACATGAGTATCTTAAAGAATATCACGTTACAGGCTAAAGGACAGAAGAACTCTCCGTTGCATGCCGGAGCTCGGAAAAAATTTGGGCATAACCCCTCCCTTAATCGCCTGAATAGGCTATAATCCCGGAGAGATCCGGTGAGACATGTAAGGGAGGGGGGATGGTTTAAGGTACTTAAGATAAACTTATAGTTAATCTAATAACACTTAAACCTAAAACTCGAACGAACCGGACTAAGTCCAGTGCGTGGCGGAGTGTAGTAACTCAGCGATACGGAGAGGTTAGCAGGGACCCACTGTATGTTCCGGTCCACTCTGCTGGGTGGACTAGCATCTTTCCGCTGGATGCCAGGACTCCGGTGGAAAAGGAGCCCTAGTAAGGTGGGAAAGAGCGAGAAGGCATACAGGCTCGAGCTAGCACGGAGCGACAGGGTAGCAACGGAGGGGGAAAGGCCAGTCCACCACGTTACCACCCGGCCGGACCGAGAAGCCGAGTCCAGTCTGGGTCTGTCCCGTCCCCCTACTCCCTCCGCCTGGGGGGAGAGAGGGAGGCAGGCTCGGGTATGTGGAGCGAGCATGGGTAGACCGACCCACCCTCCCCCGACTCTATGGAAGAGCGGGAGGGGGGGGAAGGTGACTGGACAGGCGTCTGGCTGCCTCGTGATCACGTAGTGACCACGGGGCGGTAAGACCAAAACAAAGACAACTAAGCCTAGGACAACCCAACTGATCAGAGAGATGCTATCGGGAAGCAACTGAACTGAAAAGCGGTAGCATATAGGCCCACTGGACCAAAACCAACTGATCAGAGAGATGCTATAGGGAAGCAACCGAACTGATGAGCGGTAGTATAGGCTCAATGAGCCAGGACCTAGGCTAAGCCAGACGCCTAACTAACCTAACTATAACAAAATAAATAGTATAAATGAATAAAAATGAAAGAAAGAAAACAATATAGCAGGAGAAAAAATCCAGGAGTGTACGACTAACCCGAAGGCAAGTCTACCACTCAAAGCTAGTCAGGGGCCGATACTAAGAGCCGTGACTAGGGTCTGGATAGAAGGAGCCTACATAAGGTAAAAGACATGCATGCATGACAAACCTGTGTAGACAGTACCCTAAGTAAAGCGGATAATTAAAATAGAGCGTACATAAATAAGGGGATGTTCTGGGTATGGGAGACCAAGAACGAACCCACCAGCGGAGAAACTATGCTGCCATGCTTCCGACCCAGAGTTTCGTATTTATACCTAAAAAACGGCAAATACTGTCTCAGGGCCGGAAAAAACCAACTAACCATAAATACTGAGTACTTAACTTAGCTGCTGCGATGGCTGCACGCTCCATGATAGATAAATCCAACGAAAGGGCACAAAAAACACAGAGAGAAAAAATGGCACGTGTGAATCGTGTGCGCTAACTGAAAAGGATGGCCACCAGAGGCGCAGCAGTCGGCAGCATGGGATGGAGTAGTAGTAGTACGTGCTGCTCACTCTGTGGGTCGGCTCCCCTCATGGAGGGTTTTGTAGTGGGAGATTTCTATTGGCATTTGGCTCGTGGTAGTGGTCTCACTCGCCATAGTGTTCATACCGACACCCTCTTGGAGGGTGAGCGAGTCAGTTATACTGACCTTTTTCTTTATTTTATTTATTCTCTGGTATGTGTTAGTACATTTACCCTAGAAATAATAGATTAAAGGATATTTCGCGCAGCGACACGAGCTGAGCCCAGAAATCACACTAAAAGAATGTTAATAAAAAATGGCCCCAGGGAAAGCAACACTATACATAAAATTTCATGTATGGACTGCCCCTCCTTTTATCTCGGACAGTCCGACAAGGTTTAGAAGTAAGATGAAAACAGCATAAATATTCTGTCAAAACTTGGGCAAACATCTAAAGCAATATTCATTCATTTAAGTGAAAACAACCACTGGATAAATTGGATTGGTAGTTCAGTAATTGCAAGATCAAAAGATTATTATCAAAATATTTTTAGAATCTGCCATAATACAACTTACTTCCCATTTTTATTTTAATATTAGTCATGGCCTGTTTCATTTAGACTCTTGTATTTGTAACATGTTTAAGAATGACCGTCAAAAATATAATTACAGACTTAAATACAAATTTGTTGCCTTAGAGATATTTTTCTTTGTATATGTTATGTTTAATATGTTTTATGAATAAGTTTTTGTTACCAAAGATCTGAATGTGGTCAGCTGTCGCCCTGTATAATCCTTTAATTGTCTTGTCCCTGTGTCTTGAGCATTGGACTT
>NC_087201.1:139403563-139406063 GCF_015104395.2 Macrobrachium nipponense
TAATATTCAGTTTTTACATGTGTTTTGGACTGTAAAGATACTTTATATTTCGGTTAGGGTCAGAATCTGTTTAAGTTTTTTGTGACCGTGTGATATCCGATGAATCCTGGATTATCCCTTTTAATTTTTACCCTTTTGATAATTACCATCTGGTATTCCTGATCTTGTTTGTACCTGAGGCCTTCCTCTCCGATTGTACTTTAGTAGGCTCCTTGACGATGTCTGAATAAAAGAACGAAAGCGCTTGGATTCCTGTCTATCATTTCCCGTGGTATTCGCTTATTTATGAAGTCACGTGCATCTACTGTGATTTTTTAAGCATATATATATGTGTGTGTGTGTATATGTAATATATGTATGTGTATATAATATATGTGTATGTATATATATATGTGTATGTGTATATATATACAGTGGGCCCCCCGTAGTTTGCGTTTTCTGGATTCGCGGATTTTTCTCTGGACCATATCTACCCATTATTTGCGGTGAATTCGCCAATTCGCGGGATTTTCCGACGATAAAAAATCACTAATTAGTGTATTTTGATGTTATTTTCATGCTAAATACATTTTATGATACAAAAATGATTTACTAACTTTAAAATATTAATATTGATCAATACTGTATTAGTAAGTTTAATAAGATTAAATGATATCACATAATAATTAATAATTCTCTCTCTCTCTCTCTCTCTCTTACAGAGATGTATGCTTTTTGTATGATAAATGATTTACTAATTTTCAAATACTAATATTAATGTAAAGAGCAATCACTTCAATAAAGAAAATACTACAGTGAATTAGTAAAATTTTAGTTCTCTTCTCTCTCTCTCTCTCTCTCTCTCTCTCTCTCTCTCTCTCTCTCTCTCTCTCTCTCTCTCTCTTACTGATTCTCACATGGGCGTGAGTTATTGTACGGGCTGCAGATTGTCTAATCCCGAACTTTCCAATATAAGATCGCACGCTAGAAGTTGCAAGACATCGATCAAATATGACAACTTCAAAATAACTTGGCCAAGTCAAGGAACCTGGAGAACTGCTTCTCTTGGGAGTCTGCTAATAAAAAGAATTGTACCTATGTTAAATTGCCCATCATCGGCTGTTCCCCTGTTCATAGCATAACTGGCTTGTTTGTTTATATTTGTCCACCTTCTTTTTCTGTTCTTGTGTATTCTTTTAGTGTGTTTGTCTCTGTCATTTTGAGCGGTGCGCCTTGCTCTTCATTTTAAGTTCGTTTTTACCTTTATTTTTTCTTTTATTGAGTTGAGTTTTTTTTAAGGATCATTTTAAGCTTTTTTGGTTTTTTATGTTTAAATGTATTTAGTGTGATTCAGTATTTAAGTTTAACTTAGTTTCCATTTTTAGTTTTTCTTATGCTTTATATGTTTCTTTTAATTATGTGCTCGGATGCTCCTTTTTTATATATATGTCCTGATGATATGACCCATGGGTCAAGAAACGCGTTGGCAATAAATGTATCAAATGGATGTGTATAAGTTCCTGCGCCCTTCTCCTGCCTACTATAGTACCCTTTGATGTGTGGATTATATATATACGTGTATATATATATATATATATATATATATATATATATATATATATATATATATATATACATATATATATAATATATATATATATATATATATATATATATATATATATGCTTAAAAAATCACGGTAGATGCACGTGACTTCATTAAATAAGCGAATACCACAGAAAAATGATAGTCAGAAAATCCAAGCGCTTTCGTCTTTACTTAGACATTGTCAAGGAGCTAGTAAAGAGACGAAAGTGCTTGGATTTCTGACTATCATTTTCTGTGGTATTCACTTATATATATATATATATATATATATAATATATATATATATATATATATATATATATATATATATATATATATATATACTATAAGTGAATACCACAGGAATGATAGTCAGAAACAAATCCAAGCACTTTCGTCTTTACTAGCTCCTTGACAATGTCTAAGTAAAGACGAAAGCGCTTGGATTTCTGAATACCCATTTTCCTGTGGTATTCGCTTATTTAATGAAGTCACGTGCATCTACCGTGATTTTTTAAGCTATATATATATATATATATATATATATATATATATATATATATATATATATATATATATATAATCCACACATCAAAGGGTACTATAGTAGGCAGGAGAAGGGCGCAGGAACTTATACACATCCATTTGATACATTTATTGCCAACGCGTTTCTTGACCCATGGTCATATCAATCAGGACATATATATAAAAAAGGAGCATCCGAGCACATAATTAAAAGAAACTATAAAGCATAAGAAAACTAAAAATGGAAACTAAGTTAAACTTAAATACTGAATCACACTTAAATACATTTAAACATTAAAACCAAAAAAGCTTAAAATGATCCTTAAAAAAAACTCAACTCAATAAAAGAAAAAATAAAGGTAAAAACGAACTTAAATGAGAGCAAGGCGCACCTCTCAAAATGACAGA
>NC_087201.1:139411063-139427048 GCF_015104395.2 Macrobrachium nipponense
CGAAGAAAAAAGTCTACAAAAACCAAAATGTACAAAAAGAGAGGTGTATGAAAACCAAGGTTTGACTGTGCTTATAATTTTTATAGGCAGTACTAGTATACTGAAGTACAACTACTTGGCTTCAAAAACACCAAAACCAGAATGTTATAATAAAAATGTGATGAAAGAAAATTATCTCCACACATAGACAGTAAGATTTTCTAGGACAATGTGATTTACCAATAAATGAGTTTTGGACACACCCCTCACGACAAATAAAATCTTCAGGGGATAACTAATTTCTTTTACTCTACCTTATACCACTTCATAATGATAACAACAACAACAACAACAACAACAACAACAATAATAATGATGATAATAATAAAGAAACCAATAATAAAGGCAATACTATAAACTATAAGGTAAAGGACCCAAAGGAAGCAGTGAAAACAAGTACTTCAGTAGGAGGAAGAACAAAAGTTCCAAAGCATATGACATTAGTATCTTCACCTTCCAAACGATATCAAACTTTCTGGCATACCAGACATCATTCTTAAGAGCTACATAAAAAGTTAGACAATAAGGTAACACAACACTGTCAAATATTCAGAGTTATTCAGTAGAGATGCTATATTAACAAAAATGAACTTCTGTGTTTCAGTCTCACAACCCATCAAGTACCGTATATGTTGGTGTATAAGGCAAATCGGCATATAAAACCCCCCCCCATTTTTCAAAACGTAGGTTTAGAGGTATGTTTGCCATACAAGATGACCCCAATTTATTAAATAAAATATCACTATAAGCTGATGTAAGTTAGTTGGTACTCAAACAAAAATATACTTACAGTATTGAATTATCAACCAAAATGAGTAAAATTATTTTCAAGAATTTTTAATTTTAAAATGTTTGGCAAAGCTCACCATTAGGAAAAATAAATTTTTTTTATAAGTTTGTATTTTCCCTAGCTATACTTACCCAGAACTACTATCATAGGAGAATCCTGGATGTCAATCCAATACCAACCAGAAAAAACTGGCTATTCCCTCCAGACCCCCAGCCAGGTATGTGCCCCAAGGTCAAAGAACACGACCTCTGACCCAACCTACAGTCTTTTCCACACCTCTTACAGTTCCTGCCCTCAGATAAAACCCCGTAGTTCGGGGTAAGTATAGCTAGGAAAATTACAAATTACTAAAAATTTGTGATTTGTTCCGATGCTGTATACTTACCGGACCTACTATCGTAGGAGACTTAATCTTTAGGAGGCGGGAGTATCTAGGGAAGGTTAGGTCCTGTCTAAGGAAGAGGTCAACCTCCTTCAGGAAGGAAGGAGGGGGGAGACCCACTCTGCCGGGTTAGGGCGCAAGTGGGGATTCCCACGCAGGATAGAACCGACCCAGACTGGAAGGGAGGGGAGGGAATAAGTATGTGTGTATAATGCAATGGTTTGTAAGCATATACTATCCGTCACATAAACTCACCTGATAGTTGAGGAATCTTGTCATGTACATCAAAGGCCCAGTAGGGAGAGTGGGGGGGGGTAGGATACGGAGGATGAACACACCTAATACACACACACCCATTCAAACGACGAATCCCCCCAGACTGGACTAGACCCTCTGCTGGCCTGTCACCATCGGCCCAATCTCAAAGGCGTCAAGAGACCTCCTTGAGCAATCCTTGAGGAAATGGGCCATGAAGGTGGACTGCCTCTTCCACACCCCTGCCCGGAGGATCTGACTGACAACCAGGTTCTTGGCGAAAGACAGAGGTACCTATACCTCTGATGTCATGGGGCTTTGCGCCTTGAGGGCAACTCCCTCGTAGGCCCTCCTGATGGTCTCTCTCAACCAGAAGGAGATGGTGTTTTTTGAGACCGTCTTCTTCTCAAGCCTGGTAGAGATGAAAAGGTTTTGAATGCCGGGGCTGATTCCCTCCGACCTGCTAAGGTACTTCGTTACCGTCCTGACCAGGCAAAGGAGCAGGTCCTTGGGATCCTCTGACTTAGGCAGGGCTGGGATGGAGAACTCCACAAACAGCTCGTCCACTACCGACGGGTTTGAGTCTTGGCCACAAAGGATGGCACAAACCTGAAAGTTAGGTCCTTTCACCCCCCTTGAGTGGGACATCTGGTAGGAAAGGCCGTGAAGCTCCCCCACCCTCTTGGAGGATACTAAGGCTAAGAGAAGACTGTCTTGAGCATGAGTTTCCCTGTCTGTAATATCTTTGATGGGTTCGAAGGGGGGCGGGGGGCTTCTTCAGTGCATCCAGGAATCTGGCCATGTCCCAATGAGGAACTGCCAGGGACCTGGGGGGGCATGCCTACTCGAAGCCCCTAATGAGCTGGGAAATGTCCTTGGAATTACCCAGGTCTACCCCTCTCTGATAAAAGACCTGACTCAAAGCCGCCCTGACCCCTTTGATGGCTGTGATGGAGAGCCCCTTCTCCTCCCTCAGGTGAACTAGGAATTCAGCAACGTGGGGAATCTTAGTACGTATGGGATCCAAGTTCTGTCCCTTGCACCAGGCCCCAAATAGTTTTCTATTTCGCCTGGTAGGCCACCTTGTGCGAAAAGCCCCTCTTGCTTAAGAGGAGCTTGACAGCCACCACCCGTGAAGGCAGAGGGCATCCAGGCCTTTGTGGAACCTCTCAAAGTGTGGCTGCCTTAGAATGTCAGGACTTCGGGAAAGCTTCCAGGGATCCTGGATGGACATCATCAGGAGGTCCAGGAACCAGTCCCTGTCCGGCCACCTGAGGGCTACGAGCGTCATGACGGTGGGTTTGGAGGTCTGGAGTCGATTGAGGACCTGCCTGAGGACCCCGAAGGGGAGGAACATGCAGAGGTCTAGTCCGTCCCAGGGGTGCTGGAACGCATCTTCCCAAACTGCAGCCGGGTCCGGGACTGGGGAGCAGAACACCGGGACCTTGTGGTTCAGGCTTGTCATGAACAAGTCCATGTAGGGGGGAGCCCCACATCCCGATCAACTCTCCCGCTACTGCCGGGTGCAGGGATCATTCCACTCCTAAGACCTGGCCTTGCCTACTGAGCCATCATTTCTAACTGTAGGTGGGCTCCCCAGCCCTCCCTCGATGCATCCGTGAATAGGAGCATCTCCGGAGGGATATCCGCCAGCGTGACCCCCCTCCAGAGGTTTGTGTCATCTAGCCACCAGCATAGAGCATCCACCACAGGTTGAGAGGGGGCTACCAGCTCCATGGGCTCTTCCCATCCAAGGTCCATCCGTCCTTCAAATTCCACTGTGAAACTAGCTTCTCCAGGGAGACGAGGTGGCTTATAAGCCTCTGCCACTCTCGAGCCGATCGGGGAGTGTCTGTCATGAAGGCAGTCACTACGTCTCTCAAGTTGGAAATTCATTCCTCTGACGGGAATGGCCTGGCTCTTACCGTATCCAGATCCAAGTACACCATCCTGTTAGTGGGCTCCAAGTGCGACTTCTCGCAGCCCAGGATGATGCCTAGTCGAGCACAGAGGCTCAGGAGTTTGTCCCTCTGCTCCTTTAAGAGATCCCTTGAGGAGGAAAGGAGTAACCAATCGTCCAGGTACCACAGGTGGCACATACCCTTCTTGTGGGCCCTGGAGGACACGAAGGAGAACACCCTCGTGAAGACCTGCGGTGCTGTGGACAGGCTGAAACAGAGGGACCTGAACTGGTATGTTGTTCCCTCCCACTTTATGCAGAGGTACTTCCTGCTGGAGGGGGGTGGACTGGGATCTGTTCCTTGAGGACAGAAGTTAGTCCCCTTCCCTCAAGGCCGCCAGCACAGAGTGAGGGTCTCCATCTTAACTCTGTCTTGAGGACATATGTGTTTAGGCTGAAGAACCCCGGGGAGTGAGCTACAACTTGCTGAAGGGCTCCCTTCTCCAATAGACAGGACCTCCAGTTGAAGAGCCTTCCCGTGACCATGGATCCAGGGGCTGAATGCCCCAGCTGTCCGGCTCCTGTCATGGGAGGTTTCATATTTAAGAAGGGGATCCGGTAGCCGTCCCTGAGGACCTGGACAGTCCAGGGATCGGCCCCGATATCCTCCCAGTCTGGCCAATGATTGGAGAGGCACCCCACCCCACCCGAGGCATTAAGTCAGGAAGGAGGCCTCACCTCCTACTTCCTAGGGAAGCGGCGACCTTTACCTCTGCGAGAGGATGCGAGCCTGGCTCTAAATGAGGAGGAGAAGAACTGAGTAGCTCTGGAGGAAGGCTGCATTCTCTGAGGGCCCCAGCCTCCTGAAGACGGTTCTAACATACTTGAGGGGGCCCCTGCCCCCAGCCTGGGCCCTTGTCTCGGCTTCTGGGCTTCTAGGCTATACTGTGGGGCTGGTTGTCTGTACGACAAGACGCCCTGTAAATGACAGAGTCCTGGTTCGCCTTCCTCCAGTGTCCTAGGGCTTCCTCCACCAGAAGATCAGAGAAAAGGTATTCCCCAAAACCGGAGTGTTCCGGAGGGCCTTCGCCTCTGTCCAGAAAGCCCCTAGGGAGGCGAGCAAGGACCGCGTCTCTTCTCTTTAAGACCCAGTTAGTCCATTGGGTCAGCAACTGGGTGGTCAGGAAGCCCAGTGACTTGCCCCCTGACAGATTCAACTCCTTGAAGGCGGCCAACTTGGTTTCATCCTGCAGATCATGCTCAGTTGCGAAGCTGGCAACTGCGCCTGTCCAGTGGTCCAACCACGAAGCCACATGGATGGAGGTCCACGCCATGGATTGCATGGCCATGGCCTCCTGTTGAGAGAAGGAGACGGGACCTGCCAACAACTTCTCTCTTGAACAGCCCAGAAAGAGGTCTGTGAGAGGCCCCTCTACCGACTTTGGAGCCAGGTACATGCCCTCTGGAGCGTACAACCTCCTTTGCCTGGCTTTGGCAGCTGGAAGGAGCTTCAGAGAGCCCAGGGTCCTCAAGGAGTTCTTGGGCCCTGCCACCACCTCTTCCACCTGCGCCAGCACTTCGGCCAAGTACGGAGCCTGGGGGAGGGACAGGGAAGGGTTGGACTCTACTTCCCCCCCAAAGAGACGGTCTACCGCCAAGACCCTCCTGGAGTCCGGGGGAGCGGGTGGCTCCGCCAACCTGTTCTTAACACGGACCAACCTGAGCACCCTGCGGAACACAGAGCCCTCGTCCGTGACACCTTGGATCTCCAGGGGGCTCTGCAGACTAGCGAGAGTGAAGGTGTCCTCTTCAAAGTCTTCTCTCGACGAGGACGGCCCTGCCACCGGTTGCGGGGACAGGGGAGGGGAGGGGAGGGTTGCCAGGCCGAACCAGAGCCATCTACTGCGAACTGTGATGGCCCTAGGGGGGAGGGCCCTCCTGAGCCGGAGGGGCCGTCATGAGCCACCCTTCGAATGAGGGGGGAGCCCCGCCAGGGGAGCGCTGAGGAGGGACACTCCACTCCTCCTGCGCAGTAGGCAGGAGCAGAGGCCCTGAACAGGCAGGAGTGGGGGCCGCTGGGGCCACCGATCCGGCACAGGATCCACCGGAGCCACAAGGGGCCAACCCCAGGAGTGGGAAAGCCCCCCCTCACAGGGGGACCTCGAGGAAGCGGCGCGCTCAGGAACTGACCTCGGAGACCGGGTGATCTGTGAGTGGTGGCACCTATGACGCGAGCCGTCCCGGCGACGGCCACTCCTGCTCTAACGTCTGTGGTCTCGGCTATGACGGGGAGATCTGGACCGACGATCTGGGGAGGAGGAGTATGAACAACCTCGACTCCTCCCATAATGCCTCCTCTTGGAGCGATCGCGCCTCCTCTGCGCCGACCTGTAGGAGGAACCACCTGAAGACGATTTCTCCTCTGACAAGACGCCTCTCCTCTTGTCTCTTCTGCGGCGGCTCCTGTCCCAGGGTGAGCAGGAGGAGCGGCCAGGGTGATCTGCACGGCGAACAGAGGGGCCCTCCTCCCAGGAGCTCCCTCTACTAGCGAGAGCCTCCGTCCCCGTAGGGGGGAAGGAGGAGCCCCAGAATGGGAACGCCTCCTCCATCAGGGGGGACCTATCCGGTGTATGGGGAGTGCCCGACCACGGGCCGGGGGGAACCCCAGACAACTCTTTCGGCTCCCGCCGTCTACCTGGAAGCTCCCCCGCCTCCAGCAAGGTGACTGGCATCACAGAGGAGGACATGGAGAGTCCCATGGGGACTACAGGAGGACTGAACGGCCCACCCCACTCCGGAGCGGAGCACTCCACAGCTGGCAGCAAGTTCTTGGCGGCGTGCAGCCCAGCAACCAGCGCGTCCATACACAGAGCGCCCCGCAGGCCACCACGTGTCCAGCACTACTGTAAGAGTGCAGAATCATCTGGCGGCACATTTTTCACAATCAATGAAACAGACTCCTAAGGCACCACCATTTGCGGGAACCTGGCAACAGACTCACCTAGGTCCCCTCACTGGGAAGGGACAGGGGGCCACTCCCAACGCTCCGTCGGGGAATCCTGATGGAGAACAGGAGATGGAGAAGGACCTCCAGGCCCACGGCTAGTACTCCTACTCCGCGGGACCTCAGAGGAATTCTTCTTAAAAGGAGATCAAGGCTTCTTACGTTTGGTTAAAGCTAGATCCCACTAATCCAAACGTGGCCTCACGTGAACAAAGGCAACCCCGACACTTGTTGCACAGAGTGTGGGGATCTATCTTGATAAGAGACAGAAAAGCCCACAGGCCCTGTCCTCAGGACTCAGGCAATGCTGCTGTGATGAAGACTCCATCACTCCAAAAAAAAACCACACACACGTGGCAAACACACCACACACACAGAAAGACAAAGGGAAACAGGCCAGTACCAGATGAGGAGCTAAAGCGTGTGAACACTACAGAGACCAGGATAGGTCTGTAGGTCGGGTCAGAGGTCATGATCTTCAACCCTGGGGCACGTACCTGGCTGGGGGTCAGAGGGAATAACTAGTTTTTTCTGGTCGGTACCAGATTGACATCCAGGATTCTCTTATGATAGTAGTTCGGAGTGTGTATATGGCTTTGGAACAAATATACAGTGAACATAAAACATCGGCTGAGTAATGCCCACTGGAAGTAGATCTGCGAGAATGTATTCCTTTAAAGTCAGAAGGAACCCTGATATTAAGGATAACTGGGAAAAAATCGATATCACAAAACACTTTAGTTTGATTATAAAATACTACCAAGGAAATGTTGGCCTTTCGTAAGCAACAAAGCTCGTGAGTCATGCATGACTAGGAACTACACCTTGCTACTAACACGGCTATATTTTGTAAACAAGAAAGTTTGACTACCCTGATTTACTCTTAACTTCAAATTATGTTCTATCAATTTTAAAGGGGCAGCGTATAATATGTATCAATATCAAAATTGTCTAATAATATGTTTGTCTGTCTTATAATAATGGTACTCTGGATAAAGCACATAACAATGAGAACTCGCTCATTGTTTTGTTTACAATATCAATAGTCATGTCGCTGGTGACTCACTTGAATTACCAACGGTTTTCACCATTATTAGTTATTTTGTTTAGTGTCGACAGTTGAGACTTCAGGGGTTAGCTTATTATTAAATATCTCAGCAGGATTTAAGGTTTGTTTTTTATACATGGCATATAAGACAGACTCCTATTATGGGGGAGATTTTTTAAGGTTAAAAGGTAGCCTTATATCCCAGCATATACGGTACATCAACTCTCTTTTGGATTTTAGGGTGAAAACTACAATTTAAGGTTCTTTGATTTTCAAAACCAATAATCCTCTAGCTTGCAGACTAAACTCAACAGTTCATGAGCACTTTCCATGGGACACCAAAACATGATAGGTTTCAATTCATTACAAAGACTATAAACATCAGAATCTCTCTACTACTGGACACTTGAAAATTTGTAAAGATCTTGGTTATGACCATCAAAACCACAAGTTGCAAGAGCCTTATAATTAAACAGATCATAAGAAACATCAATATCAACTTTTAAAAAAAAGACTAAAATAAAATACTAAATCACATCAATAATGGGGTCTTAGGTTATAATTAGTTACGACTGAATTAGGTTAATCTCAAGTGCTTTTTCCCTGGCAAACATAAGAAGTGAAAATCTTCATTTACTAGAATATATGTACGGTTATAGTATTTTTTTGCACCATGAGTGTTATAGTACTTTCTGCACCATGACTAAAGATCATGATTAAATCCACTTTAGCCCATTAAATTTATTTTGTATCCCCCTATTTTTGGCCTGTAGCCACAAAAATATAAATAATTTTTGACATTTTCCTTGACTGCTATTGTTCAATTCATGTTCATCATCCTTATGGAGCACATATCTACTAACTTGGAGAGCACTGGAAAGATGGAGATTAATTCTTAATTGCTGCAACTGCAACCATTACTTATACAATCCTTTACATAAGTGACATTATTATATAATTTCTGCTCATTTGAAGATTTCTGTAGTCACATGACTGTAACAACTGAAGATAAAATTTCATTGTAAATGGTTTCTGATACTTGACAGACTTCGACAGTTGAATTAAGACAGTCATAAAATGTGTGAAATTAAAATATTCCTACATTCTCATACTTAGGAACTGGAACTTGTCCCTGAGGTGTGTCCATCTTGTGATCAAATTGCAACTTCTTCAATGAGGCATTCTTTCACTGATAAAGACTGTGTAATAAAGTCCTACATTGTATTCCATTTGTTTAATAATTACTGTCCAATTCATGTTGTCCCTGAAGCTTGCCAGTCTTTATTAATATTTGTTTTATGTAACGCTTTAAAGTTCTTACAAATTCAAGTGAAGCCAGACTGTCTGGGGACTGGGTATACAAAAGCTCTCTCAAATTATCTCCAAAAAATGTAGAAGTCAGATTACTATTCTTTTTGCATACATTATGACAACAAAGATTATTCTTAATCCAACAGAGACTTCTGACCATTTGACTGGCACCCTACATAGATAAAAAAGTGGGATAATATAGCCCACAGCTTCTACCAGGTTCTTACAAATCACTGACTGAACAGACCTTTTCAGAAAATGGACTTGGATCATTTGGATGAAAGTGCATGCAAAACACTGCCACAATCTTTAAAAAAAACTAGCAGGATCATCTCAGCCCTTAAATGTATTACCAAGAGCAAGTTTTCAGTCTAATAGTTAAGACTTCAAATCTGGTCGCTCATTGAAATTAATAGCAAGCACTGACAAAAAGCATCAGAAAAGGCAAAAGATAGCTGAAACTGACAGGTGTGAACACACATACTTTGAATGGTGGGATATGTCAGAAGATCAGTGTGGGATATGTCAGAAGATCAAAGTCAAGATACAATCAAAGATATTCAATTTCTTTCCATTAAGCATTTCATCTCATTTTCGAAAAATATTCCAGAAGTACGTACACTTAAATATCAGTTATAGTAGTATATCAAATACAATAAGACAGACCTGAAAAAATCTGGTGGAGCTACAGTTACCAAACTAGTGGAGCAACAGTTACCAAACTATTTTTAACATAAAAAATATGGTTTCCCAAAGTTCAACAATGAAATCCAATTTTCCATTTTTTTTTTCTTAAAAGCAACCAAACAATGTTTCTTTAATTTTCTATGTAAACAAGGAACTATTTGGTTCGGTACTAAATAGTGACATATATCCAAATCCAGGTTATGGTTGCATATTCACCAAAGAGAATGCTATCTTTACAAAACAAAGTCTTTTATTGAACCCTTCATACAAACAAGATGGGAATTATGATCAGGTATAACTTGCATTTGATCTTGAACAACCTCTAATCTTGAGATGTGGGATGGACAGAAGAATGCACCATTAAAGTATTAATAGTATCTATATACTGATTACAATCTTTGGCTAAAAAACAATGCAAATTCACAATCATAGTGTCATGATCACAAATGACAAACTGTGAATAATAGATAACATCAATAATATAAATCTCGACACCTTGCGAGGGTTAGTCTCCATAGTATAAAACTCTGGTTATTATAAAAAAAAAAAAAAAAAGCACAACTATATTAAAAAAAATCAGAAAGCTGATTACAACAGGCGCTAGTACTACTATAATAAAACCTAAACATTTACTAATACAATATAACAGTTTTAATGACAGTATAAATGCCATAATTACAAAAAAAAAAGGCGAGTGCATGAATTGTTTTCTATTTCCATTTCATTAAAACTATTGAAATGTCTCATTCACACAACCAGCACAGTTGTAAAAAAAAAAAGGCTTGAGATATAATTACCATTTGGTAACACTCTTATAAATTTTCATATCAACTTAAAGTCTTATAAATATTTCTACCTTTATATTTCAAATTTGGCTAAAAATAATACCTGATAGAACTGCTTTGCTCAATATCTTTAGAAAAGTGTTTCTAATGTGATCTTGCCTTCCTTGTAAACCAAGTTTACATAAACTGAAATGTAGACACATCAATACTACCATTGTGCATCAGTGAAACCAATATAACAAACTCCCTTCACATCTATAGTAATCCACTAAAAAATTTGAAGTGGAAAAATTGAGAAACCTTTACTCCACCAAGAAACTATTGGACTTTGCATTACAAAATAACCTAAGATCGGCTTGATTCTTAAACTGAGACGTCTGATAATTTAATTGTTACTACTCTAAACTACATGCACTAAACATTTACACCAACAATAAGGACTTATTCTGGCATACAACTATGAAAAATATTGTGAGTGATACTAAAATGCACAAAAAAAATACTTACCAGTATCACTTTGGTTGCCTGGGAGCTGGGTATCCATCATGGCATCTGCTAGATCATGTCGTAGTTGATTCATCATGATCTCAGGGTCAAAAGAATCAGAATCTCCACTGTATCGTTCCATAAGCCTAGGGGACTGATCATGGCTACCAGCTTAAAAGAAAAAAAAAGATGTTTTCAAAATCCCGTACTGATTTAATACATTCTATCGCTCTTAAATAATTAAATACAAGCACAATCACCCATATACCATAAACAGCAGGCGATTGAAACCACTGGATATGTATTTATATCATAGAAGTTACTGCTTTACACTTAAAAGTTCATAATTGGGAACAGTATGAAAATGGAAAATTTTTTAATCAATTTGTATTTTTCATAGCTAACAAACCAGAGATCTTAACAATAGGATAATCTTCTTGTGCCCTCTGGAAACCGGTTAAAAACAATCAAAGATTGTAAAGCAAAGAATCTGTGGTATCTGGTAACTCATGCGTATATGAGGTGGAAGTTGGTCATCGATCAGGCATAGATCACCATGATGCGTCAGTCATTCCCCCAACCCAGGAAAAGAGAGGGGCGGCTAGAGGTGGGTAGTAAAACGTTAAGACCTCAGGTTTATTGGGTATGAAAAATACAAACTGATTACAAATTTGTCATTTGTTCATACACAGAACAAACCTTCGGTCGTAACAATAGGATAGACTTATGCTTGGAGGGTGGTACAAGTACCCTAAACTGGCCGGGAGTTTAACCCACCTGACCACCCTTCCTAGAAGAATGAGTTCTACAGAAGGGGGTCCAAGCCCGTGAGAGAATAGACAATTGGATATCTAAAAACTCAACTGTCAGGGTTGAAATATAATGATGTATGACCAGATTCATTGCACTCCAGGAACAAAAGAAAACTCTGCCTGTTAAAGCAACAAATCATGCAAGACACAGAGGTTTGTCACCACTCCTCACTCCCCTTGCTAGAGAGAAGCGCACTTGTATAGTAACAATACAAATCCATCACCTGTATGACCAGCTTATTCACCTGTAACCACTCCTCACTCCCCTTGCTAGAGAGAGAGGAGCATTTGTATAGTAACAATACAAATCCATCACCAGTATGACTGGCTTACTCACCTGTATCAGACCAGTTCCAGCACATGATGTGTCTATTCTTTAACCTGCCCATAGGAAGAAGAAAGCAAAAAAGAGAAAGAAAGAGGCCAGCCAACCCACTTATTCTCGCTTCCACACAATCATCTTAGGTCATTCTCTCTTCCACACAATCACCCTCGGTAAGATACAAACTGTTCTGCAAGGGGAACCAGGTGAATTACACAACTTGTTGGGCAGCCATTGCCGGAACCAAGGAAAAAGTGTCCAAAGACCTGTGGGCAACATCCTTTAGGTAAAAGGAAGTGAATGTGGATTGACGTAGCCAACAACCAGAGCTAAAAATTCTATGAACAGACAAGTTTTTCTTAAATGCCAGAGAGGAACTTTTACCTCTAAAGTCCTGTGCTCTTGCCCGCACAGATTCAGTAACAGAACTAGCATGTGAGGAGTTAGCCTGTTTAATTGTCTCACGTAACCAGAATGAAATTGTGTTCTTTGACCCTTTATTTCTTGACCAGCCTGAGCTCACAAAAAGTCTACGGCACCTAGGCCTTAGGTGACGAGTCCTCGTTAAGTAGCATCGCAGTGCTCTGACAGGCCAAAGCAAGGGCTCTTGAAGATCATTGTCTACTAAGTCATTCACTGAGGGAATGGAAAATGAGGCAAATCCATCATCGTGCACCAAGGGATTCTGGGTCTTAGCCCCGAATTCTGGGTCAAATTTGAAGGGCACAGACCCCCAACTGTGTTTAACATTATAACTCAGGCCTTAACTCTTTTTGAAGAAGCCAAGGCCAACAGGAACACCATCTTTAAGAGTCAGATCCTTGTCCAATGACTGACGTAGGGGCTCGAATGGAGCTCAAGTGAGACTTCTCAGGACTGGAGAAAGCTCCCATGTAGATGGCTTGTTCTCCTGAAGAACAGGATTGTTTGAAACTCCTGAACAACCAGAAGATTTCCCAAGATGAAGAGATGTCCATGTCTTTCATGTGCAAAACTGAACCCCAAGGCTTCTCTGTAGCCTCTGATAGCTGACATTGAAAGACCTTTCTAAACCCTGAGGAAGATCAGAAAACCCGCTATCTGCTGAACAGAAGCTCTGAGTGGAGAGAAAACCCATAGATGACACCAATCACAGTAGACTACCCATTTCCCCTGGTAAACTGCTGACAAAGATTTCCTGAGATAGCCAGGCATCTGGCCCCCAGTTTTTCCAGAAAAACCTCTCGCTTGGATGAGATACAGTAATATCCCATACTTACGTGATTTGATTTGTGCGAATTCACAATAGCACAAACTTTTCATTGGAACCTAATTACCATGTGCGAGTTCATCAGAATAGTGCAGACATTTGCGAATCCTCCAGAAACACTGCAAAACCCTGCAAATGTGTTTATGTTTAATTTATTATGTAAATTTAGGTGGAAATATTTATTGAATATGTCTCATTGTGAATGTAAACTACTTTTTTTTTTTTCGTTAACAGATTACGTTGGTGGCATGTTTACTGCGTAAAAAATTACGTGATTCCGTTTGCAATAATCCTTTATATCATCGTAATACGAATTTACATTATTTACGTTATCTATGTCTGTCTGTCATCGACCGGTTGCTGAAGGACAGGAAGAAGGAGACCCTGAATGCATGCTGGAGTAAGTTGTGGCCGGACTGTGTCCATAACTATACAGGCTTCTCTCCTGAGGAAATCCAGCATTTGGCCATAAATAAGGCGTGAATTCTTGGTGGTGAAGGCTTTGATGATATTACCGAAGATGAAGTCAGCACCCTCATTGACGCCCACTCTAACCCTCTGACATACCAGGATTTGGAGGACCTGATGAAGTCTGCCAGCAAAGAAGAAGACACCCTAGGTTAAGAAGAGGAGCAGGAGGAGGGCAGCAGCCTGACTTTAGAATGTCTGTCCCGATTTAAAAGAATGATCAGTGATAGTCGAAGAGTTTGCTTCAACATGGGATCCTCAAATGGAATACTTAAAAGTTTTCCAACTTTCTTGATATGGCATTGGAGCCCAATAATCAACCCCTTAACACCATAAAGAAACAAAGACAGCTGCTGCCAATCACTGTGTTCATCACATGTAAGAAGAACCCTTCAAAGCCTCCCGAATCACCTGAAGTAGTGCCCAGTGAATCACCTGAATAAGTGCAAGTGCCTCCTGAGGCTGAAGAGCGTCCCTCAGAGGAAACGTAACTCCTTTGTTTAGCTGTGCAGTCATATCTTCATCTTAGTCATTCATCAGACTGCATGGCTAATTCATATTCATCGTCTTTAATCAACATTAATCACTGGTGAGTACCCTATTTACATATGTTGTACTAGTATGAAAATTTTTTGTAAATGCTCATACGTATTTAGTTCTTTCCCTCTCTCTCTTGTGATTTTACATACAATTGTTTCCCTTGTAAAAAGAAAACTGGATGACTTGAATAGTAACTGTATGAAAGAAAATCTGGATGACCAAATCCTTGGGGGGGGGGGGCGGGGGGGGGGGGGGGGGGGCGGGGGGGGGGGGGGGGGGGGACTGGGTTATTTTCATGTAACTAAGTCATACAGTATGTACGTTATGTATTTTTAACCATAAAATGTAAGATTTACTTTGAAATAGTATCAATAATATTTCAAATATTGATATGTACCATAACAGGATGATATTTTAATGTATATCTGATGTAAGATGGTATTTTTAGGGATGCAGTAAAACACCAAAATTATGCGAGGTCGGGTTCCAGATCCTCTTGCCCAAGGGGAAGTTTTGCGTAAGTTTGGAATGGCTCTAAAAATGCTAACAAATGCTTCTAGAGTTCGAACACTAAATATGACCATAATCATGCTCCTTTAGTATTAAGCTAACTTTTAAAAGAAATTAGAGTTACTGTAATTTCATTTATAAAAGAAGTTTTCTTTGGGTCATTAAGTAAACTTCATAAGTCAGTCATAAGGAAGGTCCACAATTCAATAAAATAAAGAAAACAAGTATGTACATACTTAATGTTTGCAGAGGGTGAGGGTTAAATTCAATAAATTTAAAATCATGTACTAGTGTGAGGGCCAACTATGAACATGAGAGAGAGAGAGAGAAATACATGTCATGTGAGGTAAAACTCTGGGGGGGTATCATCTTTAATAAGTGTGAATAGGATCACATCTTCTGAAAGTACATTAACTGTACATGCTGTAATTGTACCAGCACTTTTCTGCGAGGTTAAGAAAGTAATTTCCACAGAATGACAACTCTGTTATTTATCTGATATGTTGTTTTGTTAGTTGATCATGGAGGTCTTATATAGTGACAAACACTGTGAATTAAGTATGCCTTCGTATATATCAAAATATAAAGTATACACAAAATCTCCATACTGATTTTGACACTTAAAAACATGAAACTTATGCTAATTGTAGTATACTAGTATGTACTTCAGAAATTAAACAAAGTTTCTGAAGGGATACCATCTTTGAAAAGTGCAGTATCTTTGTGAATGGGTATTCTATCTTGTAACAGTATGTATATGCACTAACTGGTAGACGCTGTAATTACCTTTCTATCATATTTATGCATGAACAAAAATAATAATAATATATTTTTAATAAAGATTTTATACAGAAAAGCTTTAAAACTTAAAAATTTACATAATAAATTAAACATAAAAGACTAACTCCTGGCGACTGATACCCCATAAATAATAGGGTAAAACAAAAAATTACAAGAACAGTAGTATATAAAGGTAAAAGGGAATATATTGCTTACATAAACTTGAAAATGGCTTGGTTATAAGAAGAAAGCAAACTAGACAAACTTGATAAATAAACAGTTTAAAAACAAGATTCAAGACTGATGAGAATTACTAGATGTGACCAAAAGGCAAAAATACCTGCATGGTTAATCAAGTCTTTTTACAGAAAAGTAACTATACAGATTAAACCATCCCTCATATTTCCTTTACAATAATATTTGGCTTTTAAAAGATGCACAAAAACACTTACTTAAAGATCCAGCTTCAATTAAAACAGGGGACATTAGCTCCACCTGCTCCCGGCATATTAAACAGGGGAGGATCTGGTGGCCGACCAGATGATGGAGCGCTGATAGGAGTTCCCTCATAACTGCCCTGGACTCCTACGCCATGCCTGATCCTCCCCCAGGAATTG
>NC_087201.1:139427548-139542548 GCF_015104395.2 Macrobrachium nipponense
ATATGGCATTTGTTTTTCCAGTGGCTCTGATTAACATCCCAACCTCTATTTTCCTATTAAAGACATTAAGGTCATTGAAATCCTTTTTTCATGCTAAATTACCTTACAACTACAACTATCTGTAATACTTCATATCCTTTAGGTAGTATAGGGTTTTATTTTTGTTAGATTACACTTTTTGGGAAAGAAATAACTTCTTAAAATTTTACTCCTGTATATTAATGTACTGAAGTGAATTGTCAACAGCTTGAAAAGTAAAATTATTGTCAACCTTTTTAGGGTAACATTTTAAACATTATGGGGTTATTGATGTTCATTCTTCCAAGTTATTCATGAAGTTTGTTATTCTTAGTTCTCATGGTGACGGCCATTGTTACTGGATGATTGTATCAAAGATCTGTCAAATCTAGATACACTTGATATGTACTGAGAAAATGCATTCAAATTTACACATGTAGGTAGAAATTCCACAGGGATGTAGGTGGACCTTCCACACAGCTTGCAGGGATTATCTTGGTTCTTACAAATCTGAAATGATCCAAGAATTAAGAATTGTTCATTCATCATACCTCATGTGTGTTTGACCAGGAGGGAAGAATTAGGAATACAGGCAGTCCCTGGTTATTGGTGGGGGTTCCATTCTCGGTGGGGTGCTGATAAGCAAAACCGCCATTGACTGAAACTGTGATTTATGGCATTTATAGTTAATGGCACTGATAACCAGTTAATGGCGCCGCTGTTAGGTATGTTATGGTACCATAACTCTATTATCGGCACCTTATGGCACCTACAACCGAAACATGGTGTGTTATGGCACCATAAATTGCTGTCTAGCACCATAAAACTGGATCGCCATTAACCAAGTTCACCGTTAACTGGGGACTGCCTGTATTGAATAGTCTGGTAAGGAAGAAAGTTCAAGAGTTTTCAGATAAGAATGTTAATAATAATAATATGATAATAAAAATAATAATAATAAATAAAGGGAAAGGAGGGGTTACAAAGTAGAACTAAAAAGGATATGAAGTGCACTTTGATTCATAAAACTGATAATACAGTGCAGTACATATTACTAAACAACAGATGACAAATTTAGGGAATTCAAGGTCTGCTGTATTGTATATTTCATGTTTATTTTGGTATTTATGATGTGTGGATATTTTGCATGGTTTGCTCATTGTGCTATCTTACTTGTTACCTGTTAATAACTGCTTAAGTTGACCACTTGAGAACTTGCTGCCAACTTTTCATTATATACTTTTCAGGTATTGTAAATTTGTATTCAGCCTACCAAAAATAAATTTTGTCAGAATAGAGTAGATGATGAAACAAAGTTATTCACAGTGATTTGCATCAATTACAGTAATTGCTGAATAGCTTTATACCATTTCTTTGCTACAACCCAGTTAATCTTATATTGCCTTTTTCCTTACAATAAAACCTTAGTAGTTGTGCCAACTTGTATGTAAATGGATAGAGATTACATACTCGGGGTTTTCTTCCTCCCACAATACACTGTTTATGTGTATTACGGTTTCATCATCATTTTCCATGGTTCATTTCATTCTCCATACTAATATTCATTGACTTTCTGTCTAGTTATTTTGTTTGGATATGGTTAATGTTGTAGTATTTTACATCTTAATGTGACCTTGGGAGGTGGTTCAGCCCTCTTTTCAGGTTTTCTGTGGATATTCATTAAAATTCTATATTTTTAGTTCCTTTTTGCTGTTCCTGATATTTTTCAGTCTATTCATCATTTTTCAGTTTGTTGGGTGGGTGAGTTTTTATTTTATTTTTTTTTTGTTCACATTTTTGTACTGGTCCTTGTTATTGATTATTTCTTTCTTTGTTTTCTCTAACCTTAATGTAGTTTTTGTAGCTCTACTGTGTCCTCATGCCTTCTTTGATAAGGTTTTCTACTGCAATATATCCTGTTGTCATTTCACGACTTGAGGATATTCCTCTTCTGGACTCAAATCCAAGTGGCTTAAGTTGGTTCTTGCCTTACTTTACTGTTGCCATCATTATGGATATCCATCCTCCTCCTCATGGAATGTTGATAACTTCAAGATAAGATCACTCATCATTTCTGGACCAAGCAAGAAATAGATGAGTAGTGGCTCTTCATGATATGGCACTCATCATCATGAAAACTTCAGAACTTGGCAAGAGATCCTCACTCTAGACCTCTTGGACTGACCGAGAGTTCTTATCTTGAGCATTGAGGCTATGAATTGCTCTGCCACCCCCTGGTCACATCTTTGGCGTATTCCTCATAAAATCATCATCCTCTTGCAGATGTTCACCTTCATCTGTAATTTGTTGTGCCACAGTTTTTCTGGATTGGTGGCTGATAATTCAAACTCCACTCAGGACCCCTAATTAATCTTATGGACCTTTTGAGGCTTCTGGTATTCCATATTGGCTGTCTTAGCATTTCACACATCTATCCAACACTGAATTGTTTTTGGCGGAGGATTTTCCCAAGGAACCAGATGATGTTCTTCAAGCCTTCCAGGATGACTGCATCTTTGCAAAAGTGATGGATTGTGTCAAGTATCTTTCTCTAATGCTCTAAGAAGTAACCATTACCAAACATAGACAGGATGATTAGGAGTAATCAGCTAGAGGTACAACCTTCCTTCAGACAAGTTGGTTTTGATCATCCTTAGAGGTAAGGTTCTGGGGATGCGGCACTAGTTTCTCCAATCAAAGGGGCACAGGGCAGCTTTTTAATGTCTCCATTCAGCTTGTGTTGAACTTGGTTGGAGATAAAGATATGTATTACCAGTTTCGCCAGTCACAGCACGGGTTGAACTTGAGTTTATAACAAGACATTTCAGTCTCTAATTGTTATTTTGGTAGAGGGTTTTTATGCATTCAGTGAACTCCATGCCTTAGGCAGTGATGATTTTAAAACTCTGTTTATCTACTAGACTCACCAGTGTTCAGATTGTGATAATGATTAAAACATTCAGCTCCCAAGACTTTATATATATATATATATATATGTGTGTGTGTGTGTGTGTGTGTGTGTTTAATTTTTTTTTTTATGTCCCCTCTGTCTCATGTTTTCTCCAACCAGGATAATCACCTACTTCCTCCCAGACTCATAGCTCTGTGCTGTTGGGTTGATGGGAGGTCTAGAGAGGATAGAATTAGATCCAACTAAGAACTAGTAACTTAGAAATGGGTAGTTGCTTTCAAATGAATATCTTGAATTTTCTCTATTTCCATCTGGGTGGACCTTTTGTTAACTACAAAAGTGCATATTTGGATGTTGATTTCTGTAATCTTAGTGCATGAAGGATTGTAGAACTGGAAGACCTGCTGTGATTGAGTAAAACTTGCTCTCAGTACTTGGCCCTAGCTTGGTACTGATGATGAAGTTTGTATGTATACTAAGTGCTCTCAGGATGGTTATTAGTCATGACAAGTCAATGCTATGCTAACCTAGACATATTGTTGTTGGGTGGCTGCTGTAGACAGAATCATTTCTTTTACTCACTGCCAACAAATGGATAAAGATACTTCTCTCTTAAAAGGTGAAAAGACCTTTGGCACCTTGTCAATGGAAAAACAACAAAGGAAAGAAGAGGATTTTGAGTTGAAACCACATTCATTTCAACCATATGCAGATTCCTTTATAAATGTAAGATACAAAATATTTGAATTTAGAGCTCTGTAAGGCTTCAGAAAATACCCATTTAAAACCTGCTCAAAAAGGATGTTGTGCTCTTTCACCCACATGAGGATTTCTACAGCAAAAAGGTTCCTCAACCTGTCTGTCCTGATGAGGTCATGAGTGCTTAGAAGCCAAGGAAAAGGGCCATGAGCTAAATCAAGTTGATATGTAGTTGTTCCTGCTGAGACCAACTGTTATTCTTATGATGGCTATGAGATGAGTATCTCAGCCATTAGTCAGTGTGTGACTACTACCATGTAAGGTCTAACAAAGCCTGTCATGAGAACTGGAAATCCTCTGTCATGGATACCACCTCCCAGGAGGTGTAATTAATAGTGAGTAGTATAATCATGAATTAGGTGTGAGGCAAGTTTCTCCATGCATCAGGTGGCTGATCAAGGCTGGCCAGATTTTGACTAGCTAACAGTGACATGGCAAAACTGCTGGATGAAATCTGAGAATGATAGAATCTTGCCCTGTGAAAGGTGAACCAGCTTCCTTCTTGTATTGATGACCTTACCTCTTTCATTGGAGTCAAATCTAGCTTCCTCTAGGTCATCTGCAGTCTCATAGTTTGACAGACTGAAGAAATTACAGAGATGATGGTACTAATCTTTCCTGGATAATGCCATGACCAACCAATTGTCTAGTGTGTGTAAAAACTTCAGGTAAAGTTGAGGCAGAGCACCCACAACTAATAGAATTTTTCTTCCAATACAAATTGCAGATTCCTTGAGGCTGGGTGTGACCCAAATGACCCAAAACTAATAGAATTTTCCCTCCAATACAAATTCCATACTGACCTCCTGACCAAATCCACCTTGTCCATCTAGAAGGATTCAATTGGAGGAACTTACTGAGAGGGCCAGGGTTATTAATCACCCCCTCCCGCCAGTTCCCACAGTGAGTTTTCCATTTAATCAAATGCTTCCGTCAATGTCATAAATTTTGCATAAGTACATGGTATTTCTCTGTGGTGAGTGCATGATACGAAAATGAACAATTGAAATGAGTATCCCTTCAGGTTCTCCACCATTTATGAAGACAGGCTTTCCATTTAAGGATTCACCATCCATGTGGGAAGTTATACTTAACTACTTAACTGCTGTCTTCCTCTTGGGCTGACAATTTGGCTGGTCCTCTCAGCTTGAATGAAAGGGTAGACATGCATTCCAGGACTGATTGGACAGCTGTGGAAGCAGACACCTTGGAAAGACAGGATAGGCCATGGAATGCTGACACTGCAGCATAAAGGAACTCTGATGTTGACTGATGTTCAGTATAGTCAACACTGAAACTTACTAAGGTGTTGTAGGTTTTGAGGTGGCCATCAAGACTAAGGAAGAGCAGCCAGTGCTTACAGTCTTAGCCCTGGTAGCTGTAAATATTAAATTCAACCCCAACACCTTCACAAGGAAATTTGGAAGTATAAAGAAATCAGTCAGCGATGCACTGGTCAACCCAAGGCAGAAAGCCAGAATCCTAAATAACATACTTTGGATGCGGTTAACTGCATCCAAAGTATGTTACTTAGGAGATGCACTGTAAGTAGATGTCACTGATGAAGGCCCAGCCCAAGAGGAAAACTATCCTATTAGCTTTGGTTACATCCTCTTAAGTCTTAACAGAAGGATACTCAACCACTATCACCTGTTCTTGACATTTCAAAGATACAACCTGGCAAGGAGTCAGGGCTCCTTGGCAATAATCTCATTGCTTTCAGTAAAGCATAGTCTTAAATCTTGTAACTCTTCAAAAGTATTGCTCAGTATGGGGAATATATGTGGAGCCCAATGCAATTATCATAACCCTGTGGAGGAGTTATGGGAGTTCCATCTGAAAACATCTTTGAGAGAGAGAGAGAGAGAGAGAGAGAGAGAGAGAGAGAGAGAGTGTGCAGTTGGTGGATGGATGGTTAACGATTTGAATTGGCTGTTGGTGAGTTCTGGGTTGTCTGCTGGTGCAGCTGGGGTTGGTTGTTAGGATCAGAGTTTTGAGTCAGTCGTTAGTCTTGGGTTAGAGCCTGTGATAGTTAGTAGTGTCGGCAGCAGTCTATTGAAGGCATTGAAAGTCAGTTAAGTTTTGTGTTTTGTTGATTTGTTGTTTAGTTGTTGTTGAGTTGATATTGTTTGCTTTAGAGTTATTGTGCCTGTGCTGTTGGATTTGTCATGCTTGTGAGTTCCTGTTGGGTTATATGTGAGTTGTTGTTGTTGTTGTTGGAGGCTGTTGTGGTTTCTTGGTGTGGTTGTGAGTTTTTGAATGTTGTTTTTGTTGAGCTGTTGTGATTCCTTGGTGGTGTTGGTGAGCTGTTGTGATTCCTTGGTGTTGTTGGTGGGTGTATGTGTTGCCTTTTTGTGTTGGTAATTGTTTGTGCGGTGGTCTTTTGTTGTGGTTGTATTCGTTGTTTGTTGTTGGGTTGTGGGTTTGTGATCCTTGGGTGTTGAGTTGTGGTCCTTGGACGTTGTGTTGTGGGTTGTGGTCCTTGGTTGTGTTGTTGAGTTGTGGGGTTGTGGTTCTTGGTTGTTGTCTTTGTTGTTGGTGGTGTCTCAGTGACCTTGACCAGCGGACAGCACAGCATAGCCCTGAGTATCTGCAGTTGGGTGAGTACATGTGTTTGTGTTTTGTGTGTGTGTGTAGGCAAGTCCTGCGCGTATTCCATAGTGTAAAGAGGAAAGTGTGACAGGGTGAGTTTGGCAGCTGGATTGGTTAAGTTTAAGGGGGGGGGGGGGGGGGGCGGATTCTGCCGCTTGGTTTTTGAGCTTGTTATCCTGCCACAACCCCTTACTTGTACCCTAACCCTGCATCTGCATTAAGACATTCTCAAGGAGGGTTGACATTGAGTTGCCATGGATAGATTGAATGTATACCACAATTTTTCCTTATTGGCTGTTAAAGTAAGAGAACATATCAAGCTTACCTTCTTGCTCATCATCCTGTACACAGTTCTCCCAACCCATGAGGTTCTGTATGGAATTTGCAAACACAATGGTCAGCTGGTTTGACCAGTTGTTTGTGCCTTTAACTGTACCTCCAGAATTTGGAATTCTTTGCCTTCTTCTATATTGAAGAGTCATATTTGTCATGACAAGAGAGCCGAAATCCATGAGCACATTTTGTTCTTGCAGGACCAAAAGTTTGAGCATATTTTTAGCTGAATTTCTCTGAGTCTGGGCAACTTTTTATAATTGTAAGAGAATTTTGCTGGCATGTCATTTTGTTGTCAGTGCTTTGTATCAGTTTGATGAGCTTTTTAAGAATGGCACATGTAACTGGTATGTTGCATGTATTGATACTAATTTTTCAAGGATGGTGTAGCCCTTGGTTGTGCTCTTTATAAGTGCTATTTTCATGTATATTTTAGTATTATGTGTTTTGCCATAGTTATGATTTTATGCTCATACAAAATTTGAATGCATAATTCTTACTACAGTATAAGGAAACTTGGCTTAGAATTAGCACAGTAACTTTTGGTTGGCTGATTGTTGTTATGCAAGAATACTTGTTTTAGAATAAGCACTGTAACCTCCAAATGACTTAAGATTGTAATATAGGAAAACTTGGTTTAAAATGAGCACTGTAACCTTTGGTTGACTTACTTTGAAAGCATATTGGCCTATGTATTTTGTTTCTTTCTCTAACCTAGGTTATGAAGAATGAATACGACTTTTTAACTGCAGTGCACTGGGAGTTCTTTTATTAGAAAGTTTTAAATATTAACTTACCAGTGAAGACCCACTTCAGGCTTATGATTCCTGTTGATATCCTGATTTGGAAAAGTATGGCATTCTGTTTGCTGCTTACAGCATGTTATGCCATTGTTTATAAATTTGTGTTTTTTTTTATTAGGAATGGGTTTTGGGATATGCCTGGGTTTTGTATTTTTCCTTATACTTTCTTGGTTATAAATGTTTAATTGATAACCTTTCCTAACCATGATTTATAGTTTCCATTGTTGTCCGTGGCGTGCAAAGTTAATTGCTTTACTAATTGGCTAGCCTGCAGACTTTTATAAGGGTGAAATTTTATGACGAGTGTTTGTATTATCTTGATTAGTCATGAAATTTCTGTCTTGTCTCATTGGTGCATTTTGTATACATATAGGAATTGTCCTGTTTTGGTCCTGGTTTTTATCTCTTTTAATGAATTTTGTGTTGTAATCATGGTAGCATATTGAGCTTTCCAGTAAAATATTTTCACTGCACTCTTATTGTTCAGAACTTCATCAAAATAGTATTCCATTGAACTAATGTTTCACCTGAAATGATGTTAACATGTTGGTACTTTCATCATGAATATGGAATTATTTAAAGATAACAGAATCTAGAGGGGGTACTTTATTAAATGTTTTACATCCATAGTGAGTAGTTCACCTCTTTCCTGCAAATGACAGAATTTTCCCACTTATATTACCCTGAATTATGTTTACTCTCAATAAACCATAGTTCTTACTGCACTTGTTTACTTATGCATCTGGTGTACTGCATTATGGTAGTTCTTAGGTTTCTTAATCTTAATAATTCATTGTCTTTTTAAATGAAAAAAATTTGCATTAAATGGAAAAGGTAATTTTATGATAGTTATTTTTAGGCACTACTTAGTAACAGTGGTGAATGAAAGGCTTTTAAATGTTATATTTTTTAACCCCTTCTTTACTGACAGTTTGTTTTTGGGGTACATGGAGTACCACTATTCAAGACTATTGCATAGTACCAGGTACACAGAGGTGGTACACACACACCACCAAAATTCCCAACCTTCCTCTTTTCAGCTCTAGACTTCTTATGATTCATTAGGAAAAATAAACAGTGTTGGATGTGCTCAGGAAGGTGGTATGCACTGCCAGGTGTATGATGAAGCAAAATAAACATTATTGCTGGCTATCTAGATTCAGACTTATGGATATATACTGTTTTGTTCATGCAGGAATCCTTTTTCAAGAGATAATTTGTACCTCTAATGTGTCTAGCACTTTGGTTATGGGTGATGGTCATTGAAGAGCAACAATTACAGCTAAATCTAATTTTGTTCATATGCAGAACAAACCTTCGGTCTTAACAATAGGATAACTTTCCAAGTGCCAGCTGCTAACCGGTTAACACAATAAAAATTTGTAAAGCAAGGAATCTTTGAGATCTGGCAACTCCTGGGTGCATGAGGTGATAGCTGGTAGAGACCGCACACCAGACCTTGTGACACTTCAGTCTTTTCCTTAACCACCTTGGAGAGTAGACACTTGTGCTTTTGCTCGCCTTCCAAGCCGGTTGTTTGGTGCCTGTGTTCTTTCTTTCAGTGTGTTTGTTTTGGTTTATAATGGCTTCCTCTGAGTCTTCACAGCCTCATCAACGCATGTGCCCGGGCATTCAGGGTTTTCCGTGCTCAAGGTTTTTAGCATGTATGGCTACGGATTCGCAAATGACATGTAGTAGGTGCAGAGCTAATTTTTGTACAATTACGAACCCCTGGCCAGAATGTCGTTCCTGGCCTAAGTTGCAGAGGAGGGTGTTTTATAGGAAGAGGGAACATCACAGAGTTTTGACTCTTCCTTATTGGGAGGGGTTTTCTTCGCCTCATCTGGACTATTCGGCTGCTCCCTCTCGCTCGATCCCTCTTCCTGTGGTTAGTTCTAGTGTTCCCTTGTCACCTTCCTTTTCTTCCATTGATTTGTCGATGGAAGTATCGGGAGTGCCATAGGGTGATGTTAAGTTGATTGTAGCCCCCTCTCCCTCAGGTTCCAATTATCTTCCTGAGAGGGAGGAGGCTGCACCATCTAATTCCTTTGATTCAGGGTCAGAGTCCTCCAAGATGGCAGCGGTTTGGGCGTCGCTTGGGCTACGGGGTTTACCTTCCTTGGATGGACAGTTGTCGCATTTCTTGGAGGCTCGTACCCCCCTCCGGCCCCATGGCTCTCCTGCCTCCCCCTGGACTCCTCTACGTTGGCTCTCGTCACGTGCTGCCATCTTGCGGAACCTTGCCTACAGTCTCTGGGTCGCTCCTTATCACTCCGCCAGTGAGGCCACTGACTAGTGCTGGTCATAGAGATGTCGTGACGTCACTCCCAGCCCCCTCTCAGTCTATGATGTTGGATGCAGCGGCCACTAATCCTCCCGTCACTGTGAGGTCATTGTCCTCTCTTGCTGAGCCATCTGAGGTGTTGTTTCAAGCGGTCTTCAAGAGGCTGGTCTCTGTTTTGGAAGAGAGGTTTTCTGCCTTTGCTGCAAAGACAGATCATAAACGTAAGGTCTCTTCGCCACCTCCTGCTACTAAGAGATCCTGTAGGGAAGGAGATTTATCTCCTTCTCCTGCTTCTCCTCCATCACCGCCTGGTTATCTTGTCAGACGTTAGAGTATCAAGGACTTTGTGGTTTCATCTCCTTCGGGTTCCAATTATCTGCCTGAGAGGGAGGAGGCTGCACCATCTAATTCATTTGTTTCAGGGTCGAAGTCATCCAAGATGACAGCGGTTTGGGCGTTGCTTGGGCTTCAGGGATCAGCTTCCTTGGATGGGCGTTGTCACATTTCTTGGAGGCTCATAACCCCCCCTCCGGCCCCATGGCTCTCCTGCCTCCCCCTGGACTCCTCTACGTTGGCTCTCGTCACGTGCTGCCATCTTGCGGAACCTTGCTTACAGTCTCTGGGTCGCTCCTTATCACTTCGCCAGTGAGGCCCTTGACTAGTGCTGGTCATAGAGATGTCGTGACGTCACTCCCAGCCCCCTCTCAGTCTATGATGTTAGATGCAGCGGCCACTAATCCTCCCGTCACTGTGAGGTCATTGTCCTCTCTCGCTGAGCCATCTGAGGTGTTGTTTCAATTGGTCTTCAAGAGGCTGGTCTCTGTTTTGGAAGAGAGGTTTTCTGCCTTTGCTGCAAAGACGGATCATAAACGTAAGGTCTCTTCGCCACCTCCTGCTACTAAGAGATCCTGTAGGGAAGGAGATTTATCTCCTCCTCCTGCTTCTTCTCCATCACCGCCTGGTCATCTTGTCAGACGTTAGAGGATCAAGGACTCTGTGGTTTCGTCTCCTTCAGGTTCCAATTATCTGCCTGAGAGGGAGGAGGCTGCACCATCTAATTCATTTGTTTCAGGGTCGGAGTCATCCAAGATGACAGTGGTTTGGGCGTCGCTTGGGCTACGGGGTTCACCTTCCTTGGATGGACAGCGTCGCATTTCTTGGAGGCTCGTACCCCACCTCCGGCCCCATGGCTCTCCTGCCTCCTCCTAGATTCCTCTACATTGGCTCTCATCGCATGCTGCCATCTTGCGGAGCCTTGCCTACAGTCTCTGGATCGCTCCGTATCACTCCGCCAGTGAGGCCATTGACTAGTGCACTCAGCTGGTCATAGAGATATTGTGACGTCACTCCCAGCGCCCTTTCAGCCTATGACGTCAGATGCAGTGGCCACTCATCCTCCCGTCACTGTGACGTCATCTTCCTCTCTCGCTGAGCCATCTGAGGTGTTGTTTCAAGCAGTCTTCAAGAGGCTGGTCTCTGTTTTGGAAGAGAGGTTTTCTGCCTTTGCTGCAAAGACGGATCATAAACATAAGTTCTCTTCTTCACCTCCTGTTTCTAAGAGATCTCGTTGGGAAGGAGATTAATCTCCTTCTGCTTCTTCTCCATCACCACCTCGTCGTCATGTCTGACGTTAGAGGATCAAGGACTTTGTGGTTTCGTCTTCTGTGAGTGGAGGGAGTGCATCGCCTTCTGCCTCTCACAACCTTGTCTCCCCCATGCACGTCCGAGTTCGTGCAAGTGAGATGGGTGCTTCGCCAGCTGCCCCGCAGGGTCATGCTTCTCCTTTGCAGGTTCGTGTTCGTGAGGCTGACAGTGGAGCTTGTGGAAGGGAGGCATCCTCGTCTTTGTTACATGGCTGTCTCTCCTGTGATTGCTGGTAATGCATCGTTGTCTTCTCTTCACGGCCATGTCTCTCCTCATGGACGTATTCGTGACAGTATGAGTGTTGAGTCTTCACCTTCCGTACATGGATGTGTCTCATCCTTGCATGTACATGCTGATGATTTTGATTTTGGAGGCACTCCCTCTTCATCTGCTCCCGGTTACAGTTCGTCAGCGAAGGATGATAAGGCGCTGATTAAAAGGTCAAAAGTTGCAGGTGGAAGTGGTCCAAGCTGTGTTTAAGGATTCTTCTCTCGACAGGACCGTGGTTGACGGTTAGGAACGTGAGGCTTTTTTGGCCCGTGGAGGTGTTCCTCATTCTCCTGGAAGAGGCCTTAACCCTAAGAGTCAATCGCCTTTGAGTAGCTCTCTTTGGCGACGTTCCTTGTCTGAGGTCCGTGTTCTGTTGGCGTCTCACAGACGTGTACTTGACTCGTCACACGTCCACATATGTGATTCCTCCCGTAAATGTGTACATGTTTCGCCTGATGTACGTGATCATTTCAGCGATGGTGTATGTGGTTCTTTACACAAGCCTGTATACGGTTCCAGCCAGGACAGTACACAAGTGTCATTGCATGATGACGCTCAGGAACCTTCGGTCGCAAGTTCTTCGAGTTTTAGAAGTTTTAGAGACTTCCCTCTTACCAGTAATGACCAGAATGGTAGGCTTCCTAGCAGTGTTGTTGCAAAAGGAGGATGATGCTGCCAAGCCCTCTTCTTCACGTTGTTGGTCACCATTGCTGGAGCATGAGGAGGGAAACACAAGAGTTTATGTTTTCCTTTGTGGAGATTGTTGATCTCATTCATGAGTTCAACAATCTTGAGTGTAGGACGCAAGCTCAGTCTTCTATCACCCCTACATGCATAGAGGCCTTGCTGGGTTCTAGTCAAGATCCTAAGACTTCTTTTGAACTTCCCCTGTTGGGTGATGCTTAGTCCATCTTGCAATGTGTGAATGCTTTGGTATCAGACCAAGATGGCTCTCTGCGTTCCAAGGGATCATCCAAGTTTCTTCTGCTTCCTCTCGTGCAGCATGGGAAGTACAGTTGAACCTCTTAAAACTGGCATTCTATGGTCCGTAAACTCCATTCATTGTGCCGCCACCAGGATAGCGCTATGTATTGTTTACAACTTCAAGACTGCAAAAATTATGCCATACCTCCTTTGTTTTTACTAAAATAGACCCACTTAAAAAGGCTCTACCAAGTCAAAACTTTTAATCTAAACAATGAGATATTTGGCATGCACGAATTCCTTACTCTGTGCTTGAGATAAGTGATTCAGTTTTGATCATTTCTTTTATGTGACTGTGTATTTACATACTTTGATATGCCATCCATGAAATCATATGATGCTAGAGGAAAGAAGCACAAGCATAAATCTTTATCTATGCTAGAAAATGTTTATTTCATTAGTGAATAGTTATTCTTCATTTTCCTCAATAGATGGCGCCAGTGTGCTTTGTTTACATTTTATCGGCAACATTCCAGTGCACTGTGATTGCCAAAATTCATCTATTATTTTTTCATCCCACAATCCTCTACAATCAAAATAAATGACGAAGAAACTAATAGCGATAATTATGAAGGTGCGAAATTTAGGATATGAAAGCCACTGATGACAATGTGCAGACTGAGAAAAAATTAGTTCTGTAGTCGACTTATGATTAGGCTAACGTGGGAATGTGGTCTAAATGTGTTAAATAAAGTACAGTTAAGAAAATTATTCAGTATAAAGCTATAAAATGATGAAGTTTAAATATATGAGTAATGAAATAATAAAAAAGCAGTGTCAGAACGTAGCCAATTAGTAGGCTAAGTCGGAAACTAGGCTATTTGGATGTAGAAATACCTTGCAAGACTATGTTTATCTATAGGCTTAATTTTTAGGGATGCACTCTATATTCTGAGAATTTCTGTGGTCCGGCAGTGGCCTGGTCCCAAGGTTTCTGGATTTAAGAGCTTGGACTGTACTACTCAACTAATGTAGTTCATTTGATGCCTCGTCACCTTAACCCGGACATGATCCATCTTAAACCTGGATTAACCCTGTAGCAAGTTAGGTCAGAAGGTCCTTCCTTGTCATCACAAGAGGCTTAGCTATGGAGACTGTGGCGACTTCCATCTTCCAGACAGTCTCATGGCTTGACTTATGGTCCACCGCAATAGCCAAAATTGCTTTGGATAGGTCTGTAAGAGGTTTAGTGAGTTCTTCCTCACACACTAAACTGTTGCAGTCTGGTGGTAAGGCCCACTTAGTGCGAACTTGTGGGCCAAACTCCTTCTAGCCAGGAAAGATGCAGCTCTTTCCAAGGTGGTAAGTTCAGTGGACTCCGAGTCTTTATTGGCGCACAGGAATGGATATCTCCTTAATTCGCAGTTTCTGTTCCCGAGGACTGAATTAGAGAGTATGATTGACTGACGTTGGTAGATACTAAGGACAGGATGATTGACTGATGTTGGTAGATACTAAGGACAGGTTAGTTCATCAGGCGGTATCCAAGTTGGAGGCACGATCATGATGCCCACCTCCTCCTCCTCCTCCTCAGTGACATGTAAGGTCTTCATATGTTAAATTTCCTAAGGGTTCTGCTTCAGCAAGGGACTCTTAGTCCCCCTCAAGCAGCAGCATCCCTTTCAATCCCGCCCTTACAAGCTTGGGAGGGGCTCTAGAGGAAGGGGCAGAGGAGATCGTCAATAGAGCGGGCGCCTCTCCCTCTCCTTCAGGAGGAAGTTTTGAAAATGCTGAACAGTGGTGTGATAGAGGAAGTAAAGTATCTTTCTCCGGGTTTTACAGTCACATTTTCTTATTACCAAAAGTGACAGGCAACTGGAGACCGGTAATCGACCTTTCCACCTTGAATCATTTTGTCAGGAAGACAAGGTTCAGGATGGAGATGCCACAAACAGTGTTAGCAGCAGTAAAGGACAACTTCTTGCTGTCAATGGTAGACCTAAAGGATGCTTACTTCCAGGCCCCTATTTACCCTTCATCCAGGAAGTTTCTTCACTTCACTCTCAAGAAAGCAGATATACCAGTTCAAGGTTCTGTGCTTCGGGTTGATCACATCCCCTCAGGTGTTCACAAGGGTCTTTGCCTTTGTCTCGACAGGGGCTCATGCTCAAGGGATTCACCTGTTACGGTACCTCAACGAATGGCTGGTATTAGCAAGCTCCAGGGTGGAACTGCTTCAGGACAGAGATCATCTCCTTCAGTTTTGTCGGGAGCTAGGCATAATAGTAAACATAGAGAAGTCGAATCTCGTTCCCAGCCAGAAAGCTCTTTATTTAGGTATGGTTATAGATACAGCAGCATCGAAAGTTTTTCCGTTGGACCAGAGGTTGGAGTTGGAGTTCGTGGCATGCAAGTTTCTATCACAACCAGAACAGCCAGCTCACCAGTGGCAAGTCCTTCTGGGGATTTTGTCTTCTCTGGAGAAGCTGGTCCCTCATGGTCATCTTCATCTTTGGTCTCTGCAATGGAGATTGAAAGACTTCTGGTCCCCGGCAAGAGATTCCCCTCTTCAGAGAGTTTCTCTGTCTGAAGAGGTGAGGCAAGACCTTTGTTGGTCGTTGGACAACTAGAATCTCTCGGTGGATATCCCTCTGCGTTCTCCCCCTCCAGACTGTTTTCAGAAACCTCTATCACGGGTTGGGGTGCTCATCTAGGAGACCTCATTTGTGTCAAGCGTTTGGGATAAGGAAGACAAGCTGCTACACAACGTTTTGGAGCTGAAGGCAGCTTTTCTGGGTCTGAGAGTTAAGGGAGAAGGTAGAAGGTCATTCAGTGGTTCTGATGTCTGACAACACCACGGTGGCCGCCTATGTGAACAAAAGGGGGTTCTAGTGTCTTGTCACCTCCATTTGTTGACGGACGAGTTACACCAGTGGGCAGTCAACAACTAGGTGGAGCTCTCTGCCAGATACAGTCCAGGCAAGAGGAATGTGATCACCAACAGGCCGAGTCGTTGGGATCAAATCCTGGGCACAGAGTGGTCTCTGCATCAGGTCGTGGCAGACAGGCTCTTTCAGGTTTGGGGGAGGCCTATGCTAGACCTCTTCTCTACTCACTTGAACAGGAAGCTGAAAGTTTACTGTTCGGTGGTTCCAGATCCTCTTGCTCTAGCGAAAGACGCCTTCCAAGACCCTTGGGACAACCTCAAGGTGTACGCCTTCCCTCAATTTTGCTTGATCCGTCAAGTTTCTAAACAGGGTAATGAGTTCTCGAAATCTCAGGATGACTTTGGTAGCTCCTCTGTGGCCGCCAGCGGAATGGTCCCTGGACCTTCTGTCCCTTCTGTCAAAGGTTCCAAGAGATTCCCCTGTGGCGGCAGCTTCATTGACGGCCTCATGTCAAAAGCTTTCACCAGTCGGTAGAATCCCTATTTCTTCACGGATTGAGACTATCAAGTATCTCCTCCAAGTGAGAGGTTTTTCTCAGGTGGCAGCAGGACATATGTCCAGTTACCTCAGGAAGTCCTCTTCAGCAGTTTACCTGGGGAAATGGGCAGTCTAATGTGATTGGTGTCATCGACGGGGTTTCTCTCCACTCAAAACCTCTGCTCAGCATATAGTAGATTTTTTTTATCTTCCTCTGGGATGAGAAAGGTCTTTCTGTTTTTGCTATCAGGGGCTACAGAGCACCACTAGGTTTGGTGTTATGTCTGAAAGGGATGGACACCACTTCATCCTAGGAGATCTTTTTTGTTCAGGGGTTTCAAGCAGGCCTGTTCTCCAAGGGAACTCAAGCCTCCAATGTGGGATGTTTCACTTGTTCTGAGAAGTCTCACTAGAGCTCCATTTGAGCCCTTGCGTCGATCATCAGACAGGGATTTGACGCTGTTGGCCTTGGCTTCTTTGTAAAGAGTTGGGGAGCTTCATGGCCTAAGTTATGATGTGAAACATACCAGGGGTTTGGGGTCTATGACTGAGTTTGTTCCAGAATTGGTGGCCAAGAACCAGAATCCCTTGGTGCATGACAATAGATTTGCCTCTTTTTCCATTCCATCTTTGAATGACTTTGTAGACAATGACCTGCAAGAGCTCTTGCTATGTCCTGTCAGAGCCCTATGATGTTATCTTAAAAGGACTCGCCATCTAAAACCTAGGTGTCATAGGCTTTTTGTTAGCACTGGTAGGTCCAGAAAAGAGGTTTCTGTGAACACTATTTCCTTCTGGATCCGTGAGGCAGTCAAGCAGGCTTACTCATCTCTTGATGGTTCTGTCGTTGATTCTGTGCAGGCTAGTGCACATGACATCAGAGGTATAAGTTCCTCTTTGGTATTTAAGAAAAATTTTGCTGTTCATAGGATTTTGAATGCTGGTACCGGGTTGCGTCAATCCACGTTCACTTCTTTTTACCCAAGAGATGTTGCCCACAGGTCTTTGGACATGTTGTCCTTGGGTCCTGTGGTGGCTGCACAACAAGTGTAATTCACCCAGTGCCCTTCATGGGGCAACTTTGTATCTTACTTATGATGTTTGTGTGGAAGAGAGAATGAGTGAGTTGACTGGTCTCTTTCTGTCTCCTTGTTCCTTTCTTCTTCCAATGGGCTGGTTGAGGAATAGACACGTCATGTGCTGGACAAGTCTGATACAGGTGAGTAAGGTAGTCATACTGATAGCTGTTTTGCTTTATGTTTTTGAAATAATCAAACCCTCTATTCAGTAGCAAAGTCTCCTCTCTCTCTAGCAAGGGGGAGCTTGGAGTGACAACAAACCTTTGTGGCCATATGGTTTGTTTTATGAACAGTCAGAATTTTCTTTGGTTCCCTAGATGCAATGAATCTGCAAATATATCATTGTGTTTCAACCCAGACAGCTGAGTTGTTAGATATCAGTTTATCTAGCTTCTCACAGGCATGGAGCCACCTTCTTTAGAACTCATTCTTCTAGGAAGGGTAGTTAGATGGGTTAACTTCCAGCCAGTTTAGGATACTTGTACCTCCTACCAAGTGTAAATCTATCCTATTGTTAAGACCAAAGGTTTGTTCCGCACATGAACAATTGACAAATTTTCAATCAATTTGTTTTTTTATAGCTAACAAACCTGAGGTCTTAACGTTCTACTGCCCACCTCTAGCCACCCCTCTCTCTTTTATTATATTCCTTGATTGGGGGAAAGACTGAAGCGTGACGAGATCCAATGCCCGTCTGACCAGCAATCACCTCGTACGTGAAGGAGTTGCCAGATCTTACAGATTCCTCGCTTTACAATCTTTGAGTGTGCTAACCGGTTACCAGCTAGCACTTGGAAAGTTATTCTATTGTTAAGACCTCAGGTTTGTTAGCTTTGGAAAATACAAATTGATTAAAAAATTGTCATTTTATTGCTTAGGATTTAATTTTATATTTCCTACTCCAGTCTCACTAGTTTCTATAAAGAGATGGCCACTCAGTTAGAACTCAACATTGACTTGATTATGGTTTTGATTTTAAATGATTTTATGCAGTTATAATGTGTGTGGACTGATAAAAAAAAAGAGGAATTTATTTGGGATTTACATGGGGACATATAAGAAGAATTAAGAGGGATTTACATGGGACATGATAGAAGAATTAAGAGGAATTTACATGGGACATGAAAGAATTAAGAGCGATTTACATGGGACATGAAAGAAGAATTAAGAGGGATTTACATGGGACATACTATGATATTTATTGCACAGTAATAAAGTTTTCAAATTACTTTGGATGTTGTACAGTTTCTGCTAATTGACGCTTATTACACAAGTTTTTTTTTTTTTTTTTTTTTTTTTTTGTAGAATGCAGAGAATGAAATAAAATTTTATTACTTGCTCAGTCTTGAAATAAATGAAAAATTCAGTACAGTGTTCTTCCACATTATGAGGATTTTAATGAATTAATTGCTCTACTTAGTTTATATCTTGTTATTTCTAAGGTGAGTAGGCTAGCTGAGTACAGTGTTCCCCATACGTATTCGTGGGGGATGCGTATCCACGAATAAGTAGAATCCGTGAATAGTTGAAACCCCTATAGAAACACTTAAAACTACCTATTTTGATAGTTAGAATTCAAGAAAAACATTAAAAATGTTTATGCCTGATTTTTAAATAGTTTTTTCACAAAAGTGCATTTTATGGTGAAATTCATATTAAAAAAAACAGTAATTCTATGGATATTTCTCACAGAAAAATGCCGTAAATACATGAATTTCCCTCGAGTAATGAGTAGATTATGATCCAAAGAGAAATCCACGAATGGTATGAGGAATTCTTCCTCTGTAGAAGTTCTTCCTAAGGATAAGAACCATTCTAGTATGATAAGTATATTTTTGAAGATATTTTCTGTTTGTAGGAAGAGAAGCAACTACATACAGTTCCCAGTACATCTTAATGAATCATTAATATTTATGCTTGTAGAAATTTGTCTTTGTAATTCAACTTGGGTTTGAAATGTAATGAACAATAGTACTACAACATAACCTGGGTTGGAAATGTAATAAAGAGTAGTACTACAGCAGTTGCAAAGCCTTGTTTATTAGTAAGAAGTATGTGATGATTTTACAATGGTGTATTCTAAGTATAGTATTTTATTTTAAAATACTTGAAAGGACTTACAGGAATTTTTGTAAGTGTACTTTTTGACTAAGTCAAAATTATCATGCACAAGCTTCCTCAAAGAAAAATAACAGCAATTGTATTTAGTAATACTGCTTTAATTTAAGGTCTTTCCCCTTATTATTATTATTTGAAGGGAGTAGACCCTTTCTGAACATGTTCTGTTGGAAAGAATGGCACCATCAGTGTAATCTAATTTATACCAGATCTTTGAGTTCTCACTATTCTCTTTTCTTCAAGGCTGATAACTGCTAATAGCTAACTGATGTACATAACAAGGGTAAGAGGTTAAGGCAGTTCTGAATTTAGTAACTTTTTATTCTAAGAGGAAAGGCAGGCTTTCTGAATTTATCACTTCTTACTCTTTGTGACGCTTCTGTAGAGTTTCAGGTTGTTGATATAGGGAACTAAATCTTGATGTTTTAAAGTCATAAACTTCAAAGAAATTTTATAAGGACTTTAATAGTTCATCTACCTTGTTGGCTATCTTCAGGATGGGGTGGATTTTTCTGGCTGGAATGTACTCGTCAGTCATTATATAAAGGGTCCCAGATTGCTGGTGGGAGTGAGGTTGAATTCTGATTAGCTGTTTAAGGGGTTAGTGCCCTTGAGTGAAGCCATCTCCCAGATGTTGATGATTGCACCTGTCTCCATGTGCAGACCTTGGAGATAGAGTGGGTAATGATACTGGGAGGATCGCTCACATCAGATGGGGTGGCTCCTGAGTGGTCCTCTTGCTTGGCTCAGGAATATGTCCCTCTGTTGGGAGGAGGAAAGTTTCCTGGGTGGTGTTGAGGCAAAGTAGTGATGTTCTGTTGGATTATCAATAATGTTGATAATGGTAATTACAGGAAAGGCCTGCCCTCATTATCTCCTTGAGAAACTTTCCTCCTCCCAACAGTGACTTGTAGAATGCCACTTCCCAGTACTCCTGAGCCAAGTGAGTGGACCAGTCAGGCAGGAGCCATCTCCATCTGATGTGAGTGACCCTCCCAGTACCATCACCCACCATGTCTCCAACATCTGCACCCATAAACATCTGGGAGAAGGCCTTGTTCAGGGGCACTAATCACCTAACATCCAATTAGAATTCAGCTTCCCTCCCACCAGCAATTTGGAACCCTTAATATACCAACTGATGAGCACATTTTAACCAGAACAAACCAACCCTGTCTTGAGGATGACTGAGGAGATAGTATGAAGTAATGTTAATGCCCTTAGAATGCTTCTACAAAGATTCTCTACAACTGGAAAACAACTTCAAGACTTTAGATACCCTATACCAACAACCTAAAACACTACAGAAGCATCACACAATATTTAATTTCTGCCTGCACGTACTAGAATAAAAAAAGAACTAAATTCGGAACCTATGCCTTTCCTCTTCCCCTGATTATGTACATTGGCCATTTCTTAGCATTTATCAACCTTGAAGAAAAGAGAATAGAAAGAACTGAAATGACCTTGTATAAAACCAGTTTCACTTGATGCTGCCATTCTTGTCAACATTTTATTATTATTATTATTATTATTATTATTATTATTATTATTATTATTATTATTATTATTATGATTACAGGTGTTTCCACTGCATTTAATTTTTAAACTTCTTTACTCATCTTACAATCTTTTCATATAAGCTTTTCTGTTGTCTTAGTTTTATTTCTTCTTACATCATGACATGCGCTCTAGCAGTGATCTTTGAGAGTAGGAAAGTGAATGAATTGAGATATGTGATGCACTGGTACAGTGGTACCTCGAGATATAAAATTAATCCATTCTGAGGCAGCTTTCGTATCATGAGCTTTTCGTATCTTGAACCGCATTTTACATGTAAAATGGTTAATCTGTCCCAAGCCCTACAAAAACACCCCAGTAAATTCTATAATAAAGCTAAATTGACCAATAAACAATGAAATACAACAATAATTTGGACCATTCAATACCTAACTTAATACGTACTAGTACTAATATGTACGTACCTGTAAATAAAGTGTATTAGTGTACATGGTATACAAGAAATACTGTACGTACATTTGTACGTATGTAGTAAAATGTGGAACCATGCCTTTCGAGTGAGGCTATCCCCGAAAGTGGTGACAGAGAAGGAGGACTAACGGCAGAAAACTTCTTATAGTACGTACACTTAACTTTACGAAACACATTAAAAAATGTCAGGAAACATAAACTAAACTTTACGAAACACATTAACAAAACTGTAACACTTAACTGTACAAAAAACTTAAAATAAAATTTTTTTTTTTTTTTGTCATGGATTTTTATCGTGACTCGAGATGGAATCACGATAGTGTATTTATAAAGACCAGTAAACAGTCATTTATCTTTAGTTTGTAAGGGAAATATTGTGAACATTATGCAGTGCAAGATGCGTAGAAAATTATATATAAGTTGAATTGAATTGTTAGTAATAATATAATATTTCTTTATATTAAGTGTTTTTGAAGAGTGAAATACACTAAATGGTTGTTTAACTCTAAGCAATCTTTAACGAGTCGTTAAGGATTGTCGTTAGTGAATGCGGGTCGCGCATGCGTGGATCGCCAATCGTCTCCGAATGATTTGAGTCAGAATCAGGCAGTACCGGCTCAGTTGTCAAACAGTGAAGGTCGTTGTTACCTTACGGTATCTCGCGATGTAAAAAGGGGGGAAAGGAATCAACACAGCTTCGGGGGGAATTTTATCATCATGTGTTACAGCTAAGTCTATGATTTTATAAGTTTTGTTGAGGTAATAATATTGAAGGGCATGCATGCACGTCAGATATTGTTGCTAGCAGGCATTTGTAGATGAATAAGACTATTGATCGCTGTATAGGAAATTTCACAATGTTTTAAGGTTAGTAATAAGTATAAATAATCTATTCCTGGTCAAATAATGGGTTTATACGATCACAAGATATGGTAATTTAAAGTGTATACTTAAACACAACGCAATTTCTCGATTTATTGAATGAAAGGAACAGAAAAGAATCCTTGAAAATCTGTTCGTGAACCTGGTAATATGCGAACCAAATTAGGGTAAGTTTGGGTTTTCATATTTATTGTAAATTCTATATGTTTACTATTTTGGATTCTTTTGAGTAAAGATAATTTTTACTTTTTTTTTTTTTTTTTTTTTTTTTTTTTTTTTTTTTTTTTTTTAATTTCGATTTCTTCACCACTCTCAACTTTCTGTTTTTTCGTAGTATCAATTGGATCTTCCTTTTTGCTTACTCCTGCTAGTAAAGGCCTCTTTAGAAAATAACTATCCAAGGAAGATTGCTTCTGCCTGCTTTTCAAAATGCTCCTGAAACGACTCAGGCAAACGTCATTGAACTAAGCAAGCATACGACCTGTGTAAGCCTTTTCGGGGTGTCTTTTTCTACAAATGATTACACCTTATGAAAAGCAGCTAGAGCATCCTTAATTTCTGCCGTTGTCATAGGGTCGTCCTCCTCCTCCTCGCTGCTGCTAGAGAACTCTTCTTGAACGACGTTATGTTGCAAGGCCTCCAACTCCTTTAGGTCATCCGTCGTAAGCTCCTCTTGGTACTCCTCGAGAAGGTCGTTGATGTCGTCGTCTTCGACGATCAGCCCCATGGACTTGCCGAGTGCAACGATCTTGTCAAGATCTGGTTGTGAAACAGTTTCAGGATCGTCAACTGTTTCTGAATCTGCAGCACCAGCTTCGCCACGTCGAATCCCTCAAAGTCTCGGGCGGATACGGCATCAGGCCAGAGTTTCCTCCACGAAGAATCCAAGGTTCGCCTCGAAACCTCCTTCCAAGCTTGATCGATGAGTCGGATGCATATCATGATATCGAAATGCTCCTTCCAAAATTCACGCAAAGTGAGGTTTGTGGTATCGGTGATGTCGAAACATCTCTTGAAAAGATGTTTCTTATACAGCTTCTTGAAGTTCAATATCACTTGCTGGAGGAGAGGGGTGGTGTTAGGCGGAAGATAAAGAATCTTGACAAACGAATACTCCGCTAGGATATCTTCCTCGAGGCCAGGAGGGTGAGCAGGGGCATTGTCCAACAACAGCAGACATTTCAGAGGGAGGCGCTTCTCTTCCAAGAATTTCTTCACTGTCGGGCCGAAACACAGATTTACCCACTCCATGAACAAAAGTCTCGTTATCCAGGCTTTCGCATTAGCCCTCCACTTCACCTGAAGCTTCTCCTTTAGCACTTTGTGGGCCTTGAAGGCTCGAGGAGTCTCCGAATGATAGACAAGTAAGGGCTTCACCTTGCAATCCCCACTGGCATTGGAACAAATTGCGAGCACAAGCCTGTCTTTCATAAGCTTATGCCCGGGTAGCTTCTCTTCCTGCGTGATGTACGTCTGACTAGGCATTTTTTGCCAAAAAAGGCCAGTCTCATCACAGTTGAAGACTTGCTGAGAACTGTAGCCTTCCATGATTGTCATCTCGTCGAATGTCTTAATAAAGGCTTTGGCCGCTTTAGTGCCCGAGCTGGCCGCCTCCCCATGCCGCACCACCGAATGGATGCTAGTCCGTTTACGGAATTTTTTGAGCCACCCATGAGAAGCCTTGAAGTCTGGGGTTGGCGTTGATGTCCCTTCTCCTCCGTCGTCTTTGGCCTGGGCAATCAAATAGCGCTGGCCTTGTGGAAGATTGCCGTCTCGGTTATCGTAACGCCAGCAATTTCTTTGTCTTTTATCCAGACAAGAAGCAGCCGTTCCATCTCGTCATGCACGTGGCTCCTCTTGCTAGACAAAATAGTCACGCCCTTGGAAGGTGTAGCTGCTTTGATGTCATCCTTCTGCTTAAGGATGGTGCCTATTGTCGACGGATTTTGGCCATATTCCTTGGCGATCACACTCAATCGCATGCCAGCTTCGTTCTTTTTTACTATCTCATTTTTGTCTCTAAAGAAAGCATCCTCTTCTTTCCTACTTCAACTTTCTTGGGACCTATGACTAATCTGTTCCAAGCCCTCCAAAAACGCCCCAGTAAATTTCATAATAAAGGTAAATTGACCTATAAACAATGAAATACTACAACAATTTGGACCATTCAATACGTAACTTAATAATAAAAATGCAAAACCTGTAAATAAAGTGTATATTAGTGTACAAGAAATATTATTACTGTAACATAAAATGTGGAAGCTTACCTTTCGAGTGAGGCTATCTCCGAAAGTGGCGGCAGAGGAGGAGGAGGACAAACGGCAGATACGTACACTTAGCTTTACGAAACACACAAAAAAATGTCAGAAAACAAACTAAACTTTACAAAACACATTAACAAAACTGTAACACTTAACTTTACACAAAACTTGAAATAAAATTTATTTTGTCTTTTTTTTTATTTTTACATTTCTTTTTACTTTTTTATACTTTACATAATTTCAATTTCTTCACCACCGAATGGATGCCAGTCCTTTTACGGAATTTTTCGAACCACCCTGAGAAGCCTTGAACTCTGGGGTTGCCGTTGATGTCCCTCTCCGCCGTCGTCTTCGGCTTGGGCAATCAAATCGCCGAAAATAGCGCTGGCCTTCTGGCAGATTGCCATCTCGGTTATCGTATCGCCATCGATTTCTTTGTCCTCGATCCATACAAGAAGCAGCCTTTCCATTTCATTATGCACATGGCTCCTCTTGTTGGACAAAATAGTCACGCCCTTGGAAGGTGTAGCTGCTTTGATGGATTCCTTCTGCTTAAGGGGGTGCCTATCATCGACGGATTTCGGCCGTATTCCTTAGCGATCACACTCAACCGCAAGCCAGCTTCATACTTTTTTATTATCTCCATCTTTGTCTCCATAGAAAGCATTCTCTTCTTTCTGTGAACTTCAGCAACTTTCTTGGGACCCATGACTATATGTACTGTACGTAATTAAGTTACGTATGTAGTACATATACTAATTAGGTTCTCACAACACGATAAAGTAGCACAACAAAATCACTAACGAATTTACAATACTAAACAAAATCGTTGGACCGAACGAATGCCGCATGCATACAATAAAGCTTCGGGTGCGAAGTGGCCGAGTGAAGGCACGCCACCACGTAAGATGCATGAATGGAGGGATGCTGTCCAATAGGAGAGAAGGATCTCATGGCTTGGCTAGCATCAGGAACCAATGGGAGAGCAGGAGGATGGTGGCGAGTCTACTAGAACTAAGATGGCGGCGCGAGTTTCAAAATTGTTATCGGGCGAATCTTGGACTTTCAGAAACCTTTCGTATCTTGAAAACTTTTCGTATGTAGAGCAGTAAAATTTTTCATGTCAGCTTTCATATCTCGAGTTTTTCGTAAGTTGAGCCTTTCGTATCTCGAGGTACCACTGTAGATATATATATATATATATATATATATAAAGGATTTTGACGTAAGGAAAAATCTATTTCTGGGCGATTGGCTCGTGGTCGCCAGCGAAATATCCTTTAATCTATTATTTCTAGGGTAAATGTACTAACACATACCAGAGAATAAATAAAATAAAGAAAAAGGTCAGTTATAACTGACTCGCTCACCCGCTAGGAGGGTGTCGGTATGAACACTAGGCGAGTGAGACCACTACCACGAGCCAAATGCCAATAGAAATCTCCCACTACAAAACCCTCCAAGAGGGGAGCCGTCCCACAGAGAGATCAGGCTCGTACTACTACTACTCCATCCCATGCTTGCGACTGCTGCGCCTCTGGTGGCCATCCTGAAGTTAGCAGACAATCTTGAGCGAAGGGACGGGTAGGGGGTATTTCGCCTGGCGACACGAGCCAACTCGCCCAGAAATAGATTTTTCCTTACGTCAAAATCCTTTTTCTGGGCTCAGCTCGTGTCGCTTGCGCGAAATCGTACCAGAGAAACAGCACAAGATTGTAAAGAAAGTTAAACAGAATATAATTAAAACAAAATAGGTCTCAAATAAAGATACAAATAAATGAATGAATATAATTGCTAAAAAGATACAAATACACAGTAAAACAAAATCAGAATTATGCTTAAATTACCTTAGAACTAATTATGTTAATAATATAAGGTAATTTCATATACAAAATAGGTAAAATGATTACCTATCATAATAAATCTGTGTAACAACATGTATCAAAATAGAAATAGCAATTAATATAAAGTTACATAAATATTTGATCAATCACAAAAATATATATCTCAGGAATGTATATGACTTAATATACAAAACCCGTAACCATTGTAATATGATGTATCCCCTAGCATAAAAATAAGGGGATAACATCTATGAGATCAGTATGGTAATCAGCTGTGTGTCCCTAACCAGACAAAAGGGACACTATATAATCATAAAGCAGCTAAGACACAAGGTGAATGCTAAGCTAATGAACAAGGTAGGAATAGACGAACTGTTGGGTGAGGCAGGTAGAAAGGAGGACTGAATCTTCTACTATAAATCTAACTAGAGTCAGGGGGAAACTATGTTACCCGCTGCTACTGCTGGGAATTTCAGAGCTTCCAAGGACTTAAGGTAGTGACGGTTTGACAGTGACGTTTGAACACTGTCGGCGATTTCCATCCGGTATACTTCTTTAAATCATCAAAATTCATATGCTGGAAGTAATTAATTGAGGTGGCTACTGCCCTGACATCATGTGCTTTTGGAAAGGAGTCAGGATTGGCTTGTTTTGAAAAATAAAGTACAGGATTTGTGCCTGATGCCTTCAGTGGATAAAGTACCAACTTTTTCCCCCTAAAGAAGGGGCCCCGATGAGGAAGAGGAGGTCCTGGATAGAAAGGCTCGTAAGGTTGAAACATGACAAAGGGAAAACATCTTGCGGAAGGGGTAATACCTTCCAAGGTTCCCACCTCATCAAAGGATCTTCATTCTTTGCTAAAAAACTACGTTCCGGAGAAAGTAGCACTTCCCCTGTGGGAAGGAATTGAACATGATCCGGATCTCTGGATAAAGCCGACAGTTCTGAAATTCTTGCTCCTGAAGCTAGGCTTAATAAAAACAGAGTTTTCCTTAGGAGCATCATAAACGAGCATGTGTCATTATCGGTTTCGGAAGCCAGTTTTAGAACATCGTTTAAGAACCATGAAACTGACGTAGGCCTGACAGAGGCCTAAGTCTAGCACATGCTTTAGGAATAGACGAGAAATAGGTATCTGTCAAGTCTATGTTAAATCCAAATTGAAATATCTTTTTCAATGCTGACTTGTTTGTCGTAATAGTGCTAGCTGCTAAACCCTTTTCAAATAAAGATCTGAAAAAGGATATAGCAAAGAATTAACTGTCATGAATCTGATATGACTCCCTCAGGAAGATTGGCTAACTTTTTGACGGCAAGCATCATACTGCCTCAAAGTTGAATCCCTTTTATCGGATTCCAGGAAAAGAATATTCTGAGGGTCAATATTCGCATCTCTTTTTGCCGCAAACTTCATGAAATCCATAAAGTTAGGGTTTTGAGAATCCCTGAGGAAGCGAACACAGTCTTCGTTTGTACTGACTGGGTAGCTTGGGACTGGGGATCCGAAGGGGACGAAGGCCCAGTTCCAGAATCATGGGGTACCAATTGCTCTTCGGCCAGTCTGGGGCTACTAGAGCCACTTGACCCCTGAATGTCCTGAGTTTTTGTCTAATACCTTCATAAGGAGATTCACTGGAGGGAAGACGTAAATCTTCTCCCAGTTGTTCCAGTCCAGAGCCAGGGCGTCCGTGGCGTAAGCCAGAGGGTCCAGGTTGGGGGCTACATAACACGGTAGTTTGTGGTTTTGCTTGTGATGCGAAGAGATCCACCTGTAGCCCTGGGACTCTTTGAAGGATCCATTGGAACGAAACTCTTGTCTAGAGCCATTCCGACTCTAGGGGTACTGATCGGGATAGGGCGTCTGCTATGACGTTTCTCACTCCAGCTATGTGGGTGGAGGAAAGATGCCAACTGAATTTGTCTGCCAGGGAGAGATGGCTATCATGACGTGGTTTAGATGACGCGACTTGGAGCCTCCTCTGTTTCTGCAATGTACTACCACTGCGCTGTCCAAGACTAGCTTTATGTGGGAGTACCGTTGGTGGGCGTAATCTTTTCAGAGTCAAGAAAACTGCCATTGCCTCCAGTACGTTTATATGGAACTGACGGAACTGGGGTGACCAAATTCCTTGAACCTTTTTGACTTGGAGTACCCTCCCCAGCCGCTTAAGGACGCGTCTGTGTGGATGGTGATCCCTGGTGGAGGGAACTGAAGAGGAACTGACACTGACAGATTCTTGACTTTTGCCCACGGCCGAAGCCGGTTCTTTAGAATCAGAGGCACTGAGGATAGCTTGTCCCTGGACCTGACATTTGCTCGTGAGCGCCAGATCCTGGTTAGATCTTTTAGTTTGGCTTTCATTAAGATGTTCGTTACTGAAGCAAACTGGAGAGAGCCGAGGATCCTTTCCTGAGCTCTCCTGGATGCTAGTTTGTGACTTAGAAATTGCTTGACTGACTTCGCTATTTCTTTCCTTTTGGTGGATGGAATCGACAGAGTGTGTGAGATAGATTCCATTGAATGCCTAGCCACTGAAAGTTTGACTCTGGAGTGAGTCTTGATTTGGATCTGTTTATCTTGAATCCTAGATATTCTAGGAATTGGATCACTTTCAGTGTGGCCTTGTTGCATTCTTCGACTGATGGGGCCCAGATCAACCAATCGTCGAGATACGCTACTACCATAATCCCTTGAGCTCTGAGCTGTTTGCACTACTACTTCCGCTAGCTTCGTGAACACCCTGGGTGCCACGTTGAGCCCGAACGGGACTACCTTGAAGGAGAACGTCTGATCTCCTATCTTGAATCCCAGATACGGACGGAAGTGTCTTGCAATAGGGATATGATAGTAGGCGTCTGTAAGATCGATAGAGGTGGTGACGGCCCCACGGGGAAGTAAGGTCCGCACCTGTGAGATCGTGAGCATCTTGAACTTGTCGCAGCGGATGGCTAAGTTTAAGCGGGACAAGTCTAAGATTACCCTTCTTTTGTTTGAGCCTTCTTTGGAACGCTGAACAAGCGACCTTGAAATTTTAAGACCTTTTGACTTTGACTATAGCTCCTTTCTGAAGGAGGTCCTCTGCGTACTCTGTCAATTCCTTGGAAGGAAGTTGACGGAAAGGTCTGGCTGGAGGTGGGTTCGTCAACCAGCTCCAACCCAGCCCTTTTGACACTATGCTCTGAGCCCACTGGCTGAAGTTCCACCGGTGGCGAAAGTGAAACAGCCTCCCTCCTACCTGAAGTTCTTCATTGGTTCTGGTAACCCCCTCGACCTCCTCTGAAGTGCTTTCCCCTATTGAAGGGGCCTCCCGATCCTCTCCCACGAAAGGACGCTTACCTCTGCCTCCTTGTTCGAGCGGTCATACTTCTGAGAAGCTTGACTCTCGAAGGCTTGATTGTAAGCTGGAGAGATGGCGTATGAGTTGGAGGGGCTGAGGCTGAGGGGATATCACATAAATAGGCTGTGATTGACCTTTAGACGTGGAGGGCTGGGCTGTCTGCACTAACGGCACTGTAGGAACTTGTTGAGGGAAGCGCGGTTGCTTCTTTTGGTAAGGCTGGAAACGTCTGGGTTTCCTTTGCCCCTTACCTTTTGGTGTCAGTCTTGCCTTCTCCTAGCCGTAAGACCCCAACGGTCCTTAAGGCTCTGGTTCAACCTCGTAGCCTCTGCCTGGACTTCCTTTACCATAGCCTCTGGGAAGAGATCTGCGCCCCAGATGTTAGAAGAGAGTAACCTATTCGGTTCATGACGAATGGTTGCCTCTAGCAGGACATGCTTCCTACAATTCGTTCTGGCAGTGGCAAACTCGAACATATCTGACTGCACCGTTTGAGTCAGGGCTTTGGTCATAAGCTTAAAAATTGGTTCTGAACCATAAGCCATGGTGCTACCTCAGACATAGCCATCAGGTTGATTGACCTGGCTAGTCGTGTTTTCGAGTCAAATTCCGCTTGAATGAGACTATCAGGGAGCCTGGGCCAGCTTTTCACCAAAAATGCTCCATAGCACAGTCAGGTTTGAGTTTGCCAGCTGTGAAAGTATTAGGCAAGTCTTCCACAATTCTCCAATGAAGGGAGCAACGGAGATGTGGGGTTCTGCTTCTTTTAACTGAGGCATGGGTTCCCCTTTCTGAGCTGCTGAGATGGTCGCCTTAGCTATCTTGGTTAGGAAAGGGAGAGCGGGGTACTCTCGTCCATCGTGAAAATGTAAAGGGACTTTTGAATGGTTGGATCTTGGTGTTCGAACAGTCCATGTCCTCTAAACATCTGAGGCCATTCTCGCTGAGCCTGGTCTCGAGAATAGAGGACTGTCTCCTTTGGTACCCTGTCATCCCTAACCATAGCCGAAGGCGTGAGCCTAGCGTAGCCTATGAAGGAGGCTGTAGGCCTTCCGGGTAGAACTCGAAGTCCTCTATTCTTCGAGTTCCAAACTCCGGTATGGAGATGAGACCATCTTGGAAGGGGGCGTATGATGCTACTCTCCAAGGATTGTTCATGGAGAAAGCGGGCAGCGAGTCATGCGGGGGAAGCTGAGATCCGCTAGTGTTGGAGGTGAGGGAGAGGCAAGAGGGGCTTCTCTTAGACCGGCTATAATAGTGTCCTGAGAAGTGGATCCTGTCCGACAGGCGGGATATCATATGTTCCATATCTGTCTTAAGGGAGCCCACTAGGTCGCCCACCTGTTGCAACAGGCCAGCATTGGTGTCCAAAGCCGGAGCTGCTGCGGAGGTGGAGGGGAGCTCTGAATAGGCACCAAAGGTAGTGGAACTGGTGATACTGCCGGGGTGCGGGATTTCTCCTTAGGTTTACTCTTTGAGGACTTTGAGCCGGAGCTAGACCCTTTAGACCTGTCTGGGCCGGGATTACGAGCCGGAGACTTGCGCGAGAAGAAGACGAGGACGTCTTCTTCGAAGACGATGACGTCTTAGTCAAGGTCATATGTTTGGACTTGATCTTAGGTCTAACCGAAGCCTCTGGAGGAGTATATAACTCATCACCCGTAAAGCCTTGGAAGGATGGAGAGGTTGCAGGGGTAGAAGAAACAGTCACTCCCAAGGGAGACCCTTGGGTACCTGCATTACTTACCTCGGCCAACAGGTCGTCTATACCTACCATAGGTTCACACCCCTTTATATCCAGGGTTGCGACATCCGTGGAGATATCCTGGTCTTGTTCTGTTAAGGAGGCCGCCAGTTGTTGTTGGATAAAGGCAATAGAGGGGTCCGCCTCTACGGGTCGACGTACCAGTCGCCTTGCCTCCGGGAAAGATTAACAGAGCTAATCGCTTCTCCAGTATGTAGGCTGACCCTTGGCGGCGTTCTTGCCAAAACCTCCGACCCAGGCCCGCAGGGTAGCCAATGCCGTATCTCTTACTGCCGGAGCCTGTAAGAGAGGGTATATTTTAGATTTAAGCACACTTAAAACTAAAAACTTAGAATATAAAACTTAAACTAGATGCCTTAAGTTAAAGTAAATAAACGTAAACTTAAGTACTAAAAGAAGCGGAGCAGCATGCGGAGATGGAATACTTACGCCTTCCAAAAGCGGCTCACCAGATCGTAACATATGGTACAGTCTCATGGTACCAGACCTGGATGTCCCGTGCGGAGTCGCGCATGGAGCATGGGACCGGCAAACTTCGTGTCCACAGGGGTCCTGAAGTGTAGCGGAACATCCCGGATGCTCACAGTTGGTGGCCTGTAAGTGGGAAGACACATGAGTATCTTAAAGGTGGGGGAACACTTACAGACTAAGGACAAAGAACTCCGTTACATGCCGGAGCTCGGAAAAATTTGGGCATAATCCCCTCCCTGCATTGCCTGAATAGGCTATAATCCCGGAGAGATCCGGTAAAAATGAAAGGGAGGGGTAGGGATGGTTTAAGAAACTTAAGATAAACTTAAAGATAACTTAAACCTACATGCAATGTCCATGCAATGAACCGGACTAGGTCCAGTGAAGCGGAGTGTATAACTCAGCAATACGGTACGGTTAGTTAAAGACCTACTGTATGCTCCGGTCCAACTACGGTGGACTCTACCCTTCCGCTGGATACCAGGGCTCCGATAGGGAGGAGCTCTAGTAAGGAGGGAAGGCGAGATGACATACAGACTCGAGCTAGCCCGGAGCGACAAGGAAGTAACGGAGGGGGGGAAGGCCAGGGCCCCCCACAACGTACCACCCGGCCGAGCCGAGAAGCGGAGAGGTCGGAAACCAGTCAGGGACTGTCGGACTCCCAGGTCCCTCGGTGGAGGGGAGGAGAGGGGGAGCCAGGCTCGGGCATGCGGGGGCGAGCAAGGACAGACCGACCCACCCCCACCGACCTATGGGAGAGCGGGAGAGGGGGGAGGGGGACTGGCAGGCGGGGTCTGGCTGACTCGTGATCACGTAGTGACCACGAGGCGGTAAACTAAGATACGGTAACCAAGCCTAGGCCAACCAACTGATCAGAGAGAAGCTATCGGGAAGCAACCTGAACTGAAAAGCGGTAGCATATAGGCCCATAGGGCTGAAACCAACTGATCAGAGAGAAGCTATGTGGAAGCGACCGAACTGATCAACGGTAGACTAGGGGCTCTACGAGCCGGGACCTAGGCTAAGCCAGACGCTAATAACTAACCTCACAGTGACAAAACATATAAATATATATAATAAAAAATGAAAGAAAGAAGGTAAAAAAGCAGGAGGAAAAAAAATCCAGGAGTGTGCGACTAGCCCGAAGGCGAGTCTACCACTCAAAGCTAGTCAGGGCCGATACTAAGAACCTGGACTAGGGTCTGGATAGAAAAAGCCTACATAAGGTGAAATACATACATGTATGACAACCTGAGTAGACCTAACGACGCGGATGGATAATCAAAATAGAGCGTAAATAATAAGGGATGTTCTAGGTATGGGAGACCAAGAACGAACCCAACATGCGGCAGACCATGCTGCCATGCTTCCAGCCCCCGAGAACGTATTTGTACCTAAAAACGGCAAATACTGTCTCGGGGACGGAAAAAACTCGCTAACCGTAAATACTGAGTACTTAACTTAGCTGCTGCAATAGCTGCACGCTCCATTATCGAAAATCCGAAGAAAGGGCACAAAAATCACGAGAGAAAATAACACGTGTGACTCGTGTGAGCTAACTGAAAAGGATGGCCACCAGAGGCGCAGCAGTCGCAAGCATGGATGGAGTAGTAGTAGTAGACGGCTGCTCTCTCTGTGGGAACGGCTCCCCTCTTGGAGGGTTTTGTAGTGGGAGATTTCTATTGGCATTTGGCTCGTGGTAGTGGTCTCACTCGCCTAGTGTTCATACCGACACCCTCCTAGAGGTGAGCGAGTCAGTTATACTGACCTTTTTATTCTTTATTTTATTTATTCTCTGGTATGTGTTAGTACATTTACCCTAGAAATAATAGATTAAAGGATATTTCGCGCAAGCGACACGAGCTGAGCCCAGAAATATATATACATATTATATATATATATATATATATATATATATATATATATATATATATACATATACATATATATATACATATATATATATATATATATATATATATATATATATATATATATATATATATATATATATATATATATATATATATATATATATATATATATATAAAAGTCTATCACATTACCGTGATTCATATACCTATATCGAACTACAAATGTCCTTTAATATCTAATTCGCTCTACCTCAGAATTAATATATTTTCATATATGCTTAGCTTCACTGCCAGTCCTGGAATTGAGAGGTCGCTGGTTCGCGCCTGTCGATCACCAATTCTATTATCGCTTAACCCTTTACTGCCGACTGGATGTATTTTATGTCGACATTTTTTGTCTCTCGTGTGCCGACTGGACGTATTTTACTTCGACTTACAAAAGTTTTTTTTTAAATTCGCGGAAAAATACTTATAGGCCTACCAGCCTAAAACTTTTGAATCACGCGCCTTCGGGGATGCTGGGAGTTCACGGATCAAGGTGTTGTTTTGTTTACAATCGTTACGCAGGCGCGCAAGCGCGAATTTCTTTCTTGCCGCACTAAAAAGTATCTGTGACACATCTCAGAAATTATTTCGTCACTTTGACATAATTTTTGTACCATTGTAAATTAGCCGTTACATGAAGTATTATATATGAAAATGTGCACATTTTTATGTAGAATACAACAATAAAATACCCATGATTGTAGCTTTTGTCAGTTCTGAGATATTTTCTTATAAATAACGATAATTGCCAAAAATTTCAACCTTCGGTCAACTTTGACTCTACCGAAATGGTCGAAAAACGCAATTGTAAGCTAAAACTCTTATATTTTAGTAATATTCAATCATTTACCTTAATTTTGCAACTAATTGGAAGTCTCTAGCACAATATTTCGATTTATGGTGAATTTATGAAAAAACTTTCCTTACGTCCGCGTGGTAACTCTTCCAAAAAAAATCATACATGTGATTGTGGTAATGTTTGCACCATTTTAAAATTAGCCGTTATATAAAGTTTTATATATGGGAATGTGCGCAATTTCATGCACAATACAACTAAAAACAACCCATGGTTGTAGCTTTTATCAGTTTTGAGATATTTTCATATAAATAACGATAATTGCCAAAATTTCAACCTTCGGTCAACTTTGACTCTACCGAAATGGTAGAAAAATGCAATTGTAAGCTAAAACGCTTATATTCTAGTAATATTCAAGCATTTACCTTCATTTTACAACAAATTGGAAGTCTCTAGCACAATATTTTGATTTGTGGTGAATTTATGAAAAAAATAACATTTTCTTTACATCCGCGCGGTAACTCTTCCGAAAAAATCATACGTGCTATTGTGGTAATGTTTCCACTATTTTAAATTAGCCGTTACATAAAGTTTTATATATGAAAATGTGCGCAATTTCATGTAAAATACAACAAAAAATAATTGAAGGTTGTAGCTTTTCTCATTTTTTAAATATTTGCATATAAATCACGATAAATAGAAAAAACCACGTTCGGTCAACTTTGACTCTACCGAAATGGTCGAAAAATGCAATTGTAATATATTAATTCCGAGGTAGAGCAAATTAGATATTAAAGGACATTTGTAGTTATATATATATATATATATATATATATATATATATATATATTATTTATATTTTAAATTTTGTGTCTTTTAAGTATATATATTTTATATGTTAAGTATTTTCTAAGTATCTTTATAATTCTAGTTATTTTATACTGGTACTCATTGAAGTCTCTCTCTCTCTCTCTCTCTGTTTTTCTATTATTTTCTATTCAGTTCATTTCCTTTTCATTATGTAGTTTTTGAGTTGAAATAGCTTCATATTTTACTTAAAGTGTAATTGATGTGTGTTTTGGTGCACATTAAGTGCTCTATGGTTAGTCTGGGGATCTTGTAATGCATTTTTATTTTATTAGTTTTGTGTGGCTCCGAATGAATCTCATTTCAACAGTTGTTATCTAAGTTCCTAAGGCTGCTGTTTTGTTTAATCCATGATGATTCAGAACAGGGCCGAATACTTCTTGCTGCACAGAGTGACAAGGGAAACTGCAAGCTCTGTTTACAGGCTGGTCCTTTTGTACGCTATGGCCCCACAACGTTGGGCATGGTACCGACGTAAAGTTGACTTAAGTCAACAACGTAGAACGTTACACTCGTGGCGTAGGTACCTACATCAGTGCGCCGTGCTTTGCAACGCAAAATCTTACTTGCGTGGTGCGTAAATTTGTGACGCAGGGTGCTGGCTTTACGTCTGTCAGCCCGTGTCCCATTTACCATCTGTTCAAGGTCATTTCACCGCGAAGATGCCCATGATCCACATACGTGGGCATACGCCGTCTTGATACGTGAATGTGTGACCCCAGCTTAAGGCTAGGTGCTGAGACCACCTCAAAAAATGCAAACATAACGAATATGCATCTTTTCTCCTGCTCTTTTAAAAAGTTATCCTTTACTTCGCTTTATCCAGTAATACTGTATATAGTCTTGTATTACTATTTGTGTTATAAAATACAAACAAATTGATCATGTTTTGGTTTGGAAAAATCAGCTCAGGGTGGATTTAAGAATATTTCGCTGAATTTAACTCAATTCAGAGTGATTTTCTTGCTTCTATTTACCGTAAGTTAATCTTTAGAAACTATTCTTATGTGACAAGGTTATTTTTCTTTATATGAAGAGTTTTTAAGTTGAAAATTGATGTAAATAAGTGAACTAGACTTATTATTTTTTTCGTTAATAGATGGCGCTGTTGTCTGGTTATTGGTACTTATTTCGGTACCTGCCAAAGTGCCAAGAGAGACTCCTAAAATACAAACATAACGAATATGCATTTATTCCTTGGCTCTTTTAAAAAGTTATGCTTTACCTCACTGTATCCAATAATAGTCTCATATTTCTACGTATAGTAGTAGTAGTATAAAATACAAACAAAGCGATCCATGTTTTGCTTTGGAAAAATCAGCTATTTAGTGTAAACAGGTTATTTTTTGTCATATGAAATTTTTTTAAGTTGAAATATGACTGAAATACGTACGTCTTATTATGAACTGTATTTTTTTCGTTAATAGATGGTTTTGGGAGCATATTATTTTGTGTAAAAAACTGATTACGTTCGTTCTTTTCATCCTACATCATAATAATACGATATTTACGTATTTATTTGTTAGCGGCGTGAAAGCAACAGTAAATTGTGTTCTTTTATGGCGATTATATTTTATTAAAATACATTTCTCCACTATTATTTGCAGTCAGTTTCATCATGCTACTGATGCACGATAATTTAAAGTCATTAGCAGTGTGAACATTGTTTTCTCAGCTTCAGCTACAAATGCAGCTTAAATTTAGTAGTACGTACCCTATACTACATTTCCGTGGCGATATTCTCTTCATAGGGAATAAATGTATAACGTAAAAATATTTCGGTCCTATTCCACTTACTTAACGTCATTTGTAAAAAAACTACAGTAATTTGTTACTATCGTACGATGGCTGAAATTCAAGCAAAAAATTATCAGATTTGGTTCGGTTGTTGTAGCAAAACAACTGTTATCGTTCAGTTGGTTATAGGTGCAGCGTTTAAGCAACGATTATAACAGTACTAACGACACTTTTATCATTCTCATTTGCCTTTTTAGTTGATTTAACTAGAAGATATTATAGATAAAGAGATGGAGGAAACATTAGCAGACTGATAAAGGAGACTCTCTCTCTCTCTCTCTCTCTCTCTCTCTCTCTCTCTCTCTCTCTCTCTCTCTCTCTCTCTCTCTCTCTCTCTACTAGGCCAAGATTTACCAAGAAGCTCATTGAATCTGACATTAAAAATTTGTAGAACTACCAGACAGACCATTGTAAATGATTAGGCAAATGAAATTCCACATTTCCATGAAAGAGTTATTACATATTAGGGCAAAATATCGCTGTGACACTGTCTAAGCATAGTCAACAAGTCTAGGGCACCGTAAGGGGGATTGCAACGCCCATAGACTTTTGAATTTCAGTTAGAGGTGAATTTCGCTTAGTGTGTGTGTGTGTGTGTCCCCCATCCCGTACGGAACCCCTGCCGCCAACCGGGCTGCCTTATGGCGCAGATAACTGAAACTCGGCCTGTTATGGCACTAGACAAGCACCATTAAACGAGTCCATTGATAACCGGGGACTGCCTGTACAGGTATCGCTGGTTAAACTTGACAATCAACTAAGACCAGTACCCTTGCTCCTCCCCCTAATAGTCCGGCTTAACAAGGGTTGATTGTAGAAAAGTTTTCATATAAAATTAATTTGCTAAACACAGCCATTTTTTTAACAGAATGTGTTTGAAAGAGGGTCTTCTCCCAAAAGTATATTATTTTATTATTATTATTATTATTATTATTATTATTATTATTATTATTAATTATTATAATTATTATTATATTATTATTATTATTATTATTATTATTATTATTATTATTATTATTATTATTATTATTATTATTGTATTTAGACAGAAGACTCTTTCAAGTAACATCTGGTAAAGAAGATTGCTGCTTCAGCAGCATTTATTTTATAGAAATTCTTTTCAGTTCTTCTTATTATGGCTTTTTCAGTGTTACTTACACTGGCGGGTAACATGCTTATGGATTACATATCAGGAAAAGAATCAAAAGTTGACTACATATATGCAAAATTCAAAGTAAGTATGTACGTACTATACTAAGTTAAATCTGACATACATTATCCATTGACTAATGCAATTTCCAGCGAATATATTCAAAATGGTGAAAAAATATAAAGTTGAAGGCTGATATTTCCTCTGGTTCCGACCAGATATTTTCAAGGCTGTGGCTTTGAGTAGACTGATGTTGGATTTATGTTCTACCCTATTTAAAGTTAGGTGGCTATAGTAGATTCATGTTAACTGTGCATCTGATGCATAGGCCAGTCCGTTACGATGCTCCTGATTGGCTGTTGATAAGCCAATCACAGGACTGGAAACTCAGTTTCTCAAGAGAGTTCACATAGGCAGGATGTATGTTCCACCTCTTGTGAGGGATATGTCTTTCAAAAGTATCCCTCAGGAGAGGTGGAACATACATCCTGCCTATGTGAACTCTCTTGAGAGACAGAGTTTCCAGCCCAGTGATTGGCTTATCAACAGCCAATCAGGAGCATTGTAGGGACTGGCCTAGACATTAGATGCACGAATGATGTGAATTTACTATAGCAGGGGGTCCCGCGAGCTGAATTTTCATTGGTTGGGGCACGGTGCTCCTCTCCTATTGGCAGCTGAAAGGTACCTTTCAGCTACTTCCTATAGTTGAAGCTCTCGCTGCCACACCCTTGCTGACCAGTGGAGCTGGACTGTCATCACTTGGTGGTGCATGACATCAAGACAGGCCAAATTGTTTTTGGGTGCTGGGCAGCTGGTATGATCGGTTGTGACTGGGTTGGGATTCTCTCTCATTCTGGGATTGTCGTGATTTGGGATGTTCCTCCATAGGTTTGTGGGAAGGAAAAGCACCTCTTGGGTGGTATTTAACAAGGGCTTTTCCCATTGAATGATGAGGGCCTCTAACAAACAGAGACGTCTCTGATCTGGAGTTCTTCCAATTAGGCGCCGGGAATCCACAGGCAGGGCAGATGAAGTGGTATACCATGTTAGTCTGGTGAGACCCAGAACAAGAGACAATATCAACCCAGTCATACACAATCATACCAGCCGCCTCCCAGCAGCCAATGAGAATTCGGCCCACAGTGACATCATGTAATGTCATGCACTGCCCGGTGACGACACAGTCCAGCAATGCTGGTCTGCATGGTTGCGGCAGCGAGAGCTTCAATTATAGAAAGTACAGAGGTGAAAGGTACCTTCCAGCCGCCAATAGGAGATGAGCATTGTGTCCCCGTCCAATGAAAATTCAGCTCACAGGAACTTTTGCTAGCCCCACCTGACTATAAATAGGGTAGAACATGAATCCAACATCAGTTCACTCAAAGGCACAGCCTTGAGAATATCTGGTCGGAACCAGGAGAAAGGTAAGCCTTCAACTTGATATTTTTTCACTATTATGAATATTCACTGGAAATTGCATTGGTCTGTGGATAATGTACATCAGGCGCGTTACTCGCCAGTCCAAATAACACTGAAAAAGCCATAATAAGAATAGAAAAGAATTTCTGTAAAATCAATGCAGCTGAAGCAGCAATCTCCTTTATTATTATTATTATATTATTATTACTATTACACCTTCCTCACTGCATTCATAATTTGCAAAATAAAATTTAAGGAGCCATTAATTCCAACCACTTTGTATTTTTATTGCATGTATAGTTGCTCTAGTCATGAAGTATTCATAATAAACTGTAAAAAATAAATACATAAGGCATTCTTTCAAGAAACAAATGAGTTATTATATGAAATATTTATGTATTCAGCATATACTGTATGTAAAATAAATATATATTCGACATGGATTATATGTAAATTTATTGTTTTAGGAAACTATAACTTAACATGTATTTGATGTGCTTTATGTGGGATACAAATATTTTCAAACCACATTTTATTTCTAGATGTTTGTTGCGTCATGCCTTTGCAGTAGTAGCATTATGGATAGAGATACCTGTGCTTGAATAAAAAGACTGGTGTTAAAACTAGTAAAGCATTTGAATAGAGCATGGCACATCAACATATTATCTTGTTGCATCCCTGTAAATCTGTCCATTAAAGCAAATGAAGATACATACTGATGAAGCAGCCAAAGTTCCAAGTAGTATGACTAGGCCAAATATTACTTCATGATTTTTTACTATCCTTGTTATAATAAAGGCTTTATGAGTACATGAATCTGATAAGGATATATACTGTATTAAAACAGTCACCCTATGGTTGGATTGGAATTTCATTTTATAAAGAACACTAAATGGAAGTACCATATATGCCAGAACAAATGTGCTTACAATTTTTGTGATAAATAATAAATCTCACTCACATAATCAAACAGAAAGTACTGTGGTTTCATATAACAGAGTTAAACTGTACAGATATAAGAACAATGAAACTAAATATATTACTCAGGAATTTAGTACATATGTACGTATTTACTTTTACACACATATTATAAAAAATATATATGCATATCATATGAGAATTACAATCAGATAAGACATGCCCCACATGGAGGAAAACATTTGATAAGCATTTGTTTTCAACTTCTTTACTTAACATTTCTCATTAAATTTCATCTAAAGTAACTATACATGATACCAGTCATCTCTCTTTGCAAATGTCTTAAGCTAAAGAATTTTCTTATATCTATCTAATAAAATCTTCCATTAACAGTTGTTATGCATCAGGCACTTGGTGCTACACATTACATAGCATTAAATTATTGTTAGTTGTCAGTAAATATTAATATATGTCAGTTATCCTTTTTTTAACAAATGTCTAAATCATAAGGATTTATGTATGTGGCTATTTTGCCAGGAATTAGCTATAGTGGCCATGAAATGTAATTGTTCTGCATCAGTCATGTTTGTAGTAGATGTGTTCCATTAACTTTTGTCACCTTCCTCTTGCATCTTCTGGTCCATCAGCTTTCATCAGTTGTGATCTCACATGATGTTGAAGGTTCATAGTTACGTTAAAGGATTCATACCCTACTATGTACTATACTTATATATTTACTCCTCTGGTATTAACATTGTAAAATATCCCTAGTAAGTTTAAAATTATAGCATGAGTACTAAATTGAGGATAGAGGAAGAATGTTTTTATGCTGTTATGTTGATTTTCTTGTATAGAATAAACATAACAGTAATGTTCTGATCTATTTTTAATATACGTGAAATTTACTGTTCTGATCTATTTTAAAGATACGTGAAATTACAGTTTTAGTAATATATAGGTGTATGTGTCTGTTTGTGTGAGAGAAAGGTGAAAAAGATTTTACAGGCTAGCAAATGTGCATATGATTGTGTAAGAACAGTCATATAGTTGTGAAGTTTAAGTATGTATTATGACTGACCTTGTAATGTCAAATGTTTTATACCACTTAAGTAGCAGGTATGCTAAGTATACCTCTGAGAGACCAGAGATGGTAGGCTAGGCTTACACTAGTCACTGAGCTAGGCATAGACCATTACAGCAATTTAGAAATATGCACATTTATGTACCAGTAAATTGTGAATATGAAAATGTTTGAGTATGGAAGTAATTGGTTACAATGACTTACTGAAAAGAAATAATTAAACAATCAAGGAGTAATATGGAATAAAATTAAACTAGTAGGTATACTAGTTACATAGTACAATCTGTGATGTTGCTGAATGAAAGGTAAGATACCATGAGGACAAGGTAATATTTGAATACCAATAGGTAAGAAACCTCAGGATAGTTAAATCAGAAGTTTGTGAGGATAAGAGGGGTATTTATGTGACTGTCCAGCTTGCAACCAACTAACCGACAAATATTAAATGCTTGCTAAATTTTTAATAGTTGTAATTTATTAAATAAGACCTTGTATTTTACTAAGAACTAAACTCTTTGGACTAGTCCTGTGATTGTTGATTACATTATTCCAATAGTTTGGTTAACCTTTGATGGACATACCCCTTCATATGAGTAGCAACAACAGGTTTCGGATGATGGATGGTTTCGTTCATGGTGAGCATCAGTATTACACACCATCAATTTTGGGGGAATTGGGCAGGAAAGAGGTTCCATTATTTCTGTAGCCCATAAATTCACTAATGGTAGACTGGCTCAGATTAACAAAGTAGGTGGCTCATGAGTTAGTGATGTTCTTGACTGCAAGGGGTCACGTTGTGTTTCTCTTCCTCCCATGATGTCATTTTATTTATTTCCTCATAAATATACCCAGCGGTTGCTATTGGTTTTAGTTCGTATCTTTAATGATAGTATGTCAGTTGTAATTGTAATTTTGCAAAGAAATAGTGCTAGGAAAAAAAATCATGTATAATCTGATAAAGTTAGGTACTGCATTTTCAGTCTTGGTAAATTAACATATATATTTTATAAATATACTCAGAATTTGTAACCAATTGATTTTGGTTCTTTTCTGTTTTGATATTGTATGAGCTGTAATTATAATTTTACATAAAATTATTTATTAAAAAAAGTTATAACTTGGTAAAATTTACGATTGTCTTGTAAAGAGGCCTTGGTAACTTCTCATGGAAGTTAGGGACAGGTTTTTAGAATTTGTTTTCTTACACCATGTGCATATGCATATCTTCCTCTTTCATTGATTTTTTTTTTAATTGGCTGACCTCAATTTCCTTGGCATGGGGTACTGCATATGTTTTGTTTAGCCCAATTTTAAGGGTTAAACTAACAACAATAAACTGCATTTTTCACAATGAAAATGTTTATCAGCATTGGGTTGGTTCAAGTATTTATAGTTTAAAGGATTAAATCCAATTGTAAGTTAACTATTTTGGTATTTCCAGTGTAATTTGCTCATCAGTTAAGGAAAAACTCTATATGTATTTTCAAGATTTTTTTTAACGTTTATCATTACTTCTAGTTCATTCATTATATAGCTCATTCTTGTGTGAAAGTAAGTCAGTTGAGAAATGTATTCTCCTGAATAAAACCTTTGATGTTTCAATTTTTTTTTTTTTTTTTTTTTTTTCTCTATGAATTTAAAATTACTTGTTAACCCTTAAGAGATTTTTGGGGAGAAGTCCAAAACTTATTGCCAGCAAAACACCAGCCGTTCTGGCCCACTGCTTAAGAGCTTTAAAGGCAATTTTCTAATATTGCTGATTGTAAATTTTTTTGTGGCAGATAGAAGGCTACATTTGGTGTTATATTGAAGACTAAATAGTAATTTAAAACTATGTAACATTAACTATTAAACATGGGAGACCGATGCAGTGGAGCGATCTGCTTCGAGAGTTAAAGTGAAAGATGGAATTAAAAATTATGAAGAGAACAGAAAGCAGCATCTGGAGAACCGTAGAGCTGCAAGACAAGCTCGTCAGGTCCATCCACAGCCTCCACTCCCACCTAACAACACATGCCCCAATTGTGACAGAGTATGTGGCTCGAGAATTGGTCTCATTAGCCACATAAGAACCCATCAATAACCACAACCCAGAGCATTCATACTCGAATCAAGTGATAGCCATGATGATGATGAGTAATTGTACTTTATGGTGTAATGTGTGAAGATGTAAAACAATATAGTAATTATAGTCAGAAAGATGCACTTGAAATTAACTGAGAAGACAAAATTTTTTATGTTTCATTATTGAAAAGATTATATGCAATTCTATTTTCCACTGTGAAAAGAATCCAGTAAATTTTTACTAGATAAACATGTACATATGGCATTACAAAATTAGGAAAAAAGACAACCCATATTTATTTTCTATTTTGGGCTAGTTTCGTAATAATTTACTTTGAACAGCCCCTACTTGCATTGTAGATGGTTGAACCATCCCCAGAATTCTTCAGATGTCATCCAGATGATATATATTCTTCAAATAGTTATGACTGATATAATCCTCTATTAACAGATGACATTATTTGATATCATTGAAATCTCAAGAAATGTTTGATTATTATTTGATATCCTCAAAATCTCTAAGGGTTAACAGTGTATTATATATACGTAATCATAATGAAAATACAGTTTGCTTTATCATTCACGAAAGAAAATAAAAAATGTTGGCCATACATGGAGTTAATTAGTAAATAATGAAAGAAAGTGACTTGCAACTCCCAACAATGCTTTACTGACCAACTCAAGTACATATAGATTTCTTTATACGTATAGCCCTTTTTGACAATTGGAATTCAATAAGTATTAAGTAAATTTAGGTAGCCAAATATGTCAAATAGTGTTTCATTAAACTTTACAAACTGAAAACTTTTGGTACTATGTGAATTTAGTCACTTTTGAAAGGTAAGATGTATTTTAAAGAGTAGGTGAATAATTCTCATAAGTTTTGGAAAATTTTCTTGTTCAGTTCAGTATTTTTCTTTTCAAGTACAATAGTCTTGGTGATCACCATCCGGTTTCTGTTATTTTATTTAAGATGAAGTGTTACAGTACTGTACTATCTATGGGTATGTATTTCAGTAATTAGTTTTGCCATTTGCAGAGACAAAGATTTAAAGAAAATTATAAATCTATCAAGTTGTTATTAATAATCGAAACCTTTTTTTGTTAAAAATAACTCGGAGATAGCTTGCAGAGAAAGCATACTAATTTTCTTTTTTAATTATTAAATAACCTCAGAAAAAATTGTAATTAATACAGTAGTAATTAGTTTCCATATTTTCAAAATATATTCTCTACAGCATCAGTTTCATAGCTTGAATAGGAAATCTAGAAATACTGATGTTGTTAGTAAATTTTGCTAAAGAAGTTTCTTAGAATCAAAATTAAATATTATGATTTTTATTTTATATAAAAGCAGGCTTGGGTTGAACCACAATATGTATTATAATTGAACTATGCAGTTAAATGTTTGCCTTTAAAAGTAATCATTTACATTTAGTTATGAAAATATTTTTATGACAATTTCAGATATCAGTGACCTTATCACAGTTAAGTAGATGCTTAGGGATCATGTTACTTTGTGGACATGTAACTGTAGTTACAGTGTGTCTAATTATATCTCCTGTAATAATTTAATACTTGAAGAAGGCAATTGCTGAGCATTTTTTCATTTTTTATATATAGAATTGTAGAACTTGTCATTATATTTCCCAGAGCTGCTGCTGTTAAGTTTGTTATACAGCTCCATTTATTGTAGTGTAATTTTATTAGTTTCCTTAGTATATTTTGACACAGTGAATGATGTAGTGCTCATTTTATGTCTATTGGTTAAGGTAATTTTTAAAAATATTGCTCAATGATTTTAAACCATTAAATTATACTTTGTAATTTGAATTCTTATAAAGTTGTAGCTGCAGTTTTAAAGTGTTTTAAGTGAATGTAATAATAGAATACAAGAAATAGCTGTAAGTAGTTTGTGTTTTGTATTTTACACACTGCTAATCTATCTTTTCTTTAGTAATCATGTGCATTGAAACTGCTGTATTAATATAATTAAATTTTTATGGGCTCTTTTTGTAAGTTTGCATGTTGATTAATGCTGTGGTGATGTAACAAGTCTTAACTTTGCAGTTTTCCACTAACTGTTTGGATGTGGTGATGGTAGATATAGGTGTACTTGCAGTACATCTTGAATGGCTACAGTTAATGACATTGCATCACAAAACATTGCAAGTAGTTTTAGTTAACCCCTTTGCACCACTAACATCAAGTAATTGATTGGTGAGGACCTTTTCAAATGTTAATTCTTCCCTGGAAGATTACCCTAACAATGGATATCAGATGCTGGAAAGTTAGTGAGATTTTTTTTTTTTATGCTTGATGTACTGATTTATTTAAGATCACAGCGCTGAAAAGCACAACTGTATTTAAGAAGCACAGGAATTTCAGTAACTTCAGTCATTACTGCTGTGGTGTTTGAAAGATCCAGAGCTTTGTGACTCTTGACCCTGAGAAGAAAGTCTTCTACAGTAAATGGCTCCATTTTATTTATTATCATTTGTAATTTTTAAAAATATTTTAATCCTTTATAACTGGGCAAATGTTAGTGAAGGTAACTTTTCATCTCATGTTTCTTTCCATTAAAATTCTAGAATTTTAACTTGAGTTAAGAATAAATAAACTTTAAGATAATTTGAAGAAAGTGACTAGAGTGGTGGTGAGCGGTGTTATTTCGTCCGCAGGTGAGGATGGTGGCCTGTCATCCCATGGAACAGCTGCCTATGAATCTACTTTGGATATGACTGATGTGATGGATATAAGTTGTGATCCACCAGGTCCATCATCATCCAGAACACGGTCATCCTGTACATCCCCATCAGTGTCACGTGTATCATCAAGGCCTTCATCACATATTGAAGAGGAAGTCCAAGCTGTTACAACACGTCTCCATCAAGTGGCAGTTACCCATTCAGGTTCAACAAGAGCATCACCCATGATAATGAGAACTCCAAGCCTAGAAGATAGCAGAGTCTTAACCTCATCAGCAGAAGAACTTTCAACTACTCTTAAATCAGGATTTAAAATGGTTGATACTGAAGAGTCTGCTTGGGTCCCCATAGAGACTCCCAGAATGAAGTCTTCGAGCCGCAGTCCTGACTTTGTACAGATTGATCATCCTCGGCCAGCTGTGAGATCAGGAAGACGGTCATCATCTACCAAAGAGACGTATTATTCACAAAGAAGTGAATCAAGAACCTCAGGAACAGAGGAGAAAATTGGTGAGATTGAATCCAGAATGTCTCCTAAAATATCCTTAGATGAAGGGAAAGGGTTGTCTGCAAAGGCAGATGTGAAGAGCACATTAAATGAAGGAAATGATGCTGGAGAAAGCATGACAAATTCAGGTTCTACAAAATCTGCAAATGAGATAACGATCTCTTCCAGGCCATCAGGGGTGTCATCTAAAGAGCACTCTTTATCTCCTGTACCTTATGATAACAAAGGTGAAGAAGAAAGTTCACTTTCTAAAGAAAGTTCACTTTCTAAAGAGCAAGACAAAGGTGGAATGGAAGGAGGTCAGAATTTTAATGCATGGACAAGGAAAAGTTATGAGAGAGCTGTACAGAGGGAGCCCCTTAATTTTCAAGAGGAAGAATCATTTCCTGCATTAGTTGAGTTTTCTCCTACACCTGTTGACACAGCTTCAACATCAATTGAGCTTAAAGATTTCTCATCTGAGTCAAGGCAAGGTTATAAAACTAGAAAACCACCATCCTCTACAACATCAGAAGATGATTTATGGCTTAGTACAGAAAATAAAAAAGACAAGAAGAAAAAGAAAAAACGAAATAGGCAAAATTCCCCAGAAAATGCTCCATTGTCATCAGACTTGGCTTCTCTTGAAGCTCTTCCATCTCAGACAGCAATGCTCAACTCTGCTGGACCATCTGAATTCCAGGCTAAAGAACTGATTTCAGAGGAGGGTGAATCTCAAATGAAAGAGGTAACAGTCTCCAATCCAATTGAAATGGATATGGATGCTGATTATTTTCATGCAGCGGAGGAGTACCATGAGCCAGCTGTAGTGAAGAGTGTAAATTTTGAGGGAAAATACCAATGTGATTTTTTCACTGAGCCACAGGGAGAAGAATTTCAAGAGGCTCGAGAGTCAGTCAATCAAAACTTGGAAGACTTCGAGCTCAAAGCAGATGAGGAAGATTCACAAGAAGCCATGCTTCGCTCTTTACATGATGACAATGATCTTGCTAAAGCATTAGAAGAAGCATATTCTTCTGATGATAATGGTCCTGCTCGAGCTAAACCCAAGGTTCGTACCCAGTCACGCTCACGACCAAGTAGAACTTCAGAAATGTTTCCTTTTAAAGAGGATACTTCTGATGAGGAAGATGAGGTAAGGTTGCGCCGTCGTGTAGTAGTTTCTGGAACTGTGAGTAGCATTACCAGTCAGTCTTCTGTAACAGATGAAGTAAGTACAGATGATCGTGGGGAAACAAGTGGAGATGACAAAGCAGAATCAAGTACAGATGACAGAAAAACTGCTACTAGTGAAAGTGATGTGGGGGCAAGCCCAAATCCACGTGCTTCCTCCTCTTCAAAAAACAAAAAGAAGAAAAAAAAAAAGCGGTAGTGCACATTTGATCTTTTTAATTCTATCCATAGATGATGATCTTTTGCCTGTCACACCTTGAACCTATAATTATTAGAAGGCAGCCATACACTGGTACTTGTGATATTAATTTTAGATAACTGCTGGATGTGGTTATTCCTTGCTGAGCTGTGGGTATCTTAAGCCAGTCATTAGCACCTATAGAAAGAAACATTGAATAAGAACATGTGATGGAGTAATTATTTGTGAGTTGTACCAGTTATTAAGTACTGTTGGAAGAGGTATTTTTATAGGGTATCGTTATATTCAACCCATCACAAAGCAATATACATTTGACTACATAGTGAATTTCATATATTAGAAGCAATATATGGTGTAATGTGAAATATAGGAGTTGACTAGTGTATAAAGTTTAGTGCAACATGACAATTTTTTTTCTATCACTGACCATCCATGTTTTTAAATGATATTTAGGTTTTAAATCTTTAATTTATTGATTTTAACTTTTAAGTTTCTGATGTATGAAGATTTTGATTTTTAACTAATCTTTATTTGATAGGTACTGTATATTTGAAATGTAAAATCCTTCAATTATGAGTGTTAAATATTTTGAATTTGTTCTGGTGAAATTAGTAATATTTTCTTATTTGTCTAATTGAGCTTGGCAGGTTTTTAGGTCTGCAGTTTATCGTTACTGCTTTTGGTGATCCTGCACTGACTGGTAGATGTTGCTTGCTGGCCCAATGACAATGATTTTTTGTTTAGTTGACTCATTGATTCAATCATATTTACTTTAGGTGCCTATGAGCTGTGAAGAGGATGTTTATAAGACACAAGTCTTGTTACATCAGTGTTTGTATAATTAATAGGTAAGGAGCCTTAGATGAAAAGGATAAAACTATGAAACACTTGCCATTGATCTCCTGTAGGTGTACGATAATTATTTGTTATTACAAAAATCAGTGATCCTTCATAAACTTAATCTTGGTATGGGTACCCCTGAGAAATGCTAGCGTTCTACTTAGAGAAAGTCCATGTGGGTTTTATGGGTTTAGCAGATATTCTTAGGGGTATTGTCTACAAGTATTTTGTTTGTAATAATCTGGTATTCTCAAGTTGCTTTGCACATTGTGTATTTTAGCAACCCTGTCCAAGTACTGTCCTTGGTGTTTTTTTTTTCTCTTTTTGTAAAAACTTGTGTGTTTTGAAGGATAAGATATGCCATTGTTGGAATTTCAGTCCCCCTCATTTTTTTTAATATGAAGCAAAATGTTAATTTTCCACTCTCCCCTTTTTCCTGTTGTTTATCTGCTTTCTTAAGTTACTTAAGGTATTTCAAATTAACTTATTTTTAAGACAAATGGTGTTCACAAATGACAAAAAAACAAAAACTTATTTTTCTACCTTTGTCCCAAAAGTGACTTTTGCTATTTTTAGTTATTTCACCTTTAGTTAGCTCATTAATAAAAGAAATCTCAGCTCCTGTTTCCTTCCATTTTATTATAGGATCACTAACAGTATTTAAGAGCTCTGTAATAATGTACGTATTATGATCATTTGAAATTAAGGTATACAAAGATCAGGGTCAATTTTGTTAAATATACTTAATTTTCCTGCATTTTCTATAGAGTGGATGTTGACTAGAGTTGCCTATATTATAATGATTTTTTTGTACATTAAAATTGGTTGAAATTTATCAGAGCTCTTATAAGTTGTGGGATGGACAGGAGTTAATGTGCTTAATTTTTTATTTTTGAGTTTTAGGATGAATCCATTTGCTTGTTTAGATAGTGTTATAAGTAGAAATTTTTATGTACTATAAAAAGAATTGTGAGAAAGTTATAAAAATATGTTGCAATAAAGAAAAAAATCTTGCTCAGTGGAGCACAGAGTAACACATCTTGAGAATGCTTTTCAATTAGGGATAGCTGGTCAGTTCATAGAAGTTAGTACATAATGTATGTAAATGTCATCTTTCCTATGAATTGATTCTTTAGTTTTGCTAATAAAATTGTATTAACAGACTTGACTGACTTAGAAGCTTTGCTGCAGCTGCTAAGACTTAGCAATGATCGGATTACATAATAACTTTTATTATTTTTGTCTAATTTTTATATAGAGGTTTCAGCAGTCAACTAGGATCAGATGCCTTTTATATTGAGTGTTTTCAGCCATCAACTAGGGTCAGATGTCTAGAGTGAAACAAGAACTTTGTTCAGATCATGTGAAAAGTCATATTATTGGAAGTAGCAGGAGGAAGCCTAACATTTCAGATGTGAAGGCAGCACTTTTATAATTAAGTTAATCAAGACCGACAACTTCCAAAGTTCAAATGATAGCTGAAAATTAAATTTTTTTTTCCTTTTTTTAGTCACTGCACTTTTCTCTTGAAATAGATTGTGTGGTATAAGTAAAACTTACCAGATAAAACTCATCTTTGGAGTTGGCTTTTCTGAAAAACGCCTTGTGATGCTTAGTACTTTCGTAGTTGTGTATGGAATTGATATAGGGCTGTGTTTGAGTAAATTCACATAAAAATAAAAATGAACTATGTATTAGAAAAAAATTAAAAGGTTTCATAGTGATTACGAAAATGATGAAAAAAATATAAAAGATAAAAGTAAAAAAAATAAATTACCTTCTCATATTCTATTTAAATTAATACATACAGTAATACAGGTAGTATATTTAGCTTTCTCACCATATATATATATACCATGCCTTGAATGTTGTCAAGAGTGCTGACATAATTTTTTAAGCATATTGTAAAGCACAGTATTATGTAAAGGTTTTTAGGAAAGGTTAGAAAATTTGGTAAAATATGTAGATGCAACATTGAAAATTACTAGTGTTAAGAATTTTATTTTAGCTTATTCTTATTAGCGTGACTTTACTTATCATATCTGGAATTAATATAATTTTTGTTGAAACTGAAGAGTAATGTCGAGTGAATGGATATGTTGACTATACAGTATCTTAAATTCAAGTACAATATGCGCTTTTGTGTAAATTCAAGTACCGTATGCACTTTTGTGTATTTTAAGTATTTGAAAGAGTTTTTTTAATGACGTGTAGCAATTTTATTTCTGTTATGCCTGTAAGATAAAAATTTTCAACACATTTTTGACTAATTTTTTTATGATTTTTGATAGCAGTGATGAGCTGTCTAATGTGATCTGTTGCTTCTTCCTCCCCATGTGTTGGTTTTGTGACTTTGCTAATACATGTGGAAATCAATAAACAATTTCTCTTCAATTTTTTTTTTTATTACAGACTATTAAGGAAATGTGGTTAAAAAGTATGAAATCAAGACAAGTCATTTAGAAAATTATGTATTAAGAAATATAGGGTTAGGCAAAATCTTCTATTTTATGTTTCAACATTAGCTTGGAAAAGCCCATATTTGGTAGCCATTCTCAAAGGAGTGACTTATGGACCCACCACCAATATCAAAGAAATCTCTCATAGTTGGTCTTGGTTATGATAGCCTGTTGACACAGTGATGAAGTAAAAAGACAAGGCAGTATAGTTCTCTGTCCCCAGCCTTCAGCATCTACCAAGAGTCTTTTGATTCACCCTATGTTTGCCACTGCTTGCTGGGTCTGTGGGAAAAAAAAAAAACTCCAAAGATTCCCCATGTTGTTTCAATCAGAAAGGTGGGTGGGTTTAAGGACTCACAGTGGGTACCAAAAATAAGTTTTTCCAACATCAAACCCATTTTTTGATACTCGAGCCACTGTTCATCCTCAAAGGAGAATATCAAATTAATTGACAGGTGGTAACATGGCCTACTCATGATAGAAATCTTGTGACCCCAACGAAAAAATAGTTCATGGTAAATTCGCGTAAGTTATTACCAACCTTTCAGTAGGGTGTAACAAAGAATACAAAAACATGAACCGGTGTATGTGTTACCTATGTGGTTAAGTGACTTGCCTAATTATGTTAGGATGGGATGCAGGATTATTGCTGTCGCTGTCCCCAGCAATATGGGGCTGGAACTTAGCATACTACTAACTGATGACTAGGCTTGGTTGTGCCAGGGTGTAAGGAAAGAGGACCATCCAGGAAATTAGCAATGGCATCTAAGTAAACCTGGATTGTTTGGACTGGGCATAATACAGTGGTTCCCCGTATTCGCAGGGGATGCGCACCAGACCCCCCGTGAATAGTTAGAACCCGCGAATAGTTGGAACCCCTATAAAAACACTGACAACAGCCTATTTTGTTGGTTAAAACTCAAGAAAAACCCACTAAAAATTTTTATACCTGGTTTTTTAATAGTTTTATCAAAAAAGTGCATTTTATTGATAAAAAAAAAACAAGAATTTGTGGATATTTCTCACAGAAAAATACCACGAATATTCCTGATAGAAATCTGTGAATGTGGGAGTTCACGAATCTGGAGAACGCGAGTACGGGGGGTATACTGTATCTTATTTTTAACATTTGGTTTCCTGTATAAGAGTGGGGTATTTCCTCTTCAAAGTGTTCTCATTTTTGGCCAGGCATGATGGGTAAGTGATGTGGAAGGCCAATAAAAAGGCATGGGTCACGAGACAAATTTTCATCGAGTGGATCAATGAAGTGTTTGACCCAAGTGCAAAAAAAAACCTGCAAGAAAATCAATTGCCCCTCAAGTGCCTCCTAGTAATGGACAATGCTCCTGCACATCCTCCTGGCTTGGAAAACCAGCCGTTAGATGAATTTAAATTCATCACTGTCAAGGTCTTGCCCCCTAATACCACTCCTCTCATCCAGCCCACGGACCAGCAAATCATCTTGAACTTCAGGAAACTGTACACAATGGCATTATTTCAAAGGTGCTTTAAAGCGACCTCAGACACTGAATTGACCCTAAGAGAGTTCTGGAAGGATCACTTCAGTATCTTCAACTGCATAAGCCTTATAGCCAAGGCTTGGCAAAGGCTTGGCAGGAAGTGACTTCTAGGACAATGAACTCTGCTTGGAAAAAAATTATGTCCAGTGTCACCTCAAGAAGGATTTAGAGGGATCTGAGACTGACCCCGACGACCATACGCCTGTTGTGGAGTCTAGTGTGTCTCTTGGGAAATCAGGTTTAGTCACATACACAATATGAAAAAATGCAGTAATTAGTGAATAAATAGTGTTCCTCTACAAAGAAAAAGTAAATTAGTAATTATTTTAGATATGGTTAATAGAAAAAATCTGCAAATTAGTGAAAGTTCCCCGTGGAAAATTGAACAATGTGTTCACAAAAATCTGCAACAAAGTGGACCACAGAAGTGGGAAACACATAAAACCAGGGTGAGCACTGTACTCCTTTACAGGCAGTCCCAAGGTATTGGGGGGTTGCTGAAAAGTGTAACCACTGTTAACCAAAACTCGGTGATTTATGGTGCTGATAACCGCGTAATGGCACCCCTGTTAAGTACGTTATGTTGTCATAACTTCGGCGCCATAACCAGAACTCGGCACTTTATGGCACCATAACTTTCACTGGATGCCACAGATTCTTTCCATATACAATTTTTTATTGTTTTTAACTGGTTTCCAGCCTGGTGCCAGAAGATTTGTCAAGACTGTTAAGAGCCCAAAAGTTTGTTCTGCATATGAACAACTGAACATTGAAGTTAAGCACATAAAGGGACTGGATGGTAATCACACTTCCTAATCAGGAAGGAATGTTAGGCTGAAACATTGTTCCTATATTGGTACTCCTTGTTTAATGACGGGGTTCCGTTCCAGTGACCCCATCATTAAGCAAGTTATGCTCTTTATTTCAACTAACTGTACACAACTGCGAACAATTACACTCATTACTGTGCTGCCACTATACTCCGCTTGTGTTGTAACTTCCGAGAGAGGTTTGCTAAACAAATAGGTAGTGTTCAAGTTATGATAATTTGTCTTACGATAATCTGATTTTTTGATGGGGTTAGCAAGTAATACCGATATGAAAATATTTTGAAAATATTTTAAAATTTTCCTTGCAACAATTGAAGGTAGCAGCATACAATCAGGTAACGAGACAGACCAAATTACAATAGCCTAACGTTATCCCATCTTCTAGATAAGTTAAAAAAAAAAAAAAAATTATAAAAGTATCGTTTTAATGTTATACTCATGTAAATGTGTAGAGCCATGAACAACCGAATGAGAAACAACTTTTTGCTAAGTACAACCGAATCGGATAACAACATCAGTAGTTTGGCTCGTATTTCAACCATCGTACGATAGTAAACAATTACGTACTGTAGTTATGTTATAAATGATGTTATGTAGAATAGGACTGATATATTTTTATGTAATACCTTTATTCGATAATAGATCAGTAAGGAAATATAGCTGAAGCTGAGAAAACTGTTCAATCTGCTAATGACTATTATCGTGCATCGGCAACAAGGATAAAACTCCCGTAAACTTATGCCATCAAACACAACCATAGTGGTGTGATCGGTATGGTCTCGGCCTGCCACCTCGGTGGCTGCGAGTTCAATTCTTGGGCATTCCACTGAGGGGGTTAGAGATGTATATTTCTGGTGATAGAAGTTCACTCTTGACGTGGTTCAGAAGTCACGTAAAGCCATTGGTCCCGTTGCTGAATAACCACTGGTGTTTGATAACAATATTTATACCTTACAAATAGTATCAAAGGAACCATTTCACGGAGCGACACGGGCTGAGCCCAGAAATGCACTTTTTGTGAAAAAAACTAGGTGTAAACATTATTAGTGATTTTTTCTTGAGCTTTACCTAACAAAACATGCAGTTTCAAGCATTTTTATAGGGGTTTCAACTATTCACGAGTTCTAGCTATTCGCTGGGGCTTACATAATTACTGTACTGTACTGTATATTTAGTATAGAGTATACTGTAGGCTAGGCTACTGTATTCATATGTATACGATATACCATAGTATATGCTAGGCTAACTCTTGTTGGTGTTATTCAAATTCTCTTTGTACTGAATTATTGTAAGCCAATCTGCATTGAACCTAGAGAATAGCTTCATAATTGCTATACTGTATATGTATAAAGCATACTGAGTAGTGTAGGCTAGGCTACCCTATATTCGAGATACGATTTTCCAACAAACAATGGCTTTTTTGGAAACTAACTCATCGTAAGTAGGAGAACACCTGTGTCGGACCAGTCATAAAGCTGTCATAACTCCAAGTTGTCATAACTCCAATTGTCGTAAAACAAGTACTACATCGTTAAGTGAGGAATACCTGTACTACAGCATAAAGTAACATTTATCTACGTATAATGAAAAGCCATTGATTTATGATTTTAAATGAAATTGATAGTTTCTGTAATTTAAAAAATTAACTATCAGAGTCAAGACTTAATGCAAAGCACAGAATGCATGACTCAGCCTAGCAACATAATACAGAATACCCACCTTGAGGAATGCGCCAGCAAATACAGTACATACTTAATAATAATAAAAAAAGGGGAGGTTGAAAACCTCTAGAAGAAAACATACAAAAGACAACAACAGTATGTAGTGAAGTTTGAGACTGAAGATTTAAAGAGAGGGCTACAGTGGTATAATCAAAGTATGCAAAGGGCATTTAAAGAGAGGATGAAAGTTCTCTAGCTCTGCCATAGAACAGGTAGGGCATTGGTAAGCTTGATTCTTGCATGGCACACTTTAGTGGTACAATACAACCTACTGTATATGGGGAAAATCATTATTATGTGAACCCTGGAGAGATGAAATTTAAAATCTCAAAGCCACGATTGAGATGGTACGGGCATGTGTTGAGGATGGATAACAGGAGGAAGTGGAGAGGGCTTAGGAAGAACCTGTTAGAGGAAGAAGATCGAGAGGGAGACAGAGAATTAGATGGCGATATAAAATCAAGGAATATATGGAGAGAAGAGGTTTGGTGGAGAATGATGCCTTTAAATAGAAGGCAATGGAGAAGGTGCATCAGGCAACCAACCCCTTTATGTAGGGATAAGAGTGGGAAAGAAGAAAGAAAATGAAGAATAACAGGCAGTCTGCTAAAAGCACCTATGTAGCTGGGCACTGACAGGAATAAAACTGCTAAAGTATGCTACCGAGTACTAAGGTGTTTGGAGAAAGGCCAAGAACATAAATAATAAAATTAAAAACAATAGTTGTTGGCTTGACTCCTTATCAGAGAAAAACTGACACAGTCCTTGCAGTCAGGTAACTACAGGAGTATTTCCATGCTGAGTTGCCAAAAATATTAATCAAGTTAGGGATAATATAGAAATACTACAAACAAAATATTGCAACGGTAAGCATGCCATTAGCATTAATACTTGAGGACATTTATAGTTACTATGTCAAAGCAAAATCTAGTGTAAACACAGTGGTAACAGCCTCTCCTCTTATACTGGGACTTCAGAAATATGTGAACTAAAATACAAATCAAACAAACAATTTTCCTACCTTAGAATTTGATCAAGGATATTTTTGCATTGGTTATCATTCTTCTTTCCCAATAAGATTTAACCAACTCATTGAGTTTCCTCACTAATATAATTTGCTCACGATCACATGAACTGCTGAGGCACCTTCATTGGGTAATCAAAAGAATAAGTACTGTATAAGCACACATTTAAACTACTCATCTATAAACAATCCTTATACTCCTGAACATAAAAACAAAACATGATACACATATGAAGTGCCTGTGCTGAGATGAACAGCGGCAACTTAAAATCAAGAGAAATAAACTTTGCCATCACATATCAGTAAAAAATAGTTAAAATATTGTAACGCTATTGCTAACTTGCACTTTAGATTATACATAACTTGTTTTTTTTTTCTTGACATGAAGAGGAAATCCAGTGTCAGTATCTTCATGGCTGGGAATTTCAAAAGTTCAGAAAGCATGTAAAATAAAAATCAAAATTAATTATTTTGTACTTGAATATATACCAAACTTGAAAACATACCTTTTACAAAAATTTCTCCAAAGTTAGTCTGAATCCAGATGGCTATTTAATTGGGATTTTATTGATCCCCAAAAAAACCCCTCTGCAGATGCATGATGGTGTAATAATCCTCTCAAACTTGAAAGTACTGTTGTCATATCCAATCCCACCCTATTTACGTTCATAACACTAACCATAAAGACTATATATAGTAGTAATTCCAATTCCCACAACTATAACCCCTGAGATGATAAAAATGCCTAAAAAACATTTGTATAAATATTAGATGAATATGGCAAATATTCTGTTTGCTTAACACAAAATACTGCTGTACCTATTCCCATCATACCAATTCTCATTCCCAATTGTAGATGACAGGTCTAAGAAATTCCCATTTCTATTTGATTCCTAGGACAATAAAATGCCCCAAAAATGCTGTACATAAAATTTTTTAGTAATACATATATTGTACTTAATTGTAACAAAAAAGCACTATACTCTCACAAAATAGTAATTCCAACATGACATATTCCACTTTTATTCCCATTGTCTCTCAGTTGCCAAAAATGAACAAAAACATCAGTAGGAATGACAACTGCAAATCAGTCCACTCACTTTTTACTACAGCTCTGCAACTCAGCTTAAGAAATGAGCAAATCTTTCATGTTAGCAGGACTATTATTCTTGCCTCATTATTTTGAGTCTCCTTGCTGGGTTTCCGGGTTCCTGGTCCCTCTTTGCATTGTGATCATGCCATGCATGATTTCTTCACTCTTCATCACTGTCATGCCCTTTTTGTCAATCTGTTAAATTTTACAAGAATAATTATTAATTTAAAACAGTAAAGGCATACTGTATAGTTTATGTAAAAGAAAAACCCACTGTTCCCTCTAAAATTTTGACCCTGTATCTATATGTAGTGCAATACATATTCAAGCAAGCACTTCTGCCAAAAGACTATTTCATCAGTGGGTCCCAATCTTCATCAGGTATAGAATTTCTTGCCTCTTCATAATGATGATTCTGACAAAATTTCCAAGAGTGATTTGCTTCCAAATCTTGGTATTCACTGTTGGCTTAAGTCAAGAAATTCACGAGTTGAACTGGAAGCATTAATCTGCATTCTCTGCTTACAAGAATTGGGTCTTGCGAGTTATTCCTTAAATATCCATGGGTCCAATGAATGAGACTAACATGGCACTCTTTGTTTTGCATTAAGACAAATTAACACTATTTCAAAATTTTCACCAGTTTCATATAATTTGCATGAAGCAAGCCTCATCTGTTATACAAAACAAGAGAATTTTTAGATAATATGAGAATAGCATGCGAGTGGAACCTAGACTCGTGTGTGTACCAGATTTGTGTGGATGAAAATTTTGAGAAGGGAAGCTTGAGTTAAGTGGAGCTTTGTGGATGATGAAACACAAGGAGGGCATGAGTGATGTAAATTAACAGACCCTTTGCACTGGAGGTGATGAAGCTAAATTTTGATTTAGGGTTTCTGTAGCACTTCTTAAATCATGAAGATTACAAATTTATATGATGATATTTTTAGAGCTGAGTAGTAAATTTCTTGCACAGAGGTTTGCTGTGAAATCAGAAGCAGTGCAGTGTTTGGTAAAGATAGTTTTTTATGCATCTGGTTATAAAATTTTTAAAGAACTGCAGTTTATTAAATACGTAAAACTAAAATGTTAATATTAATAGATAAACCCTTTGGAACAGCTCTAAGGATGTAGTGTTTTGACTCATTTGTGTGATTGAACAATCTCCTAATTTTAATAATAATAACAACAACAACAGAACAGGTTGGCAGACCAAGTAAGGAACATAAAGAAAAAGAATTGGTTCTCCACAACAGAAAGAGAGGAATTGGAAAGAGAAATAACACCCAGCAACGAAGGACAATGATGAACTACCAAACAACGACGTGCAGAAAGACTGAAGAAGTAACAGAGAGGATGAAATGGGTAGAAAAGATTAGACAATGGATGAAGCCAGATACTGAAAGAACAAAGATCCCTTCCATTAAAGCCTACAACACAAAGAAATAAGGGAAAAAAAGTGAAGTTAATGAAATAATGAGACTAATACACACCACTAGTATCACAGAAACAAATTATCTGGCATATGCAGGAGCAAGACTAGTAGCAGAACCCATGGGAGATACAAACACCAACACCATCACAACCTACCCAACAGAAACCAAAACAGCGACTGCCTTGGAAAAGACACCTAGAAAAACAAATGGTGATGAGACCTGACTTGAGTAAACTGAAAGAGATGGCAGAAAAGAGGAAGCAAGAAAACAAGGGTGTAACTGAACGAGAAATACAAAGTACAGTACAGGAGAGGGGACTAAACAACACGATAGAAGATATAAAACAGAGGCTTAAAGCCAAAGTCCATAAGATCCAACAGCACATGAACAGGAATAAACAACACCAACAGAACAAACTATTCAGAATGAACCAGAAAAGATTATACAGCCAACTATGAGGGGAAGACAACCACCAGGAAATTCCTGAAGCCGAACCAAGTAAGAGACTGGGAAAACATATGGAGCAATCCGGAATCACACAACAAACACGCAACATGGCTTGAGGAATCAAGACGGAAGAAATGGGAAGAATAAAACAAAGATTCACCGAGATCACAACAGAAACTATCAGACACCAACTAAAGAAAATACCCAACTGGAAAGCCCCAGGTCCTGATGAAGACCATGGATACTGGCTCAAAAACTTCAAGGTCCTACACCCACAAATAGCAGAACAACTCCAGCATTGTATCACAAAGCATCATGTGCCCAATTGGATGACCATAGGGAGAACATCCTTAGTACAGAAAGACAAGAACAAGGGAAATGTGGAAGTTACTTACAGGTATCATCAGTGAAAGGCTATACAACTACCTAGATGATACAAACACCATCCCCCACCAACTTAAAGGCTGGAGAAGGAAGTGTAGGAGCACTCAAGACCAGCTCCTGATAAACAAAACGGTAATGAAGAACAGTAAGAGAAGGAAAACCAACCTGAGCATGGCATGGATTGACTACAATAAAGGCCTTCAACATGATACCACACACACGTAGAATGCCTGAAAATATATATGGGGCAGAGAAAATCTCCATCAGCTTCCTGAAAAATACAATGTGCAACTCGAATACAAACAATACTTACAAGCCTGCAATAGGACTAGCAGAGGTTAACATCAGGAGAGGGATCTTCCAAGGCAACTCACTGTCCCTACTATTCTTCGTAGTAGCCATGATTCCCATGACAAAAGTACTGCAGAAGAGGGATGCTGGGTACCAACTCAAGAAAGGAGGAGGCAACAAAATAAACCATCTGATGTTCATGGATGACATTAGCTGTTTGGTAAGAGCAGCAAGGAAATAGATAATCCAGGCAGTAAGAATTGTATCTGGGGACATCAGAATGGGGTTTGGAATAGAAAAATGTGCCTTGGCCAGCATACAAAAAGGCATAGTAACAAGGACTGAAGGGGATAAAGTTACCAGATGGGAATAGCATTAAACACAGATGAGACAGGATACAAAAACTAGTTCTAGGGAATAATAGAATGAGAGGATATAAAACACCAAGAGATAAAGGACATGAACAGGAAAGAATATATGCAGAGACTTAAGGCGATACTCCAGTCAACTCAACGCCTGAAATATGATGATAAATACCTAGGCAGTACCAGTAATCTGATACAGTGCAAGAATAGTGGAGTGGACGAAGGCTGAACTCCACGGCATAGACCAGAAAACTAGGAAACACATGACATTGCACAAAGCACTACACCTAAGAGCAAATACAGACAGACTACGTATACATAACACGAAAGGAAGGAGGGAGAGGACTACTAAGCATTGAGGGCTGCATCAACATCGAGAGCAGAGCACTGGGGCAATATCTGAAAACAAGTGAAAATGAGTGGCTTAAGAGTGCATGGGACAAGTGAAAATGAGTGGCTTAGGAGTGCATGGGAAGGACTGATTAAAGTAGACAAGACCCAGAAATATACAGAGACAAGAATGACAAACAGAATGGAACAATGGAACAACAAATCAATGCACAGATAGTACATGAGACAGACTGAAGAACTGGCCAGCAATGAAACATGGCAATGACTACAGAGGGGAGAACTCAAGAAGAAAAGAGAAGGAATGCTAATAGTGACAAGATCAGGCCCTAAGAACTAGATATGTTGAAAGACCGATAGATGGAAATAACATCTCACCCAAGAGCAGGAAGTGCAATGTGAAAAATGGGACCATAAATCACAGAGCAAGTGAATGTCCAGCACTTGCACAGAACCAGTACAAAAATAAAAAAAAAAAAAAAAGGTCATGATTCAGTAGCAAAAGCCCTCCACTGGAGCCTGTGCAAGAAACATCTAGCAGTAATAAGTGGTATGCATATCAACCTGAGGGTGATAAAAAACATTAAGGCAAAGATCCTCTGGGACTATGGTATCAGAACAGATAGGGTAATACATGCAAATAGACCAGACATGACGTTGGTTGACAAAACCAAGAAGAAAGTATCACTCATCGACGTCACAAAACCAAGGGACACCAGGGTAGATGAGAAAGAAAGAAAAAACTGATAAGTATCAAGACCTGAAAATAAAAATAAGAATGATATGGGATATGCCAGTGGAAATTGTACCAATAATCATGGGACATTAGGCAGGATCCCAAGATCCCTGAAAAGGGACATGGAAAAATTAGATGCTGAAGTAGCTCCAGGACTCATGCAAAAGTGTGTACTAGAAAAACCACCCAGTCAAATAGGATAACTGTAATAGAAAAAAAAAAAATAATAATATAAAGATATTAACTAAAAAATTAATTATGGCTTTAAATAGAAATGAGATGCAATCTGATATCCATCAGCCAAATTGGAAAATTATTAGCTTCAATTTCTGATACACAAGTGAAATGGGATCACATAACAGACAGAAGCAAAAATGAGTTAAATCTGACAAACAGTCATTGTAAACAATTAAGGAAACTGACAGACAAACCCATGGTTTAGTGTACAAAGAAGCAAATAGTGTTAATAGTCTAACTCCAAATTATAATGCAGGGCCCAGAATCTATATACTGGAATATTAAAGTCCTCCCTAAATAATTCTGTACAAATCCACCTTGGCCTAGTAATCTTATTGTTTGTTTGTTTGTATGGTGCTTTTACGTTGCATGGAACCAGTGGTTATTCAGCAACGGGACCAACGGCTTTATGTGACTTCCGAACCACGTTGAGAGTGAACTTCTATCACCAAAAATACACATCTCTCATTCCTTAATGGAATGGTCGAGAATCGAACCCGCGACCACCGAGGTGGAATGCAAACACCATATCAACCACACCACCTACTAATCTTACAAAAAGCAGTAAAAATTCAACTGACACAATTTTTAACATTTCTTTAATACTAGAGTTCCTTTGCTTATGTGTAAAGTGTCTTCTTTACAAACTTGGGTTATCTTATAACCCTGAATATCATAAGGTACACAATGCTTCTATTTTCACATCAGGACTGTCTACAATGGTCTGATGACAAAAATGATGAAAATATACCATCACAGAAATTTATATTTACTATCTGTTAATCCTATTATTTTTATGGAATGGCAAGTTTTGTGAAATAATGAATTTGACAATATAACGAATTAAAATGGACTGAACCTACAGATTTGTTGTGGCAATCTTCATTCCAAAAGGAATGTCACATTAAAGTTATATTATTTTGTCTCTGAACTGGTCACACACTTTGCTACAAGGGTATTTCATGAATAATTCACATGACCCAATTCCAGAATGGACATAATGCAAAGCAACACTTGCCATTAAATTTAATTTATGTGGCCATCCAATGTAACCAACAATGAATAAAAAGTTGAAAAGCAAATCTTTGAAAGAAAAAAATTTGTCAGAATCATTAATATTCTCAGATTATCCTGTCTAACTTTTAAGCTGTAATTTTTTTTCAAAAAAAGGTCCAAAATGTTTTATAAAAACAAACCCTTTGGGCCAGTCCCATGAATATTAAGAATGTTATCTTGTTGGTCTGGTTAAAAGATTCAGAAGTAATAGGTTAATAAACAGCTCTCGATAAGGGCCAGTGGAGGCCAAAACTGTTGAGCTAAAAGGAATTTAAGCTTTTCTTTTCCCCTTGTGGACTGTAACTTCATATCTTCCATATATCTATCTTCATGAAAAAGGAAGACTCAAACCTCAAGTAATAAGAATTATGTCCAAGGAACTGTTTTTCCTTTTCAGGTCCAAATAACCATGTATTTTATATATAAATGTATTTTACATCTAAAATACATACAACTATGTTCATAAACTTAAGCTAATATAAAGTTTGAAGAAAAAATAAAGGTTCTTGAAAGTTGTCAAATCAAATCTACAGGACATAATACTGTTACAAATTTAAATACTACTTGAACAAAATTGGGAGGCAAGATCAAACCCAATCCCTTAACTGTTCAACCATTGCTGTAAATATAAAGGCTTATACAAATGCCTAGGTAAAGAAATATAGAATATATAGTCTATTTGGTTCCAGACACCATTTCATAGACTTCTAACCCCAGGTTCACAATTTTGAAACAGAACACCATGCAAAGTGAAATATGTAATTTTATATTCATAATAGGAACAATGTCAAAAAAATGATCTCCACTACAGATTATCATTATTAAGTGACTTAATCAGACCAAGGGATTCAAATATTATATTTTTTCCTATTATAGTCATCTTATTTGATCCTTTTCAAGGATCTTGGGATCGTGCCTAGCGTTCCTATGATTATGGGTACAATTTCCAATGGCATATCCCATATCCCTCTTATTCCTATTTTCAGGTCTTGATACTTATAAATGTTTTCTCTTTCTTTCTCATCTACTCCGGTGTCCCATGGTATTGTGACATCAATAAGTGATACTTCCTTCTTGATTTTGTCAATTTGCATCACATCTAGTCTATTGGCACGTATCATCCTATCTGTTCTGATATTATTATTACCCTTATCATTATTATTCAAACTACTTCACTTAGTAAACATTAAACTAGATAAATTTAAAATTTTGATTCTGATAAAAATTCTGTAACATGACTTTTCTTGAACTTGACATTCCCTATTGGTAGAAGTTTGGACATTTTATGTATTTGAGTGTTACTGTTGTCCTGCATTCTCAGCATGCAAGAATTGGCTCATGTGAGGTATTCATCAAGTATTCACACATCAAGTGAGGGTGACTATTCAAAAAATAAGATAAAAGGACTTCAATGGGGTACTGTTTTTGTTTTGAAGAATGCTGTATTACAACTATGAGTTAGTCCATTTTGCTTTGTTGTTACGACTCATTAGTATCCCATAATTCATTTTTAAGATAATAAATTTGAAAGGCTTTTGTAATACTTTTTGAGCCACTGAAACATGGTATTTTTGAGGAAATATTATCAATTATTGTAGCTGCTAACTAATTGAACATAATTCCACTTTGAAAGCAGAATTGTTTGGTAGGTAAGAATTTATTTGTTTCAACTTGTAACATGGCAATAAATGCTATACCTGATGGAGATTTAGAACCTTCAACATAAATTGCTTACTGCGTGCTTTTACATCTGATCAAGTCTAATGTGTGCTGTTCATGATTTAGTAGCTTATAGAAATTCTGATCTTACAGATAGCCTGAAGAGGAGAAAGCTCTAATTCTAAATGGATTCATAACTTTACATATATTGATTCATGATGAATCAATAAATATATGGTTAAGAATCCCTATGCATAGTTCACTGAACATACAAGCAAATAACCGAATCCAGCTAGGCACTAGAAATTATCCTACTGTTAAGACTGAAGGTTTGTAGCAATTAAAAATACAAATTGTCTTAGAAAATTTGTCATTTTCAAAACACTCCCACCTGGCATCATTTCCATTTAGAGCTAAATTAGCTCTAAATGGAAATGATGGTGTGGCGGGATCACAAACCCAAAAACAAAAAAACTCTCAAAACACATGTAATTACCAGCTACATCTTGACACTCAGGGCGAGGAGCTGTACTGTCTACTGGATACAGCTGTCATAACACACAACCACAAACAAAGACAACAACCAAGAACCTCAACCCCACAGCTCAACAACAACACAACACCCTAGGACCACAACCCCACAACTCAACAACACAACAACAAGGGATATAACCACAACTCAACAACACAGCAAACAAACAAGGACTACAACCACAACAAAAGATCACTGCACAAACAATCACTAACACAACAAAAACAACAACATAAAAAGGCAACTCACACACCCACTAACAACACCAAGAAATCACAACAACTCACAACTACACCAAGAAACCACAATAGCTCCCAACAACAACAACCCTCAACTACAACAACTCAACAGAAACTCACAAGCACAACAAATCTAACAATACAGGCACAACAACTCTAAGCAAACTTAACAACAACTAAACAACAAACCAATAACACAATTCAACTGACCATCAATGCCTTCAACACTCTTTACAGACTGCTGCCGACACTACTGATCATCACAGGTTCTGATTACAGATGGACTCCTCAGAACTCTGATCTTAACAACTAACACCAACTGCACCAGCAGACAACCCAGAACTCTCCAACAGCCAATTCAATCGTTAACCATCCATCCACCAATTACGCTCTCTCTCTCTCTGAAAACCAAAAACACAAATACATACCACACGATCTCAACAGCAATACAAACCACGGGACTTACTCACTCACTCTCTCTCTCTCTCAAGGATGTTGTCGAATGGAACTCCCATAACTCCTCCATATTTCCTCACCCGATACATTTGACAACGTCTCCTTACACTTGCAACACCCAAACTAAATAGCCCTCCGCAACACCCATGGATGCTCGGACGCAGGCCCCCTGGATCTTGTTTGAGGGCCCTCATACACACTTTCAGTTACACCACCATCCACTTCTCCCAGACCACTTCCAGTCAGACTCCCATTACCATCTCCCTCACTACCATCCTCCCAAATCCTGCTCACTACTTCATCTATATCTTCCAGTTCTTTTCCTTACATTTCTCGTAACTCTGCCACTAAATCACTCACCTCACTGACACTCCTGCCAAACTCCTGAAGAGACTCATTCATACTTCCAACCAGGTCCTCACAACTTGATTCCCTTCCTGCTGAAATCTCACTAAACCCTGACAATTCAAACCCACACACACTGTAAGTATCATTCCTCCCCTCAAAGTCATCCGTATTACCAGCCTTATCCACCATTTTTACCCTAACACTAACCCCTCTATCATGCAGTTCACATTTCTCCCTTTCATTCCCTTTCCTTACCTTCTTCCACTTTCTTCCATACTCAACCAACACTTAACTGCCAATCTCCCTGACCCATTTGCTCACTGATGCTTGGCTCACATTTATTCACTTTCAACCACTCACTCATTGCATTCCCCCGAACATACTGTCACATACTAGAGGACCCACCCAACTGAATCCCCTTAACACTTAAGTTTCCCGAATTCCCAGCCTGACTCATCCTCTTTCGCCCACACACACTCACCTCATGACCTTCCATTCCACATTCAACACACTTCACACGTGGCTCCTTACACATCCTAGCATAATGCCCACTCTTTCCACAATTACCACAAACCTCGTTCACATGGGTACCCCGACATCCACTCACTATGTGCCCTACCTGTCCACATCTGTAACACTTCATACCCCTATCTGTCTTACACTCACTCATTAAGTGGCCCGTTTGCCCACACTTCAAACACGCCCATAATCCCCACCAACATTCATTCTTCCTGTGTCCTGGCTTACCACATCTGTAACACTGCTGATCTCGCTCACAACTAACTGACCCTACTCTTCTGACACTCACACTCCTATCTCTTTTAGGGCTAACTACACTCACGTTACTTGCTCTAACACTCCTATCAACCACTTGCCCTGCCATTTCCCTCAGCCCTTTTAAAACTGCCTCCCTATAGCTTTTAAACTGGTATAACCTCAGCTACTTCAGTCCTAACACTAGCACTTCTACTCTCTTTCATAAACCTATGTAGCTCATAATCCTCCACTATTTCTAAAATGTCGTTCCACGTCAGCCTTTCATTCGTCCATTGCATTTTCTCCTTACGTTTCAGATTTATAAACTCATATACACTCTCAGGCACACTTGCCAACAACTTTCACACTAAATCCTTACACTCATTTATCCCTTTGTCCCCCAACTTTTTCCTGGCAATGTTTCTAACCTACAGACATACACTGACAACGACTCACAAACATTCATTCTTGCCTCTTCAAATCATGCTTTCTCCTATATCTAACGCTACTCCTTATCCTTTTTGCCTGTTCCACAATCCTGGCTTTCACACTCTCATACGGCACATTCCATACACTTATCATTACCCCATGCATACTCAACAAAAATCCCGTGAAGAAGTTACATAACTCGCCTAACTCTCTTGCCCAGACTCTTGATATCCCCATACCTAGCCTCAGAATACTTCTCATGTTCCTTAAAAAAGTCCCTTATGTCCCTACTACCATATTCCTCATATTGTGCACATCAGGGTACCTCTCTCATATCCACAGCCTTTCGTACTTCCTGCTCACTCCCACTCTCACTTTCACTACTTCCATTCTGACCCTTCTTTCCCTTTTCCGAAGACTACAGCGAATCCACCTCCACACTCACGTCCATACTCTTGACCATGCTCTTCTTACCCTTCTTCTTTCTACCCACCTGTTCCACTCACCGCTATCTAAATCACTCTCAGCCCTTTCCCCAATGTCCTAGTCTCATCTTGTCCATCACCCTTACTAGCCTTCGTTCCCTTAGTCTTCTTCTTTTCCTCAGCCCTCTTCTTATTCTTGTCCTCAGGTTTACCCTTATCCTGTGTTTTCCCCATCTTTCCCTTACCTATCACAACCAAATCACTTTCGTCAGTTGTACTCTTATCCACTCGCTCTTCCACTTTCTTTACCACTCCTGGCCCATCACAAGACCCAGTAGGCCTACCTCCTACAGCTCCCTCTCCCATGAACCCCTTCATCATCTCTTGCACTGCATTCATCATCACTGAATTTTTTGTCCATTTTCTCAACCATTCTCTACTCTGCTCCTTTCACCTCATCTTTCATTTCCACTTTTCACACTCCTTAGCATCAACTCCTCCTTCAGGCTCTCCACTTCAGTCAAACCTTCCATACTCATTTTCCTTCACCAATCACACAACCCACCAAACCAACCATCCTGTAGCTGCCACACCAACTGCCCCACATTAGGCGCCAATAAATAATGTGGCAGGATCACAAACCCAAAAACAAAAACTCTCAAAACACATGTACTTACCAACTACTTCTTGACACACTCAGGGTGAGGAGCTGTACTGATACGGCCGTCATAACACACAACCAACAACAAAGACAACAATCAAGAACCACAACCCAACAACTCAACAACACAACACAACACCCAAGGATCACAACACAACAACAAAGAAAGGATACAACCACAACTCAACAGCACAGCAAACAAACCAGGACTACAACCACAACAAAAGACCACTGCACAAACAATCACTAACACAAAAATCAACAACATAAAAATGGCAACACACACACACACACCCACTAACGTCACCAAGAAATCACAACAACGCACCAACAACAACCCTCAACAACACAACTACACCAAGAAACCACAATAGCTCCCAACAACAACCACCCTCAACTACAACAACTCGCATACAACTGAACAGAAACTCACAAGCACAACAAATCTAACAACACAGGCATAACAGCTCTAAGCAAACAGTGTCAAACTTAACAACTAAACAACAAATCAATAACGCACAATTCAACTGACCGTCAGTGCCTTCAACACTCTTCACAGACTGCTGCTGACACTACTGACCACCATCACAGGTTCTGATTACAGACTGACTCCTCAGAACTCTGATCTTAACGACTAACTCCAACTGCACCAGCAGACAATCCAGAACTCACCAACAACCAATTCAATCATTAACCATCCATCCACTAATTATGCCCTCTCAAGGACGTTGTCAAATGGAACTCCCATAACTCCTCCATAATGGCAGTTGGGTGATATTTCAAACAATCTTTTATTGAGAGAATTATTAGCCTGTATTTTCAATGAACTATGCATAGTTAAAAGGTCTATACATGGCTAAAAGGTCACATTGTAGAGACAGTGAAAGTTTACTGCTAGCAACTTGTCAAGATGTATTTTTCGACAATTTAAAAGCAAAAGTGTAGATCCTCAGTTCTTTAGTGTGACTAGACTAAGTTCTGTATGTGAAGTCAGATTCTGACCCATGCCTCATATATTTAAATTTTATACTGTGCAATATTCAATATGTTCTCAAACCTACAATATTCCCATTGTAGTCATAACATTACCATCATTCAAGTAAATGCCAACATCTCATCAGTGGGCTCTAAATTTTCTAAAGGTCTAAACAAGCAAGTCATATTTTTATATATACTAAATGGAAAAAATATTGGCACTGAGACAGTCTGATAGTTATTCTATGAACTGTAAAATTCATACAACTTGAATAAATAAAAGCTACATATAAAACTTATAGAGTAACAGAAAAACTGATCTTATAAAGCAACTGTTCCTCTATTGCAGAGTAAGAAACTCAGATATATACACACATATAAGCTTCCATTTTTAATTCACAATGAAGTGTTTTGAATCTCTACTGAAGTATTCAAGCTTTCTCCAGCTAAAGTTGTACTTATCAAATGTGGCAAACCAACCCTCACTCTTCACTATGACAGTAACTATACAAAGTGAAGAAAAAAATCTAACAATCATTCACCACCATTCCCAAATTGAGCCAAGAGAATATTATGGCCAATATATAAACAATATTTCTGTCAGTACTACATATTACAGTAGTACTCCACTCCATGGATTATGTATAAAGTAAATATCTATATGCACTTGTGCTGCTACCCAAAAATGATCACCAGCAACACAATGTAATATACGTATATAAGGTGAAGAGACCCACAATTGATTCTGATAGCTTTAAATCTTTATCAATATACACAGGAAAGTTGAAAAGTTAAAAACAAGGCAGGAAATATTTGAGAATGTTAAGAAAAAGTAGGAAGGGTGAGAATTGGAGGCTGTTGACACAACAGAAGGATTAATGAAAAGTGTGACATCTGAAGTTTTGGAGAGCTCTTAGGAATATGAAAGTGTAAAATCTTCAAGACCATCAAGATTAACGTACAATCTGCTATAGGCTCCAAGAGAACCAGTTGATGAGCTAACTAGAAGATGAGTAAGCATGATAAAGGAAGGATGACAGAAAATATTACAAAAAGAAAAAGGAGTATGACAACAATAGTATGCCATTGTAAGGAGAAATATGACTGCACAAAGATGTGAAAAGTTTTGAGGAAAAATATTGAAAGTAGTGGATACAATGGCTAAGAAAAATTGTTGAAATCAACAACTGACACCCCCCCCCCACAATAAACGGGGACTGCCTGTATGCTTCATAAAGCCTAAAGTACTGTCCAGCTTACTATGTATGGCAGCTATCAATGGATCCATGGCAGCTGTATCTTGAGATCCCATAGAGAGACCAGTACTAAAAGCTGTAGTACTTGGCTGTTGAACAATAACAATATGATCCACTGGCACCAATGGGTGCTTGTACTAAATGGAGTTCTTACGCCAAAGGGTGTCTTACGTCACTGGATGTTCCTGCGCCAATGGGCGCTCAAGTCTGAGGATGCTCTTGCGCCTAGCAACTGTGGGTTCTCTAACATTAATATAAGATCTGGCACCGATGGGCACTCCTACACTGACAGATGCTCAGGTGCCCCACTCTTCTTATAGAGCTAGATACACACAAAGAGGAAACCTCTGGTGAAGGGTGGACAGGATGATAAAGACCCGACGCTAACAGATGCTCAGCAATTTTCCTGCATTCAGCCTCAACAGACTGGCACTCTCAAACATACGCTGTCCCTCTAAAATGTTGTCATCATGAAGAAAGTGTTCAGAACTGTCCCAAAAGCTGCAAGAAGGATGTTGATTCTCTTGTAAAACACTGGCCTTCTTGGGAGAGACAGGTGAAGGCGAAACATTATGAGTCTGAAAACTTTTCAATGGATGAGACTCATCCACACAGCGGCATTGGTGCCTGGGGAAAAAAACTCCTCAGATCTTGACACACTCGAGGAAGGACGAGACACTTCCTTAAAGGCAGCTTTCCAATGGTGTCCGTGGGCAGACCCCACTGACTTTGGGCTACCAGTATGCCTTCTCCCAGGTGCTGGGGTTTGACAGAGGCCTTTGCCTAAGAGAATCAGCAGGACGAACAGCCACCTCCTCCACAACACTAGCACTAACAACACTCACTTCACCACTCACCTCATCCATTAAGGTCTTGGCAGACGCTCCTAACTTCTCCATTGCCTGCAAAATAATAGAAAACTTTTGGTCTACCCACGCTTCAAGACTGGCAACAGCATTGGGTCCAGGTGCAAGAGAGGATTAGGTTGAATAGTCAAGAGATGAGGGAGAAAGTTGATCAGTAGGAGAATTAGAGAAAGAGACAATTCCAGCAGGAATATCCTGACTAGCTAAAAGCTTCTTACTGCTAGTCCTAAAAGCTGCTTTCCTCTTCTTATTCCTCTCCAATTTAATTAAATGACTGGTTAAGGTCTTCCAGGTCTTATCATCCCACTGAGCACATTCCCTGCAAATCAGCTGAGGAAAGCAAGTTTGACCCCTATAACCAGTGCAAACAGAACGAGGATCATAACATGCTTTAATTAGTCTTGTATTGCAGCCTTTACTGCAATACCTAGTACCCAGAGAACTAGTATCAGACATGCCGAGATTCTACTGAACTCAAGTCTAAGTCTAAATCGAAAGACAAAATTGACAAAAGTCAATTCTAGCTGCCAGTGGATAGAAACTATATCTATGTAACTACTTGGTAAGGTGCATACATAAAAGGTACTAAAAGCTGTAGTACTATGTATTTGGGGATCTTGAGAAGGCATTTTATTTTGTAGCAAAACAAGCAGTTAGCTGGTGATCTTGATACACTACAATATTTAAGAAAAATCTGTACCCTGTATATCTTTAATTTGAGTTAAATGCTGACACCTATTACAGATAAAAATCTGATTTTTTGTTCATCTTAGTAATGAATGAGGCTACAAAAGTATGCAGGAAGGGAGGTCCTTGGATCCTACTCAAAGTAGATTACAGTGTTAAAATCAAAACGAGGGGAGGTTATAGGAATACGTACTTATAAAACATGAAAATGGAATGGAGAGAAGACTACTATTGGAAATCAATGTAAGCAGAGCAAAGCTTGTGACCAGTAAGAAAAGAGGCTGTTTCCAGAGGTGTATGGGTGCACTCAGTACTATATTTATACACTGCAAGTATGGGTGCACTCAATACTATATTTATACACTGCAACAGATGCTCAGGATTTTTAAATAGAACTGTGGGAGGGGTTTTCAATGTCTGAAGAATATAAGAGCAATCACGGAAGGGAGGGAGGAGGAGAACCATGCTGTGGAGGGAGACAGAAATTTTCTGCTTTTTTGATCTTTTGGATTATGAAATAGGTACATATTAGGAGGTCAGTGTGGAAAAAAAGTATCAATAGCCTGGTAAGTGGATAAAGATGGCTGAACTACTAGCAGAATATAAGCAGTGTCTCATTAAAAACAGAGCAAAATTTTATATTTGCATATGGTATGTATCCTATTCACAAAAGTTCACAGGCATACACAGAAAAAATGAAGGTGATTTTGAATTGGTGCAACTATCAAAGGCCAAGATTTATATAACTGAAGTTGTTGGAAAACTCATATTACAAATGAGAAGGTTACCGAGACAGTGGGTGTCAAAAGGATAGAAAGTTACAATAACATTCCACAGATTGAAATGGTTTTGCATGTGATAAAAAGGGGAGAAGGGCAGTTACTTAGAAAATGGTAAATATGATATTGTTATGATACAATAAAGTTTTTTCATACTTACCTGGCAGATATATATATAGCTGTATTCTCCGAAGTCCAACAGAATTTCAAAACTTACGACACACGCAGTGGGAGTCAGGTGGTTAGTACCCATTCCTGCCGCTGGGAAGCGGGTATCAGGAACCATTCCCATTTTCTATTCAGATTTTCTATTCCCACTGTCTCCTGAGGGGAGGTGGGTGGGCACTTTGATTATATATACTATCTGCCAGGTAAGTATGAACAAACTTTATTGTATCATAACAATATCACTTTGTTCATGAAGCTTACCTGTCAGATATATATATAGCTGAATCCCACCTTTGGAGGTGGGAAAAGACAGAATAGGATTTTAGGAAACATACCTGTTAGCATAGCTGACTTCGTGATTACTGTCACTCAAGTCTGCTTCTGCTTTACTAGTCTCCAGCAAGGTAGTGACCTATGTAGCTGGTGAGTTCTAGATGATCTGTCAACAGGGCCGTGACCACAATGCGACTAGACCATTTGACCATACAATGAGGGCAACGAAGCAAAAAATAACCTGGCCTAGCTTACCAAAGGTTAAATCCCACATAACTAGGCTAAAGGAAGGGAGGTCCGCCTTAGGCGGTCGACCCTACAACCATAAATCAACTCAATAATTAAAAGCTCACCTAACCAATTTCTATAGGATACGATGAGTGCTACTTCCTGCCCCCAAAATAGTGTCTGCGGCGACGTATGGCCCAAGCGAATAGCAGTTCTCGTATGTTGTCTTCACCTCCCGCAGGTAGTGTGAAGCGAACACCGAGTTGCTATGCCAAAAGGTGGCACTCAAAATGTCACTGAGTGCCATGTTCTTTTGAAAAGCTACCGAGGTAGAGATAGCCCTCACTTCGTGGGCTTTCACTTTAAACAGCTTCATCTCGCTGTCACTACAAGAAGAATGCGCCTCTTTTATGGTGTCCCTCAAGAAGAACGCTAGAGCGTTCTTAGACATTGGCAGATCTGGTCTCTTGACCAAACACCACAAGTTACCAGAAGGCCCTCTACAATCCTTCGTTCTCCGCAAGTAGAATTTGAGAGCCCTGACAGGGCACAGGACTCTCTCTGGCTCCCGACCAACGATTTCGGCCATACCCTTAATCTCAAAAGGGTTGGACGGATTCTCGTTCTTTGCCAGAAACGTCGGGCTCAAAGAACAAACGGCTTTGTGGTTCTTAAAACTAACATGCTTACTCATAGCTTGGATTTCGCTTGTCACGTCTCTAAGTGAAGCAGCGTGAAGCGGTTCGAAACAGCTGGACATAAGAAACTTTAGAACCACGTCCAAGTTCCATGATGGTACTTTAGGTTGAGGTACCTTCGTTGTCTCGAAAGATCTTAAGAGATCGTGAAGGTCTCTGTCATTAGCCAAGTCCAGGCCTCTGTTTCGAAAGACTACAGACAGCACACTTCTGTAGCCTTTTATCGTCGTGACTGCCAGCTTCAAGTCCTTCCTCAGGTAAAGGAGGAAGTCAGTGATCTGGTTCACAGAGGTCGTGGTGGAGGAAATGCCCTTCTTCTTGCACCAGCTCCTGAAAGCGGCCCACTTCAATTGGTACACTGCAAGAGAGGAAGCTCTTCTTGCATTGGCAATCGCTCTTGCCACAGGCCTTGAAAAACCTCTCGCTCTGGCCAGCTTTTGGATAGTCTGAACGCAGTCAGACTCAGAGCGGGGAGGTTTTTGTGGTACCTCTCGAAGTGGGGCTGTTTGAGTAGATCTATCCTTGACGGAAGCGTCCTCAAGAAGTCTACTACGAAGGACATGACCTCTGTGAACCTGTTTGTCGTAGGCCAGAAAGGGGCGACTAGCGTCATCCTCATCCCCTCTGAAGCTGCAAACTTTCTCGGAACTTCCCCTAGGATCTTGAACGGGGGAAAGGCGTAAAGGTCTAGCCCTATCCAGTCCCAGAGAAGGGCGTCTATCGCCACTGCTCCTGGATCCAGAACCGGGGAGCAGTAAAGCGGAAGTATGATATTGTTATAATACAATAAAGTTTCATACATACTTACCTGGCAGATATATACTTAGCTAAGACTCCGTCGTCCCCGACAGAAATTCAAATTTCGCGCCACTCGCTACAGGTAGGTCAGGTGATCTAACGGCCTGCCCTGGGTGGCAGGACTAGGAACCATTCCCGTTTTCTATCATATTTTCTCTCTTCCACCTGTCTCCTGCGGGGAGACTGGGTGGGCCATTAATCGTATATATCTGCCAGGTAAGTATGTATGAAACTTTATTGTATTATAACAATATCATTTTCATACAATGAACTTACCTGTCAGATATATACTTAGCTGATTGGCACCCTTTGGTGGAGGGTAAGAGACAGCTAAAATGGAATAGACAGGTAAACAACATATGTTGTAGGTATAAAAGAAAACACCTTGGTTCCTACCTGATAGGTGGTAGACTTCGTGGCTGTTGCCCGGTAGTCTGCATCACCTCAAGACTTTAGCCAGATATGTGATCTATGGCTAAGAGTTCTTGTGGGTCTGCCGATGGGGTATGAACCGCTTACTCGGCAGAGCCTGAAAGGACTTTGTCAATGGGTACTGGACCACTTCTATGACAATACACCTTATGAAGGAGCGCACAACCAATCCCGACCACCTGATCCTAACCACCATGTTAGTATAAAGAATTGTTCTGAGTTATCCCCCCCCGAACTCATTACAAACAACCATAACTCGAAAACCTAATACGCATACATACAAAAATTCCAAAAAAAAAAACAAAAAAAAAATTTTTCATACTCCTCCAAAAGATATCACAAGAGTTCCTTACTGAACAACAGTGAGTGGCCGCCTGTGCAGCACCGAGCCCTCTTTGTCAGCAGAAATCTAGAACATATCTAGTAGAAGGTATGTACAAAGTTAAGGATTGGTGTTTGCTCCCGTACCCAGTATCGTATCTGCCGATACGAAAGGCCCCAGAGAAAAACATTTCTCGTAGGTCACGCGAACGTCTTTAAGATAGTGAGATGCAAATACCGAGTTGCACCTCCAATATGTCGTATCAAGGATTTTCTTTAGCGACATATTCTTCTGAAAAGAGAGAGATGTCGCCACTGCTCTCACTTCATGAGCCTTTACTCTTAAGAGTGGAAAAGAGTCGTCAGGACAGAACTTGTGAGCATCTGTAATGACGCTCCTTATGAAGAAAGCTAACGCATTCTTTGACATGATTCTTGTGGGGTCCTTAATCGAACACCAAAGACCTTGTCTAGAGCCTCCCATTGTTCTCCTGTGTAAGTAGAACTTCAGGGCTCTTACAGGGCAAAGAGACCTTTCTGTTTCTCTACCCACGAGACTTGATAAGCCTTTAATCTCGAATCTCTTGGGCCAGGGATTCGAGGGGTTTTCGTTTTTCGCTAGAAAAAGTGTTCTAAACGAGCAGAAGGCCGAGTCTCTGTTGAATCCGACTTCATCTTCAAGGGCATGAAGTTCACAAATTCTTTTGGCTATCGCCAAAGATAAGAGAAACAAGCATTTCCTCGTTAAATCCCTAAACGAAGCTAAATGAGGAGGCTCGAATCTTTCAGACGAAAGGAACTTGAGAACTACATCCAGGTTCCAGCTGGGAGGAGTTAGTTCCTTAGACTTTGTTGTTTCAACGATCTAATAAGGTCATGTAGATCTTTATTATCAGCAAGCTCTAGGTCTCTATTTCTGAAGACTGCCGAAAGCATGCTTCTGTATCCTTTTATAGTAGATACAGACAAGTGAGAGTCCTCTCTCAGGAACAAAGGAAATCAGCGATTTCGGTTACAGAGGTACTGGAGGAGGACAACTTCTTAGACTTACACCACCTTCTAAAAACCTCCCACTTAGACTGATAGACTCGTCTAGTGGAAGCTCTGCGGGCTCTAGCGATAGCGCTTGCAGCTTTGCGAGAAAACCCCCTCGCTCTGACAAGTCTTTCGATAGTCGAAAAGCAGTCAGAGCGAGAGCGGGGAGGTTTTGATGATACCTCTCGAAGTGTGGCTGTCTGAGAAGATCCATCCTTCTTGGAAGGGATCTGGGGAAGTCTACTGTCCACTCCAGTACCTCTGCAAACCAATCCTGTGCTGGCCAAAAGGGGGCTATCAGGGTCATTCTTGTTCCGTTGGACGCTACAAACTTTCTCAACACTTGCCCCAGGATTTTGAAAGGGGGGAAAGCGTACACGTCTACATGAGACCAATCTAGCAGGAAGGACGTCGACCACGAGAGCTCTTGGGTCTTCCACCACTGAGCAAAAGACTTCCAGCCACCTTTTTGGAAAGGATGTGGCGAACAGGTCTACATGAGGAGTGCCCCAAAGAGACCAAAGACTCTGACACACTTCTGAGTGAAGGGTCCACTCTGTGTGAAGGACCTGGCTTCTCCTGCTCAGTCTGTCTGCCCTGACGTTTCTCGTACCCTGAACAAATCTTGTCAGGAGGGAGATGTTCCTCTGGGAGGTCCAAAGTAGCAGATCTCTTGCTATTTCGTATAGGAACAAGGAGTGTGTTCCTCCTTGTTTCCGAATGTAGGAAAGGGCGGTAGTGTTGTCCACATTCACTTGGACCACACTGTTTGTCACAAAAGGTTCGAAGAACTTTAGAGCCAAGTGTACTGCAAGAAGTTCTTTGCAATTTATGTGCCAGGACACCTGTGCTGCCTTCCAGGTGCTGACACTTCTCTCGGTCCTAGTGTTGTCCCCAACCCTTCTCCGATGCGTCTGAATATAACACTCGGCTTGGGTTCGGAACTTCCAGAGAAATTCCCTTGTTCTCTTTTAGAGGGGACAACCACCATTCCAGGTGTGGTTTCATTTCCATTGGAAGGAGAAAACTGTCGGAGAGAAGTCCCGTCTTCCAATTCCATGATCTCCTTAGGAAAAACTGAAGAGGACGAAGATGAAGTCTTCCTAGAGGAAAGAACTGTTCGAGCGAGGAAAGGGTCCCTAGAAGGCTTAACCATTCCCTCGCCGAAGTTCGTTTTTTCCCTAAGAAGAGAGAGACTTTTTCCAAGCCTCTCACGATTCTCTCTTGCGAAGGAAATACTCGAAAACCCCGAGAATCCATCTGAATCCCCAGATAGACTAAGTTCTGTCTGGGGATCAGCTGTGACTTCTCGAGGTTCACGAGTAGTCCCAACGACTTTATCAGGTTTAGGGTCAAAGAAAGGTCCTCCAAACACTGTCTCTCTGTTCTGGCCCTGATGAGCCAATCGTCCAGATATAGAGAGATGTTGATGCCTTTGAGGTGAAGAAACCTCGCCACATTCTTCATCAGGTTTGTGAAGACCTGAGGAGCTGTGGACAGGCCGAAACACAAGGCCCTGAACTGAAAGATCCTTCCCCCCGTCATGAAACGGAGGTACTTCTTCGAAGAAGGGTGAATCGGGACATGAAAATAAGCGTCCTGTAGATCCAGAGACACCATCCAATCTCCTTGTCGTAAAGCCGCAAGGACTGAGGCCGAAGTCTCCATAGAGAACTTCTCCTTTAGAACAAACTTGTTCAGAGCGCTGACGTCTAGTACCGGTCTCCAGCCCCCCGAGGCTTTCGCAACCAGAAAAAGACGATTGTAAAACCCCGGAGAGTTTTGCTCCAGTACTAATTCTATAGCTCTTTTGTCCCACATTTGATCCACCATCAGACGAAGAGTATCCCTCAGTACAGGGTCCCTGTATCTGGCTGACAGTTCCCGCGGAATAGTCGTTAGGGGAGGACTGTCCTGGAAGGGGATAAGATATCCCTTCCTGATTATTGACATCGAAGAGGCGTCCAAGCGTCCGAGTTTATGAATGTCCAGGCGTCTGCAAATTCGAGAAGCCTGGCACCTACTGGTGTTTGGAGGCTGGCTGTCTCACTTCCCTTTCTTAAAGGGACGGGAAGTAGGTCTACCTCTCCTCTCAGGACCTCTCCTTTTTGAGGGAGCTCTGGAGGGAGGGCCTCCTCGAAAGGGCTGAACAATAGAAGTAGGTCCTTTCTTGTCAACCGCAACAAGGGTCTCTTCTTCCTTGCAGTCTGAAGGAGAAGATCTTGTGTCGCCTTCTCAGTCAGTGAGCGAGAAATGTCCTTCACTAACTGAGAAGGAAACAAGAAGTCTGACATGGGAGCGAAAACCAGGGCTGCTCTCTGTGAGTGTGAAACCGCCTTGGTTAAAAAAGCACTAAAAATAATCCTCTTCTTAAGGAGTACCGCTCCAAAGAGGGAGGAGACTTCTCCCGATCCGTCTTGTACTGCCTTGTCAATACATGACAGTATACTAAGAATGACTTCGGGGTCTAGACCTTCCGAGTCATGAGCCTTCTTTGACATCACCCCAAGGGACCAGTCTAGGAAATTAAAGACTTCCAAAATATGGAAGAGTCCCTTGAGGAGATGATCAGTCTCAGAAATCGACCAAGTCACACGAGCTCCGTTCAAAGCGTGTCTACGCGATGAATCAACTAAGGTTGAAAAATCAGCTTCAGCCGATGCTGGGAGAGAAAGGCCCATGTTCTCCCCAGTTCGGTACCACACACCTCTTTTTCCAGAAAGTATGGCTGGAGGCATACAGAAGGTGGTTCTGACCAGTTCCTTCTTTGACAACATCCACTTGTCAAGCGACTGTAGAGCTCTCTTCATAGAGATAGTCGGTCTCATCTTCAGAACCGACAAAGACTTTGGTACGATTGCACTCGAAAAAAGTGATCGAGGCGAAGGAGGAGCAGCAGGAGTCAACGAATCTCCATACTCTTGCAAAAGAAGGGCTGTCAAAATTCTATAGTTAGAGAAGCCTTCTCTACCATTTGTCTCGTCTTCCGAATCTACGTCCAACCCGTGAGGAGAGTCCGCTTGAAATACGAGAGGATCTTCACCAACTTCTCTCTCTACTAGAGACAAACTCCTACTAGGAGAGGGACTCATCGAGTGAACAGATTCTCTCTCAAGTCTACTAGGAGTCTCGCGTCTGCTTGACTTCTCACGCCTGGCAAGCTCCTCGTGCTTGGCTGGCGCTTCGCGCTTGGCTGGAGCTTGTCGCTTGGCTGGCTCCTCATGCTTGGCTGGCGTCTCGCGCCTGGCTGACGCCTCGCGCTTGTCTGGCGCCTCGCGCTTGTCTGGCGCCTCGCGCTTGTCTGGCGCCTCGCGCTTGGCTGACTCCTCGGCGCCTGGCTGGCGCCTCGCGCTTGGCTGACTCCTCGCGCCTGGCTGATTTCTCTTGCCTGGTTGGCGTCTCGAACCTGGCTGGAGTCTCGCGCCTGAGAGTATCCTTGTCTGGTGTAACGCGCTTGGCTAGCTCCTGACGCCTGTAAGAATCTTCGCGCCTGGAAGACGTCTCGCGCTTGTAAGGCTCTTCATGTCTAGAAAGCTGTTCGGGTCTGAAAGACTTATCTAGTCTATCTGGTACCGTAAGCCTGGAGGACGCTTCACATCTGGCAGGCGAAAGGAGACGAGACTTCTTAATAGGAAGTCTAGCGTCCTTTTTGCGAGGGGGATCCCTCGAAAGAACTCCGACTAAAGAGGCTAACTGTTCTTGCCAGACTAACAAAATCCTCTTTGAAGCCACACCAGCGTCCTCTTCAATAGAAGAAGCAGGAGACCTCGAAGGTGTGCGATCCTCAACTACCGATCGTGGAGACGTCGAGACCATCTTAGCCTTCTTGATAGAAGAGGGGGCTTCCTCCGAGAAGCGCTCTGGGCTCGAGTGAAACGCGGGTTCCTTCCAGTGCCTTTTCAGTGGCCTAGATAGATCCGAGTCCTTCCACCCTCGTTTAGGTGAAGGAGAACCGGACGAAGAGAAACAATCTCGTAGGACGCTTCTATTAAAGCGGTCCTGAGCAGTCTGTTGCGAAACAGAGCCTGCTGAAGGGACGCCTGACCGTTGGGGATTCCCCACGACCTCCGTAAGGCTTTCGACTTTCCTTCTCCTCTGGGTATGTGAGCTTGGAAGAGGTCTAGGCCTGGGAGCATCGCAGGGACGGTCAGACTCACTTCACTAAGCAAATCGCTATCACTTCCCTTACCTTACATGGCCGCCATTTTTGTCTTCATCTTACGAAGAGTAGCCTTCAGATTGGCGATTTCAGAAGCCGAATCAGAATGCAAAGCCTGTGAGGGTTCAGATACAGAGGGAGAATCAAAATCATTAATAATAGGAGAGTTAGACTCAGAAAAAGGCTCAATAGGCCTTGTACTTACACCCTTATGTGCAGCCCGTCTAATTCTATCCCTCTCTAACTTCTTCAAGTAAGAAGTTAGAGTCTTCCATTCATTAGCATTCAACTTTTCACACTCATTACAGGTGTTAGCTAAAGAACATTCAAACCCCCTACACTTACGACATACAGTGTGAGGATCAACCGAAGCCTTCGGTATCCTCACCTTGCAGCCTACATTCACACACACTCTCACACTAACACTTGAATCAGACATTCTAGCAGAAAAATCAAAAGCAAGTCCAAATCCAGTCCACGGTAGCGAATGCCAAAACAACGATCCAGGTACGTCACCAAAAAATCCAATAAAGTTGATCAAAAAGTCTTGAAAAGCAAATTCCAGTCAGGAGGTAGTAACAACAATGTTGATACCACCGGTGACAGAGAAAATATGATAGAAAACGGGAATGGTTCCTAGTCCTGCCACCCAGGGCAGGCCGGTAGATCACCTGACCTACCTGTAGCGAGTGGCGCGAAATTTGAATTTCTGTCAGGGACGACGGAGTCTTAGCTAAGTATATATCTGACAGGTAAGTTCGTTGTATGAAACTCTTCGTTCTCGACGTCGCGAAGATGTCCACGAGAGGACGTCCCCACAAACTCCACAGCTCCTGGCATACATCTTGATGTAGGGTCCATTCGGTCGGCAGCAGCTGACCTTGCCGACTGAGGAGGTCTGCATGGACGTTCTCGACACCTGCGTCGAACCTCGTAAGGATCGTGACGTCACGTGCCCTCGCCCACAACAAGATCTCCTTCGCTAGAGTGAACAGGGACTGAGAGTGTGTTCCTCCCTGCTTCTTGATGTATGCAAGAGCTGTGGTGTTGTCTGAGTTGATTTGCACTATCCGACGAGAGACTTTGTCTTGAAAGAACTGGAGCGCTAGATGAATGGCTGCCAGCTCCTTGAGATTCATGTGCCAGGACACCTGTTCCCCTCTCCAGGTGCCTGACACTTCCTCCCCCCCCCAGTGTTGCTCCCCACCCTGTGGCAGACTCGTCGGAGAACAACACTAGGTCGGGGCCCTGAAGCTTGAGGGACTGCCAGCTTCAAAGGATCGAACCACCATCTTAGGTGTTCTTTCACCTCTTCCGAGATCTCCAAGATCATATCCATATCGTCCTTGTGTTTCCGGTTGTCTGACAGGAAAAACTGAAGAGGTCTGAGGTGCAGCCTCCCCAGGGAAACAAACTTCTCCAGCGAGGAAATGGTCCCCAGCAGACTCATCCATTCCCTCACCGAGCATGATTCTTTCCCCAGAAAGGCTGACACTTTGCTTAAGCATTGCTGTTGACGTCCCTGGGATGGAAAAGCCCGAAAAGCCACTGAATCCATCTGAATCCCCAGATAAACGATGGACTGCGTTGGGGTCAGATGTGACTTTTCGAAATTCACCAGGAGTCCCAGGGACTTCGTTAACGTCAAAGTAGTGTGAAGGTCCTCCAGACACCGGGCTTCCGAAGAGGCTCGAATGAGCCAGTCGTCCAGGTAGAGAGAGATCCTGACGTTTGACAGATGAAGCCACCTCGCTACATTCTTCATTAACAAGGTGAAGACCATCGGGGCCGTGCTCAATCCGAAGCAGAGAGCCCTGAATTGAAATACCTTCCCCTTCAGGACAAACCGCAGGTACTTCATAGACTGGGGATGGATCGGGACGTGAAAATATCCGTCCTGGAGATCTAATGACACCATCCAATCCCCCGGTCTTAAGGCCCCAAGAACTGACTGAGGCGTTTCCATCTTGAACCTCTGTTTGTCGACAAAGAGGTTTAGACTGCTTACGTCTAACACCAGTCGCCACCCTCCCGACTGTTTCGGCACCAGGAACAGTTTGTTGTAAAAGCCCGGGGATTCTAGGTCCAAGACCTGTTAAATCAGTCCACAAATAACGTGTGCCTAGCCACAGATCCAAAGTCAAATAACCAAAAATCAATCAGGATACTTAAGTAGCCAAAAATTTTCCAAAATCCAAAGACGGAGGTACTGAAAACAGATGTTTACAGCACCGGCGACAGAGAAAATCTGAATAGAAAATGGAAATGGTTCCTGATACCCGCCTCCCAGCGGCGGGAATGGGTACTAACCACCTGACTCCCACTACTTGTGTCGTAAGTTTTGAAATTCTGTCGGACTTCGGAGAATACAGCTATATATATATCTGACAGGTAAGCTTCATGAACAAACTGACATTTGAACAATTTAGAATGAGTGGGGAATTCAGAGAGGTAGTCCTCAAGATGGAAGACGGTGGAGAGAACTCATTTCTAACCCCATAAAGGGATAATCCAGTGTAAGAATGGTAATGAAAATAATGTCCATAATCCCAACTTTATGAATCCTCAATTGCCTTAAGTCCAAAGAGATACAATCATTGTCTTACTCTTAAGCAGCAATTAACAGAAAAAAAATAAAAAATAAAATAAACATTTTAACTGATATTTACGTATAGGACATGCAAATTAATTTTTGTTGGAAAAGCGTAAATCTTTTAATTTACTACACTAGGATTTTCCTCTACCTAAGCCCTCTGACTAGTAAAACTGTAATGATTGCTCTAGCTCACCATGAATTAGATGTGAGGGATACTGATTGCAGTTCCTCCCTAGTACTAGGGAGTGCTTACTTCAGAAGTCCCCACTTTCAGTTGGTGCTCATCTAATTTCCTGCGGCTGAAAAGATAATTACTATGGTTAGATTAAGCATACCCTGGTGTATTAGTTTAAAATACATAGATCTAAATGATTTTCACCTAAAAGTATTGCTATCTAAAGATATTTTGGTGTCATTAGTATGCCCAAATATCTGTAGTTAACAATGCTTCTAGATATGAAAGAGTCTCAAGACACATTCGTATGGAAACAGCTAATAAACTAGTTTATAAACCATTATTCAAATGAGTAATAGCCTCTATAATGATGGGCAATAAACTCCCAAAGAGAGATTTCAAGTTACCTAATTTCTAAAGCAAGCAGTCAGCATCCTTGGTGAATGCAGCACAGTACATTCAGTTTACCTCCAGAAGCAAGTCTGTAACACAAATTCATTCAATGACCTGGAGACTGGTCCACTGAAACTTCCAGCACCTTTCTCCGTCATCACCTTCACAAGACCTGAGATTTTGTAGACCCTGGAGGGAAAGAATAGAACACTAACGGTGAGAGTGGAGGGTGGCAGTCTTAAAAGGAATACAGTAGCCACCTTGGCAGCCTGAAAAATCCAGGGCTTCCCTCCCTGTCTCTGTCCGACAGAACAGGTATCCTTCTACTCATGGCAGTAGAGGAGTGGTATCACCAGCCTCAGTAACCTCCTCCGGTCTTTTTCCCCTTCCTTCCGGGGACTGCCTGTATATACTAAAAGATGTTGGTTTGCATTTATCCAGGGACAAATGTGTTTAGTTTTCACATACTCCACCATATTAGATAAACTCCTGTATATACTAAAAGATGTTGGTTTGCATTTATCCAGGGACAAATGTGTTTAGTTTTCACATACTCCACCATATTAGATAAACTCCACTATATTAGATAAATTCTGGACAGGAAATAATTCAGTAAGAAATTCAATATAATATCCGAGAAGACTAGATAAATCATTCTTCAAAACTAAACACTGTTCAGATAAACAAAATGCACCATCAGTAGTTAAAAGTTTGATAGTTTTTCATTTTTGCTATTTTTGTTTACAGCTCTCCTTTGTATATTTGACACTATCACAGCACATTAGTGAAGTTTTTAGCACTCTAACCTGTTCAGATTTTTGCTCTTTCAGGTTTTGGCAGTGTGGAAGACCTGAGTCTAAGTAGCTGTGCTTCTTCTCACCACAGCGGGGACCCAGCATTGCTCTGAATCTAGTGGAAGTGTGCACTGTATCATACTTGCTGCTCCAGATTTTCAAAACATACAGACTATGTGTTCCATTTTCAATTCGAGTCTTCATTCCACATTCAGCTGGAGTCTTTGCTGATTTCATCTTTTTTTTTTTCAGTCACTCCTACAGTTGTTACGAACAAAATCAAAAAATATATTGAAGAAAACCTTAATTTGCATTATGCCATCAGACAACTATCATAAATATCAAGCATTTATATTTAAATAGTTTGATAGGCAAACTGAAGATGTAATGTTCCTTACAAGGAAATGTATAAATGTTTGTCATCTGTAATACTGTTTTTGATATGATTACTATTTTAAATCACTCTGATAATAATGCATTGAAATATTTTAATGCATTGATATTAAAAATGAGTGCCAAAGTTCCACTTGGTGCATGGTTCTTGGTCATGGCTTCTGTTATCCTGACCCAGATCTTAATGAGAATTTTTATATGGCTTGTGACATTATTTCTTCTTTTTTTATCTACACTTTTATACTTGTGAATTGTTTATTGTAGTCATATATTTTTGTGGTTTGTGATATTTTACTGCATATAGTGTACTTTCCAGTCATAGATGTATTGCCTACAATTATAGAAAAACTTGTACAAGCTCTAACAGACGTCATATCATGACCAGTAGAAATAAGATAAAATATAATAAATCTGCATGCAGAATTTTCCATTTTTAAAGCAGTTATTTGCCAAGGAAGTATTTTTGCATTGTGTTAAATTTTACCATCAATCCCAAAGAGATTTTATTAAGGTGTGTTATTCATTTATGTATACTATTTCATTTCAACATGACTGACACTTTACTTGCCATATTATTTACTAAGATTTATTAAAAGAAAAAAAAATTGGTATTAAACTACTGCTTTACATTTTCAGACAGTTAAAATTGGAATTTTTGCATTTTTAATGTAGTTACTTGGATCAGTATATGGGGATAAAGTATGGAAACTATTTTTTTTTAGTAATGTTACTGTACTGATTTGCAATGTCAGCATTTTTAGTCCAGCAGCTATTTTATTTTGCTGAGGTAAAAATTAGTTTTCCCTTGTTCCAACTCTATATATAAACATTGTCAGATGCTCAAAATTATGATCTTTTATTTTGTAAATAGTAGATTATAGTTCATATGAAAATATACATAATACTATATATTATATATATCTATAGACTTTTCATAGTAAATGAATGATTAGTGGGAGTAGCCAAAAGATATATAATTATTGTATGTAAATGTTATAATTGGTTTTTATTGTTCAACTGATCTAATTATGTACTTTAATAATTATAACATTGGAAAACGACTAAAGATTGGCTGTGAAATTAAACCTTCTCCCTTGATAGATTGGCCACTGCCATGAATCACGCATTCCATGGAAGTGAGATTTTACATTAAAAGAAAGACATATTGTAAGATTAAGAAGTCCTAAATTTTTCAGGTTAGTAGCATGATGTTAGAAATGATATATGACTGACTAGGCATGAAAACTTTATACTTATCTAGTGCATAGTTTAAGAGGCTTTCTGCTGCTGCTTTTACTACATCTATTAAGTGTATGTCGAAAGCACCATAGGGTTTTCACTCAAGTTCTAAGGTTAGAATGATTTTAGGTCATTATAATATTGCATTTATCTCAGAAGAAGCTATAAATGTGTTCTTTCATATGAAGTACTGCTGTAGTTTTATTGTAATGAGGTCTGCTAATATACCAGTGATGTCTTGGTTATAAGGATAATTCAGCACTCATAAAGGTTAGCTTTGATTTAAATCCTATTATAAAGCATTTTATTCAAAGACAGTTATTATGAGTGCAAGAACTAGGTTAAACAGGTGTTTACATACATTTTTTTAAATGATGTCATCAATTTTTTTAATTTACTTGCATCTTTGCCCTTTTAAATCATGTGCATTACTATGTAACTTAGTATTGTTACATAAGTATTAGTACAAGTTTACAGCTATAATGTCTTAAGATATAATATGCCCCACTGTATAATCAAGTAATTGTGTTATAATTTTGTAGCTTGTACACTTAGAAGTGGCCCTATTATGTATAAGATAAAGAGCATCTACAGGAAATAATCTCCCTGTTTAGACCTGCTACTGTATTGAATCCCGGGCCAGCCTTTCTCATCTCTTCACCTATGGCCCCCATATAATGTACCTTGGTCCAAGCTTTTGGGTAGTACTTAACATCTTTAGGGCCTTCTTACTGTTTTGGCCCTCCCTTATAACACCGTTATGGTATGGGTACACTTGTATTCTTACAATTCATTTGCAAGATACAAGAATGTAATTTATCACATCTTTGTGGACTATATGAAATAGCCAGGAAAATATGAATATTATTTCAGTTTTCCCTTCTTTGATCTTTGTTGTAATTTGATGGTTACACTGGAAGACAACATAAAATGTCTGAAGACATCTGGATTTGGCTAGCTGAAGTATCCATAGATAACCAATTGGTATTAAGAATTAACAGACCATCATCATCAGGGAAGATTGTCCCTTATGAACAGCTCCTTAAATTATTTTTCAGTAGTATTTTCACAACAATAGTGTTTCAGTGCAATTGCCAAGAAATATATTTTATACTCTTTCAAAAAATATATTTAATATAAAAACTATTTACCTAAGGTATTCTTTATAAAGATGTAATTAGGTGTTTAGTATGATAATACTTTTATCTGTATTAAAATTATTTCTATAATAATTTTTTTCTTTCTCATTTGTGCCCAAACAGTGGTTTCTAACCTTTTTGGGTCAAGACCCAAATGCCTGTCCCAACCATACATTGCAACTAATGTACTCATAAACGCTGTTCTTAAACTTTTATTTTAAAATAACCTTTTTATAAAACTATCCCAATACAAAATTTTGATAATTTCATAAAAATGTGCTAAAACAAAATTTTGGTAATTTCTCTTGATAAAACTAACCAGCATAATGAGACATAAAACTCTATGATTGTCCATGAGAAAGAAATTACTACTTCTGAGACAAAAGTTACGACACTCAAAAATGCCTTAAAATATTTACAAGATACAAGTAAACTATATTCCAACTTACTAGAAAGAAAGGGAGAGCTTATACGGGTATTAAAATAGTAAACAGAACCTTTGATCATTATTTAAATTTAGGAGTCCAGACAATGGTGTTGACTAGTTTCTTCAAACTTCCATGACTTTTTTACATTGAAGCAGTACATAAGCCTTAAGTTTAGCACCACTAACAGCTTAAAACTAAATTATAAGACTGACTCAGAAAGCTCAGTATAAAACCTATTAAGTAGATGTTGCTTACAGCATGGGATAAAATTAAAAGCCATGGTACCGAAATCTCATTTCTGTCTTTTCAGTTTTTATTCCATTCTCTATTTGCAAATCCACAGCTTTCTATCCAAGACTTTTTGACCAAGAAGGTTAATTGCTCACAATTTCCAATTCTACACATTGTGGTGTGCGTGTGTGTGTGTGTGTTTGTGTGAAGTAGTTATTACCTCAAGCAATGAGATTATGTTTTTGGCTATTTGTCTTTTATCATCATTATCAATATTATTGTTATTACTGTACTGCTATTCATTTTTATAATTAAATAAATTAGTTAAGTATATATATAAATGTTTTCAATAGTTTATCAAATATGAATGGAAAGAATTACTGTGATTAACTGTATAAAATGAAAATGGATTTACCAAATAGATCAACAAGGCTTTTGTTAATTTTTTTATATGATTTATCTGAAGGTAGTTTTCTATGAGTTAAAGTTCTTAGGTTAGTTTTGGCCATGAGATTGCCGTCAACTCAATCTCTTCTTAAAAATTGTTCATTTAGTAGCATAAATGCATGATTTGTACAATCAGTTAATCATTAATATTACATAACTTACTAAATAAAGAATACACATCACAAATTACACTTTTAAATATAAAACATAAAAGAATGGACTTAAAGATATTACTGTATATGGCACTAATCTTGCAGTTTTGAAAGTTACCGGTAAATACAATTGCCTGGGCTTTGTGAAGACAAGAATGGCTTAGGTATAAAATAAGGGACATTTAAAACAAATGCCTGCCTAGATATATTGCAACCTGAAACTGTAACTGAACCTGAATTTTGGGGGCAGGAACCACTGGGTTAGAAGATGAAAGTATTTTTCGTAAAGGCCCAAAGATGCACAAGCAGTTGATGTTTGTCTGGAAGATGAAGTTTTCATAATAAAACTAATATTGTAATACTTACCTGAACACCTGAATTAGCGCTGGTCAGTGACCGGGGCTAATTCAGGTGTTCAGGGAGTGTATTGCAATACTTGATTTAAATACTATATGGACTTCCAGTTTACAATAGTAGTACAGCAGTTGCATTGCTGATATTGGCTGTTATTTTAGGTTAATAGGTTTAGTTTATGTTTTGCAGTGGCATTTATAAATTTATGAATTCCATTTGTAGTGTGCTTCATTTTTTGTATTATCATTTATACATGTAACAGAAATTGTATGTATTCCTCTTAAATACAAAGCAATTTTCAATAATATATACAGAATTTTTATTAAGTTGTCCTCAAATTATTATATATAAAAAGAGGTGTTGCATGATTCAAATTCCTATACTTAAGGATGTAGAATATTTATACGGGGACAGAGTTTTTTTGTTCTCCCCCTTAAAGATTCTGCAATCCAACCTGAGATTTTCTGAGACATTTAAAATTAATATAAAAATTACATTATGATAAAATAAGGTTTTAATTATACTTACCCAGTAATTATATAGCTAAGAGTTTCACTCACTGGCAGTTAAAATCCTGAAATTTGTGGGTCGCGCTAATTTTCTCTTTTGTTTTGGCTAGGTAACAGTGCCCTGCCCACTTACTGGGTAAGTATAATTAAAACCTTATTTTATTATTATAAAAATGTCATTTTTAATTATACAACTTCCCCAGTAATTATATGGCAGATTTCCACATTTCAGAAAGGAGGGAAGCATGGATAATTCTACCTCAGGTTCTTTAAAAAGAACGTAGATTGAGAATAGAAAAAACTTTGCTAACACAAATTGAAATGTCTGTTGATTCCTTACCTGATAAGAGAGTTGTAGCAGGAAAATACTGCCTCTGGTTGCCACTCATCATTTTACAGCGTGGTGGTAAAGTCATGTAATGCCTATTACAGATCACCAGAAAAATATTGTTACTCATAACCAAAACAATATATATCTACCATCACCCTACCAAAGGACAGGAGGGTGCTCCAGGTACTTTGTACCTCCAGGCTTCCCATAAAAATCATCATACTTTATGTAAAGAAGAATAAGAATTTAAGGAAGGGTTGCTTCCTACACTTCCTTTCCCAACACCACACCAGCCGCAAGAAAAGGACCCAGGGCACTGCAGTCTGCATACACCGTCTCAACGTCACGGAGATAATGCGAAGCAAACACAGATTTGCATTTCCAAAACGTAGAATTAATGATAGTTGTAAGATCACAATTTTTTAAAGTAAGTTGTATTTTTCCTAACTATACAAACCTGAGGTCCTTTACATTAGGAATTACTTTCAGCGTAGGCTGGAATACGGCTGTTAAATTCTTGAACAAGGTGGTTAGGCAGTAACTACCGTCTGGTACCGCCTGCCCAAATATAAACACCCCACTTTGCCTTTCTGCCCAGGTTTCCGATTGAGGGGTGGCGTGAGGTTGGCATTAATATAAGGGACCTCAGGCTTGTATACATAGTTAGGAAAAATACAATTTACTTTAAAAAATTTTTATTTGTTCCTACACAATATACAAACCCTCAGTCCTTTACATTAGGAGGGCTCACTGATTGGTGGGAGGAATGTGAGTGAGCCTCTAGAACTGACAGGAGTTCAGCACACCTGGGCTATTCCTCGATCGGATTATAGGAGCTGCATGATCAAGTGTCAGACTTCTGGCGTTTTCAAAATGAGTGAGGAATCGTAACTTATCCGAAAAAGGGCTGGGAAAAATATTTAGAGTCAGAGGCATTAATGCAAAGTTAGGAAGGGTTTGCATTACTGCTAGTCTTCTTCCTCCCCTTGCTAGAGGAGGGAGCAGGGTTGCTTCTATGATTCTGACAAGAAAAATAAAAGGGAAACTCCATGTGCAAGCTTACCGCATCAAACACCCAACCAGCAAGTATAAGTTCGTCCTATCCTCAACCTGAAGGCAGAGGAGTAGAAGGACGAGGAGGGGAAGGTGGAGAGGCCAGTCACTCTTGTATCCTTCTTACCTCTAGAACTGCACGTCCTCTTGAAGGAGCCAGGTAAGCAAACACGTGTGAGCATCCACCACCAGTCCGAGGAAAAGAGGTTCCATGGACTGTGAGCAGACCCGAAGGAAGAAAGATATGGTCATATGCAGACCGCACCTACCTTCTGGTCCAACATATTCTTCGGAGTGATGAAAGTACCATGCCACTGACACTGCTTGCACTCTGAGAGAGCATACAGTGGACATATCCAACTGCAGAGAAGTTCATCACGATCTCGTAGGACTTGGAGGAAGACGTGTCGTTAGACACTTCTGCATTGGAAGTCAGCAGTGGATTAAAGTGTTGTAACTCAATGAAGGGTGTCAATCCTTCGCAGGTACAGCAACACACCAATAGGACAAAGTAATGACTGACCTGGATCAACCAATACAAAGTCCAAAGCTCAGGAGATCATGAAGGATTCGGACTCGTCAACAGATGCTGAATGATTATACATCCGAAACGGAGTCACGACATGACACCTGCTCTTTCAAAGGTAATGTTGAGAACGAACCATGCAAATCGTCTATCTTGCTCGCCAACAATGTTGAGACGAGGTGATGATTCTCGCGAGGTATGTGCACATTAGATGAGAATCAAATGCCTTCTAGAGACCGAGGTCCCTATGATGGCAAGACAGAAGTTTTCTCATCAGTCCCCCTCATTTTGGGACCACCTTGACGTGGTGAGGGCTCTCGAACCTCAGGAATCTCTTCCCAGGTTCGAACCCAAGAGTCCCATATACATTATATATTTTCGAGTAAACTTATGTGGACTTTTCCATTTTTTGCCAAAATTTTTGAAAGCAATAAATGAGAAAACATATCATGGCTTAACGTGGAGTTAAATCCGAAGCTAAATAGTGAGAACTGTGGTAGATCCATCATCTACCCGACAATGTTCGGACTGTTTTTCAGGCGGAAACTATTCTGTGGAGCTGGACCACGGATTCCAGGGGGGGCCTGGTTCTAGGAATAGAACTCTCGGCATTCTATCCAGTTTGCCCATAATGTGATTAGGATGGGATAATTGTATTAACATAATATCTTAGTCCTAGCAAGCGGGTTTCTGCTTACACTTGGGCCATACTAATCAGTTATGCCATCCCCTTTTGGGGTAGGTAGGGATGCGGACATTTGGGAGTCCTTTCTCACTTGTGCCTTTGGCAGAAGATTTAACTTCGCGAAGGGCCAATGATATCTTTTCAAGAATTTTTTTTTTTTTTTTTTTTTTTTTTTTTTTTTTTTTTTTTTTTTTGTGTAAAAAACTCAAAATTTATGAACTGTGAAATAAATATGATTTGAGTACCCCTGGGCCCCATGATGGAAAAACTACGGCACAGTTGATGACCATTGGCACGTCACTCCCGAATTTCCTAGGTACTGCCCCCAAGCAGTGAAAGTACTATAAAAGATACAAAGGAACACCCTGTTTCAAGTAAAGCAGCAGAGCCAGAAAACCAAATAGAGTGCATAAATAAAAAAGAAACAAACAAAAATAAATTGGTAAACTCCAATATCGTAACAATGGAACCATATGATGAACAATAATTCTGAATTAGAGACAAATAATCCTCCCAGCAATACAGAAAAATATAAAAATCATAATAGACAAGCAACATACATAAAACAAGGACCAAAGAGAAACAAAAATTACGACTTAATCCACATTGGTACATTTTGATGACCTCTTTGGACCAGACAATTGGTCAAGATTTCTAGTCCTCAAAGCTGACACAAAATCTCAGCAGCGATGCTAGAAAACAAATTACTTAACATATATCCAACACAAGACATGGAATGCAGACACATCAAGGACAATGAATGGCTTATCCAAGTAACCAATAAAAGCAGTCCACTGCCTTTTTAAGTATAACAGAAATAAATAATATAAAGGAAAGGTAATAATTACAAGCCACGAAACATTGAATTATGTACAGGTACAGTTCATCCTACCCAATAGCGAGCAGGAGCTTCCTTCAAAACAACTATTGCTAGACTCCCTAAAATTGAGATATAACAATATCCACGATTTAGAAATATACTCGATTTCAAGTAGGAAAGATAAAAGTAAAAATATCAACATTGCCAAAATAAAATTTACAGGCCAAGACTTGCCATTTAAAATAAAAATTCTTGGACAAAATAGAGAAGTTCGTCCTTTTTGTTCCTAAACCATTACAATGTACACAGTGCTCAAGGTATGGACACACATACAAAAGATGCCGTAATAAAGCTATATGTGCAGTCTGTCATCAGATGACCATACCACTAATTGGAACTGTAATCAATCAAAATGTATTAATTGTGGACTAGCCCATCACGCAAAATCTAAGGAGTGTTCATTTTACCAATATAATACAGAACTTCAGTTGTTAATAAATAGGACAGGAATGTCAGTCATGGAAGCCAGACTTGAGCTAAAAGTAAGAGGCGTTAACAATCCATCCAAAACCCCCACCTTTTCAAATGTGACTAAAAATCAAGACATCAAACAGCACAATGACAAACAATAGATAGTATAAACATGGAACTGGATTTCATACCAATAATACTGAAAACCCAAATAAAATATTACAAACAACCAATACCACCACTAACATAGATGATTCAGTTATCCATGGAAAAGAACTTCCAATAAATAAGAAGAATTAAAGAATAATGATGATAATCGAACTGGCAAAAAGAAAAGAATTCTAGAAAGAACCCCACCTAAGGGAAAAAAAAGTAAATATTGAAAATTACAATCAATCCAGAGAGACTCCAAATACACCAGGAGACATTTAAAAAAGATATTAAACAACCTAACCTCATCACAAGTGGAAACTACACAATTACCCTCAATCTCAATCAAACAGCCAACATCTGGACAGTAAAGATCACTCTTTACAATTTCCATCAAATAATACTAATGAAAAATCATACATTAAACCAAACCATATAACTATCACCCCCCAAACCATCCACAAGACCGAAATATCCCATTAACAACAAAACAAATAACCCCACCCTCAAAACCAACAGTCCTTATCACTACAGAAAAGGAACAATAGAATTACAAACCAGAAATTTCTAAAGCTAGACCAAAAACTTCTGAAACCAATAATTGTTAACATTGACCAAAACATGCTTCATCTTGTGGTTGTAATGAATGCTTTGTAAGTACTATAACAACTAACTACCAAGACAGAGGACACAGTACGAAATTGTATTGACAATTTTACCAAATTAAGGAGGTGCCCTTTAACACACAACATGAGAACGAATTATGTTCTGAATCCTTAAAATACAAAAAGGAAATTATAAAATCAAAAATAGTTTACTTATTATTCAACTATGAAAAACAAACAACTGCAGAATCTAATAACCAATACAAATACAATGATTAAAAAACACAAATAAATTCAAATGCATATAAACTACGAGACAAGTAAAATCAGCAATCAATTTACAGAATTTAACACCAATTCCTCCCAATAAGGAATATAAAATCAATTCAATGGAATATAAATGGTCTCTTAACCCGACTACGTCTGGGTGAATTACAAAGAATCATACGAGACCACAACCCAATGTGCATATGTCTACAACATATAGGAAGTAACCCTACAAATATCCACACTATAAAATTGCCTGTTATTCACCAACTGACGGTGGAAAATTAGGCACAGCCATATACGTTCATAATAGCATTACATATGAACCTGTTGACATACCATCTATGCCATATCAAATAACATCATTAAACTGTATATGCCTGATAAAAGTAAATTACTATTTGTAATTTATATAACCAAACCATTTCAATGCAAATTTCAGTGATTTTTCTGAAAACTTATTAGCAAAAGTATACAGGAACCACTACTTATAGTAGGAGATTTTAATGCACATAATCCATTATGGGATATTAATAACCCCACTGACACATCCGGAATCAACATAGAGAATACTATAATGAAACACAACCTGTATTGTCTCAATGAAAGTGAAGTTCCAACATATTTTTCAAATACACACCTAACCTTTTCTTCAATTGACATTTCATTATGTTCAAATGATGTAGCGGAGAAATTTGAATGGAATGTCCTAGACGATTCATACACAAGTGACCATTTCCCAATCATTCTGAACTACTTAAGTAATGTCAAAATATTGCCACCTACAAGATTATAATATCCAAAAAGCTAACTGGGATAAATATTTCCTATACACACGAAACATACCACCATTCCCACATAAGAAGATCACAATACTACATGTGAATCCTTCTCAAACTTCATAATAAATGCTGCAGATAAAAGTATTCCAAAAACCAAAACACATTCCACAAAACCCTGTCCCATGGTGGAATCCAACATTAACAACATTAAGTAAAATAAAACATATATTGAGTCGCAATCTAAACAGACTCAAAACTCGCCTTAAATCACTCAACAAAATGCCCTATAGTATAAACATATTAAACAAAATAGTTATAACAACATAACAATTAACCACATTAAACCACTATATAAACAAATATACAGCCAAATTTAGAAAAACGGTAATAGCTGAAAAAAATCGCATCATGGAAGGAATATGTCTCAAACATATCTTCAAACACATCCACAAGGGATATCTGGCAAAAGATAAGGAAAATCAATGGAAAACATATAAGACCTCCAAGAAGTGCAATACATTTAAATGGAAAAAGTATACCATGATACTTATGAAATATCAAACATAATTGGAAACATTTTGAAAACATCAGTGCTTACTCCAGCCTAGATACACATTTTCAAAGTATCAGAAAACAAAAAGAAAATATAATACTCAATTTTGAAACTCTTGAAGACCTGGAATATAACTATATTTTTTAACATGGATGAACTAGATAATGCCATCAACTCTTGTCATCCCTCTGCACCAGGATATGATAAAATATCATTTGAAATGATAGAAAAATTAGCTCCTATAGCTAAATCATATTTATTAAAATTTTACAATAGTATCTGGCTAAAACGTGTCTTTCCTGATAAATGGAAACATGCCATAATTATTCCAATAAACAAACCAGGAAAGGATGCAAGTAATCCATCCAATTATAGACCGATATCTCTAACAAGTTGCCTATGCAAATCTTAGAAAAAAATGGTTAATGCACGATTAACGTATGTAATAACCAAAGAATCCATTTTAACACCAACACAATCTGGTTCAATAGCTGGCAGATCAACCCTAGATCCCTTACTACATTTAGAAGATCATATCAAAAAAGGCTTTGAACAAAAGAAATTAACAGTAGCTATATTTTTTGATATGAAAAAGCATACGATACAACATGGAAACATAACATCATGCAAAAACTCCACTCCAAGGACTAAGAGGCCCACCTTACCAATATTTATTAAGAACTTCTTACAAACAGAACTTTTCAAGTAAGAGTAGAAAATTCCTACTCAGTAACCTATAAACTGGAAGAAGGAATCCCATCAAGGTAGTGTCTTGAGCTGTACATTGTTTGCTTTAGCAATCAATGACATTACTATAAATTTACCAAGTGGTGTAAAAAACAGTTTATATGTTGATGACTTTGTCATTTACTATACGAGTAGTAATTTGAGGACATGCTCAGAGAGTTCTCAGTACTGCCATTTCAAATATATGTAAAGTTGGGCAAATTCAGTTGGATTTAAATTTTCAACTGATAAAACAAAAGCAATCGTCTTCTACAAAGACAAAAGGTGGATGAAGAAACCAAACAATCAAACTGCATCTTTATAACACTGAAATACAATTTTGTACAAAAATCAAGTACTAGGAGTAATATTTGATCAACATTTAAATTGGAAAGAGCACATCAAATACATTAAAGCCAAGGCATCAAGCCTTGCCATATTAAAAAAGTTATCACACACTAATTGGGGAGCAAAGCGAGACATTTTATTAATGATATAATAAGGCAACAGTCTTATCCATAATAGATTACTGCTGTCCAATATATTCATCTGCCTCAGAATCTGCATTAAAATCTCTCGATGCAGTGCACCATGAAGGCGTGCGATTGTGCACAGGAGCTTTCCGATCGTCCCAACAAACTCCACTTTTGGTGGAGGCAGGTGTTTTGCCCTTAAAACATCACCGTAATTTAATAACAATACAAAGAGGTCTTTCATTACAAGCGGGATCGTCTCCTGCAACTTACTGCTTCCAAAACTGTAATCAAGTAACAGCAGTTAATAGTACTAGCTCTTTCCCAAAAAGAGCTAGATACATAATGAACATACATAATATGAATCCAATTTTTCACCCACCAATGGAATTGCCACCACCATGGATTTTAAATAGAGTAAAGATATGTACCTCCCTGTCTTACCCTACTCAAGAAACAAATGACAAGTACGGAAATGTACCGCCAACATGCTTTGGAGCACATTAGAAGAAAAGGCGACAAATTTATGATATATACAGACGGCTCTCCAAAAAATAATGTTGGAGTAGGAGCATCTGCATATTCGAAAAATATGTTAAGTAAAAAAGCCTACCTTCAATATCATCAGTATTTACTGCTGAAGTCACAGCCATACAGATGGCTCTAGATATGATCATCTGAGGCAAAAGCAATTTCAGTGTAGGTCTGTAAATTTTTCAGTGACTCACGTAATCGCTATAGATGCAATAGGATAAGAAGAAGGGTATAAATCAGGAAACCAAAATAGATTACAGGAAAGTTCAAATAAAAATTCATCAACTCCATCCAATCAGGAATATCAATGGAAATATGTTGGATCCCAGCACACGTGGGAATAAAAGGAAATGAATATGCAGACTCTGCTGCCAAATTAGCCTGCACTATCCCTCCAACAATTTCATATGCCCCAGTGTCAGACTGGGTAAAATCAGTTAAAACATTAATTTACCAGGATTGGAAAGAAGAATGGGCCTCGGTGCCAAACAACAAACAAACTTAAAAATATAAAACTGAAGTCTATGCATGGAGGACATCCTCACAGGAGGAAAGAGCAAAAGAGGTGATCCTAGCAAGGCTACGTATAGACACACAAGATTCTCACATGGTCACTTGATGTCAACACCACATGCTGACCCAGTGAAATGTAACAGATGTCAAACACCCATGACAGTACAGCATTTGCTTGTTGAGTGCCCAAATTGGACCCAGCAAAGATCTATTTATCTGCGGAGTTCAGAAATGAAAAATATTCTTGCGGAAAGCAGGGATTTTTCAATTAATAAAATCATAAATTTTTTAAATAAGACGGGTTTCTCAAATAAAGTCTAATTTTTTTTTTTTTTTTTTTTTTTTTTTTCTTTCTTTCAGGATTGATCCCTGAGAACCAGCCCGAGAAGAGTCTACTCGAGACTCAGAGGTCTGGAAAAACTTAACACCTATTAATAATAATAATTCTCATCAGTAGTTGAATCTCAACTAAGGACAAACAATACTACTTAGTGAATGACTAAGGTGAAGGTGGACCTATGTCTTCACAGCTGAATCTGACAGAAGTGAACTCTCACAATTCTGATCATATAAAAAGTCCTGCAGATGACACCAACCAGTGAAGACGGCTCTAGTAATTCCTGGTGTTTTACAGAAGACTGCAATGAAGGTGGAGAGTCTTTTAGTAATGAAAACACAAGGATTGTACTACCTGAAGAACTGCTTCTTATGAGTTGTATCAGGGAGGAACTTTTCTATCTATTCTGGAAGCAGAGCTAGTCGGGTGGGGAACAGGCGAAGTCTTCCATTATTCACTTTCAATTCGGGGTAAACAAAGAAGAACTAAACACCTTACAAATTAGAAAATGTATACTGTTAGAAGACAAAACTCAAATTGTCTGAAGAAAATCATTCTGAGTCATCGCAATGGCCAATGGGGTAGGTGCAATGGAACAGAAGACTACAGACTTCTGTTATACCGTGGGGTAAACAGAAAGATGATAGAGAGTCTAATGAGATACATCTCTGTTTGAAGATTCTCGCAACGGCAAATGTGGAGCACGAGACATAGGCCTTGTGCAAGAATTCTGAGCCAACCAGAGACCTAAGTCTGTGATACTAGGGCAGAGAGATTCGACTTGGTAGTTAATCCTTGATAGAGATGAAACAATACATACTAAGACAAACAGAATCTCAGGGTGAAGGCAGTGATCTGGCCCTCACTCGACATCTTATACCAAGTTGCCAGGTAGTGCATTCGATGTTGAAATGCGTTCGGCTTAGAACCCTCGAGTGCAAAAATGATATGTTCGAGCATCTGCATTTTAACCAAAATGGGAGGGAAAGAAACCCTCTTGTTATAATGCAAATGTTGTGGTGTTGTTGGCACACAATACCACTAGTCATCTCAAAATAAAAAAAAATGGAAACTCTTGGGAGGCCTGAAAGCCTGTCCTAAGTTTCAGGTTAATTAAGAGAAGGTACTATTCATCTCGGTCACACATTAGTAGAATTAACTTACAGATATGCGCCTATTACTCGGACGGTGCAGCTGATAACAGACGCATGTCGCGAGGAAAACATATACTAGTATATTCGTAGGTTTCTGTAAATCACACTCCAGCCTAATTCTTCTTCATTCGAGAAACAATAATAAAGACTGGAAGCAGACCTTCTTCATTCTCTAATGAAGAAAGCGAATGTTGTTGTCCCAAAGGGAGACTTCTACAGTGATAAAAGGACACCGAAGAAAACTAGTTCAAGCCAACCTTGTTGTTCCCAAAACAGTAGCACTGGAAAGGCGTTCAAACTTCTCGGTGCTATACATCCTGAACAGATTGACGCATGTTCAGTAAGATCCTAAGATTGAACCAAAAACACAGTCTCTTGGATTCGAATCTCTGGAAAATACACTCCATAGAGTTCCTCTTATTCCCTTGTTCATCCTGGTGTAACCCAGGAAGTAAAGGGGAAAAAAGAGAGAAGGAATGACTGTTCTTGCCCCGCTCTTCTCTGAACCTGCAGTGTTCTCACTCTGTCAAACGAAGCATTCATTTCCTATACTAGTTCGTTCGCGCAAACATGAGCTTAAGTTGAGCAGAGTTAAGTGCAGTAAAAGCTAGCAAGAACTTGCCAAGTCTTGCTATGCATCTATCTTCTACATGATCAAACCTCACGAAGAGGATTACGTACACAGAGAACCACCTCCTAGATCCTTCAAATGCCTTGTCCCAAGGGACAGCAACATCAATCTTGGCACCTGAATAATAGCCATTCCTGACTTTCACAGACGGGTCCCAGGTCCCTTCTCTTGTCCTGCACCACTGTATGATAGAGAGAAGACTACCCATCACTGACTGTGGGTATACAACCCCCCTCGGAGGTTGTAAACTCATGGAGACTCGTACACGAGTATCCAGCACAGCCCCGGTTCCATGAGCAGCACCCTTGGAACCAGAGACAGAATAAACCTAGGTTCGAACTCCTGGGGCTTCCGAGACACTATATTTGGGGATAACATGCCAGCTCCCACTCTGGAAAAAGTAGGTGACCTGGAGAGACAGCCAACTGCTTCCTCCCCATGGAAAGGATGCAGCCCCTTAGAAGTCTCGCCTTAGAAGTCTCAAGGCGAGACTTCTTAGGGGGTGGAGAAACTACCTTCCCCCTCTTAGACTGTGAAAGCCTTCAAAGAGGGAGGTAAGGAGGTTTCAGATGATGAAGACGATGACAACTGTGAAAACTCACTGCAACACAGGAAGGGAGGGTGCTATGTCATGGCAAAGGACCGCACTCATCAAGAGCAGAGTTCATTTGGTAGAGCAGAGAGCTGGCAGGCCGAGCCAAATGAGCTAAGCAGATTACCACTACATAATTATGAGTGGTAATCGTCAGCAAAGAACTATCACTTCTTTCTGATTAACTGTTCTCCTTTGAGGCTGAAGCTCCAAGAAGAAGAATAAAGAGGGATTCTGAGTCTGCTGTCCAACATGTCAGACCCTAAGGTCCAAGACACGAGGATGGTACTTGGCCATTCACCTAGAAGGTGTTGCATGCAATACCAAGTTCTGCATAACCCCAAACCAGACTGAAGAGTAAACTCATCTGTGCTGGTAAAGGCTCATCTCACTATCCAAGCAATCGTGATAGCGAGTGCTAGAATTCGTAAGAAATCCCCCGCTTGGTGAGAAAACTAGCTCACCTTGGTGCTCAGCAACAAGATGAAGCCAAGTACTTGGCAAGCGCCAGTGAAACCAAGAGATCCAGGCCTTTGGCAAGACTCCCAATTACGTATTGTAACAATCGGGAACACCCTTTGCCTGAGTGTTTGGAAATCACCGAAAATCAAATCACTCTGAGAACGCCACAAATTCGAAGCTCATGATTTTTTTATAACGATTATCGGGGATGTACGTCTCGCTTGAGTGTTTGGAAATTACAGAAAACCATAGCACTCTGAGAATGCCAGAAATTCCAAGGAATTAATACATTCAGCAAGATTCCCTGGTATTGTAATAATTATCGGGACTCCTCATCTCGCCCGAGTGTTTGCAGATCATAGAAGTCCAAAACACTTGGAGAGTGCTAGAAATTCCAAAGAAATTAAGCACTCAGCAAGACCCGGGAATTTCATCAAATGATCTTCGGGGAGGGGCACCTTCTCGACTCCTTTAAAAATCAAGGAGGAACAGGCATAAAATCCAATCTTATGTGCGAGTACTTAAGACTGGAATGCGAGTACAATTCAATAGAATATGCAATCGAGCCTCCCCAAAACGCAAGAACCCATAGGGGACTACAAATTGAAATCCATTCAGAGGACAGAAAGAGCCAGGGAGAAGTCTCCAGGTGCTCGAATCCCAAGAATCTAAACACCAGATGTCGAGAAGGTGAGAGGTCTCTCAGTCATTGACATAAGATCCTTCCTCAATGACGTGGACACACAACTGGTAGGACCCTAAGATCCTTCCAGGAACATAGTCCCCCAAAGCTGAATCCTGTGGAAAGCACTCTGCCTGCAGGTTCCCTCCTATTCACCTCGCCCCTCCTGGTATAGCCATTGGAAGCAGGGGGAATAAGCGAGGAAGACTGGACACTCGAGCGAGTCACGGGCAGCCATCAACCTGCAGCAATGGCCACAACGTGAGGCTAGGACATTCTTGCCCTGGAGTGGAGAAACACTTTCCCGAGGAGTGGTTGGTCTCGCAAATGTGACCATGGCCTGGGTGGAGTTGAGCATACACCTGACTGGCAAGGGCTGTTAGCATCCTCCAACGCGTCCTAGTTCTCGTCAAGGCTGAAACCTCTGAAGAGGACTGAATGGGAGGCCTCCTACCATTCTCAACGCGTACATGGTCCCATGGGACCATCATATCAACCCTGGGTAGTGAGCGATCACTGGCAAGGCATGAGTCACCTGAGCGACTCACTCCTTTCTTCCACTCCGTGCCTGGGTCGTAACAGTGAGCAGACTCAGACGCTAGATGAACGTGAATCCGTAGATTTACGTGCACTCAAGGAATCTTGCAACTGAGCGCCCAACACGGAACCAGTCTTAGGGGTAGAACCCCTAGGACTAGCAGCAGAAGTGCAAAAAAGTTTGCGCTTCTACTGCCCCTAACACGCTAGACCCTGGGGACAGCGTGACAGTTCCTGTTCCCAAAGGAACAAGTGAACTAATGGAAGACCAACTGTCTCCTCAGTTCGAGGCCTTCTTCAGCAGGAAGCCTTAGAAGCTGAAGGGGAGGAGGTTGAAGAAAAATATGATGATACAAGGAGTAAGATGACGACACTTGATGAGTTCTCTTCCCCGTCGACTTCTCCAATTCTCCAAATTCTGCAAGACTTCTACAGGATAAGGCACATTTACCAGCAGAAATAGAGTTAATAATCACTGGGCAGTCGTGAAGGCCTTGTCCAATGACAAAACTCCAGGATAACCAGCAAATTAAAGGGAACTTCATGAAATCCATAAAGATAGGGTTTTGTGAAGACCTGAGGAATCGAACATAGTCACTGTTTGAACTTGTTGCGACAGCCTCAAGTCTGGGAGAGGGTGAGGACGAAGACCTTGTTCTAGGAGAAGGGGAAACCAATTGCTCTTGGGCCAGTAAGGAGCTATGAGAGCCACCTAACCTTTGAAGGATTTCAACTTGTGCAGCACCTTCAGGAGAAGGTTCACTGGAGGGAATAAATAAACCTTCCTCCACTGGTTCCAATCTATACTCAGGGCGTCCGTAGCGTATGCCAGAGGGTCCATATTTGGGGCTACATAACAGGGCTGCTTGTGGCTTGCCCCTGTAGCGAACAGATCTACTTCCAGACCCAGTACTCTCTTGAAGGATTCCTGGTCCAGTGACCATTCTGACTCCAGGGAGACTGACCGGGACAGTGCGTCTGCTACTACATTGTGGACTCCTGCCAGATGGGAAGCCGATAGATGCCAGGTGTTCTTGTCAGCTAGAGAAAAAAAATGCTATCATCACGTGGTTCACATGACTTTGAACCACCTCTGTTATACAGTGTACCACTACCGCACTGTCGAGAACCAACCTGATATGAGTCTTCTCCGGAGGACAGAGCTCCTTTAAGGTCAGAAACACTGCCATAGCTTCCAGGATGTTGATGTGAAGCTTTTGGAACTGAGGTGACCAAGTTCCCTGAACCTTCTCGTGCTGTGAATAACCTCTCCAACCTGTCAGTGATGCGACCGTATGCACCAGTAGGGACGGGGGAGGGAACTGCAACTGTAACTCTTTGGCTAGATTTTCGGCCATTGCCCATGGACGCAGACGTTTCTTGAGAATCAGAGGTACCCGGCCGAACTTGTCGCGACACCTGGCATTGGCCTTTGAACGCCAAACTCGATTGATGTCCTTGAGCTTGGCTTTCAACAGAACGTCTGTGACTGAGGCAAACTGGAGCAAGCCTAGGATCGTCTCCTGATTTCTTCTCGAAGCCTTTTTGCATTTTAAGAATTGGCTTGTTACCTTGGCAGTCTCCTTCCCCTTCCCTGATGGAATGGAAAGATTGTGTGAATCCAAGCCCCAATGGATACCTAGCCACTGGAACTTGGATTCTGGGGCCAATCGGGACTTGGTCCTGTTGATCTTGAACCCTATATATTCCAGGAAAGATATGACCTTGTCCGTGGCTTTCATATACTTGTCTTTGACCACCTTACAGATTAGCCAGTCGTCTAGGTACGCCACCACCAATAAACCCTGAGACCTTAGCTCCTGCACCACTACCTCCGCCAGCTTCGTGAAAACCCTTGGGGCTATATTCAGCCCGAAGGGCATCACCTGAAGGAATAGGCTTCTTTCCCTAGTTTGAAGCCCAGGAATGGATGGAAGTGCCGAGCTATCAGGACCTGATAATAGGCGTCTGTAAGATCTATAGAGGTGGTGATGCCCCCACGGGGAAGTAAGGTCCGTACCTGAGAGATGGTCAGCATTTAGAACTTGTCCCAACGAATGTACAAGTTTAAACGGGACAAATCTAAGATCACCCTCCTTTTGTCGGTCCCCTTCTTTGGGACACTGAATAGACGACCCTGAAACTTCAAGTTCTTGTCCTGGAGACTGCTCCCTTCTGGAGAAGGTCCCTGGGAGTAATCCATTCAAACCCTTGCGTTGGTTGCTGATAGAAGGTGATGGGTGGAGGAGGACCCTTTTGATCCCAACTTCCAGCCTAGGCCCCTGGATACTATGCTTTCCGCCCAGCTGCTGAACCCCCAACGATGTCGAAAGAGATACAGCCTGCCTCCTACCTGAGGAACTTCATTGAGATGATGAGGGTCGGGTTCCTCTTCCTGACCATGCACCTCTAGCTCGCCCTTGGGCTCCGGTTCCTCCACGCTGACGAAAGGGGCCTCTAGCCCTGCCACCCCGAGCAACTTTGGTAAAAGGTTGAAATACCCGATTCTCATAGACCGGGTTAAAAGCAGGCGACACTGAATACAGTGGGGGAACCTGTTGGCTAGCCGAGGCGAAAGGAAGACAAATTGATGCTGTTGCTGAGGCTGAGCCTTAGAAGACGAAGGCTGGGGAACTTGCTGAATTGGTACAACTTGTAGCACAGGATGCTGTTGCAGAACTTGGAAAGGTTGGTACCTTCTTTGCCTCTTCCTAGCCCTAAAACTGGAGGAAGAAGACTCTAATTTCCTTTTGAAGGGAATGCCCCAACGCAATCTGATGCTTTGATTAAAACGTGATGCCTCGTTCTGAACCTCGTTTACTGCCGAAGCTGGGAAGAGATCTGCACCCCAGATTGAGGAAGCCAGAAGCTTGTTGGGTTCGTGCCTGATCGTAGCCTCGGATAGAACATGCTTCCTGCAATTTCTCTTAGTAACTGCAAAGTCATACGAGTCACATTGCATGCTCAAAAGTAACGACTCCACAATGACCTTAAACAGCGGCTCATGAGCGTACTCCAGAGCCGCCGTCTCCGTCATCACTAAGGAGTTAAGAGACCTTGCAAGACGTGTCCTAGCATCAAATTCGGCTTGGATCAGTGCGTCTGACAGCCTAGGGAGGCGCTCACTAAACAAGTTGACTGCACAGTTTGGCTTAAGCTTGCCTACCGAGAATGTAGCCGGCAAACTTCCCACAATTTCTCCCTACCTGGGAGTAGCAATGATGTGGGATCTGTCTCGCTAAGCTGGGGCTCTTCCCGAGTCACTGCCTGAAGGGTAAGTCCTGCTACCTTTGATGTAAAAGGTAAGGGGTTCCCGTCATCAGTCGTAAACATCGTGAAAGGGCTTTTAAATGCTGTAACCTTAGTATTTGAGCAGTTCCACCCTTCTAGGCTCCGTATCCATGCTTGCTGAGCCTGATTGCTAGAAAGGATAACAGTCCCCTTGGAGACCTTATCCTCCCTAATCAGAGCTGCCTCCATAAGCCTAACATAACCTATAAATGGTGGCCGTAACCCTTCGGGGAAGAACTCGAAATCCTCGAGTCTACGTGTACCACAACCTTCTACAGTCAACATCCCGTTGACAAACGGAGCGAAGTTTTCACCCTCCAAGGATTACCAGGGTGGAATGGAGGGAGCGTGGACCCGTCAGGCATGCTCTGACCTTGCACCAAGTCACTAGGAGGTGCCGGAACTGCCAACTCCTGTCTGAGACCTGCAATCAGGAAGTCCTGTGCACCTAAACTTTTAAAACACTCTTTCAAACCTTGCTGCAACTGAACTCACTAAGCTACCAAGACCACTGACCTGATTTAAAATATTCGTGTTGAACAGGTCTTGCCAACTAAAGGGGAACCTTCCTGCCCTCCCTACGGTACCTTATGAGGTATCCGATCTCTAGACGTTGATGGAATGGGACTTGTGGGGCAATGGGAAGAGTTCCCTCCTTGAGGCCTTGGATTTGCAGACTTAGAAAGAGATCTCAGCCTAGGTTTAATATGTGTATGAACCTCTGGCACCTGCCCAGGCCTTGGCTTTGTCTCTGATTTGCTTTTAAGCAAGGTTTTACCCGAAGGTTTTCTCTTTAATTTAGGAATCACAGAGAAGGAATGCGACCTGGAAGGGGGCAAACCTCCTGTGAAACCCATGAAGGAATTGGAAGTAAAGGGAGAGGAAGAATCAGTCACTCGAGGAAAGACCCCGTACCCATATCTAGTGTAACGGGCAAATCCTCACTACTTCAAGTGAGACTCCTTCCAAACCAAGGTCTGGCAACTCTGCCTCTTGCTGTTCCATAATTGAATCTTGAATTGATTTGATAATTGGTGCTGCGACTTTTGGGTCAACGTATCCGGCAGATTTCCCGGCTGGGAAGGCTGCCATATCTTGAGGTAAAATATACGGCTTAGCTTTCCCTACGTTCCGTCCAAAACCTCCAACCCAGATCTTGAGGGTGGTGAGTGCAGCATGCTTAACAGACTGCTCCGTCTGTAATGCAAGGAATGTGTCAATTTCGAGTAAAATCTTTGAACATTATGCTTACATATGTTGATTAATTAATATAATTTAATTTAAAGAAATTTTTATTATTTATTTATTTATATAGTAATTTTTTTTTTTAACACTAACACAAGTAGTGTAATATAATTCCATCACAATATGCATAGAACAAGCAGTGCGGTAACTTACCGAACAGGTAACCTGTTGTACAAGTCGTAGCAGGCAAAGCAGTTTTCGTGATGCCAGACTACGGAATCTGTAAGCAATACTGCGCACGGGGCATGGTTCCGGCAAACATCATGGTTGCACGGATCCTGTAGACCGGCAACCAGACACTGAGTGGCCTGTAAGTGCAATAATATATAAGAACAATTGCACAAAACTTATTTTAGGATATTATGATAATAATGTCATATGCCGGAGCATACCGGACTCAGAAAATATAAAACCCCTTATATATTTATATATTTACGTCCCGGGAACTGTGTAAGAAATAAAACAACCCGGAACTGTATGACCAGGGGGGGTACACGAAGTATCCCGGGACGGCCACATGAACTCCCAAGTTCCGTGGCAAAACGAAAAGAAAAAAGGAAAATTAAAATAACAAATATAATATCTCCGCCCTCGGAAGAGTAACTTCCGTAAACATAGCCCTCAACCACTACCGGAGAAGCCGGAATCTAAAACCGCCTTATGCAGAGAGGGAATGTTTTAGGCGGATGGATGTAAGTTTCGAGAGTTGAAAGAAGCAAAGCGCAACAAATCCACGGAAACCGAGGCTAAATACGCAAAGCAACCATCAACTCCGGATGAGGTCGGCTGAGAAGCGACACCCACCAACCTAAGGTCCTTTAGGACCCTCTACACTCCCCCCTCCACTGATTGGGAACGGTTGTCAGCGACAACCTGAGCGAGAGGAGCACCCAATTACTGGGGGCCCCACGTGAGGGGGGGGGGGGGGGGGGGAAGGGAGGACTGATGGGGTGACAATCATGTGACCAGCGTATCCCCGCGAAAAAAGATCACGAGGAAAACGCAGGCACAGCCTATGTAGGCTAACCAACATAACATCCAACAAATACATAGACAAAATAAAATCAATTACTTATAGCTAAAAGAAAATCATGCTTTAACACGGGGTGGGGAAATGAAAATAAAACCTCTTAAAATATAAAACCGCTATGAAGGCCACCCGATAACGGTGGGCGCAAAAGGGGAAATCCTACTTGCCTACTGACAAAACGATAAGAAAGGGCAGGCAGACGAAAAGAAAAAAGGGAAAAATATCTGAATGAAATACACCAAAATTAGAAATAAAAGGGATAACGGTGGATATACGCCGAAACACGTAACAAAGAAACGTGCTCGAATGAGGGCCCCCGTGAAAAACATGAAAATAATGAAAATAACAAAAACATAAACGAAAATAGGATCGACTTAAACTGCCACCCAAAAAATAAATAAATATATGTGCTGAAATATCACATGTTACAAGCAGAGAGGAAGACCACTCAAAATCGGTACAAATCAAGGGTAAGCCGTAAAGGCGACTCGCCGCCCGCCCGCTACTTAAAAGTGACGCCTAACAAAACCCTAAATAAAGGCAAAACGAAAGGCAAATTCACTCTCTAAATATTGAAAAAGGGCGGAACCAGTACTTAACTTGGGTGAAGAGGTAGATTGACGATCCATAACCAAGAATAAAAATAAAAGAACAGATAGCTATATTCGAGCGTGCGAACACGATAAGGCTATCGAAAAGTATGACGTCACAGACACCTTCAACGGGGTAGCTTGGTGTGACCTATGGGTCGGCTCCCTGTATTTAGGGTCTTTTGATGAGGAAAAGGCTAATTGGAGGGGTTGCTGTGGTAGTGTTTAACACTCGCCCCAGTTTTATACCGACACCTTTTATATAGGTGAGCGAGAGTCAGAGGCTTCTGACATGTCCAATTTAGCAGTTCTCTGGTATAATAGCAATATTTTACTAGAAATAGTGCTAAAGCAGACACATTTCACGGGAGCGACACGGCTGAGCCCAGAAATATGATTTTCAGCTGGGGAACAGTACACACACTCGAAGACCAATATCACAGCATGCTACGAGTTACAGGTACAATTCCAAGGTTAGGATAGCCAACATGAGGTGATATCCAACCATCTACTGCTGTAATCAACTATCACCACTGTTAGCCTGTAAAAGAAAAAAGAAAATATGATAAAAAAATTAGGATACTCCTCTCGCATCCAAGGGCACCGCCCTCCAAAATGAGAGATCCCTAAAACACCAACACCACACGCAGCCCCCCTTCTCTCTTCGTTCAATAAGCAAGCGAAAGGACAAAAGATAAGAGTAAACACCAGAGAAAAACAAAGGACAAACCTCTGAAGATCCCCTTGGTAATTTCCAAAGCATAAGCGTAAATACCAAATGAATACACAGTCTCACCTTGATTGCGTTAAAGGGCGAAACTATGCGATAAGGGAGTATGTACACCCTTGCCACCGACCCTTAAAACAAAGTAGAGAGGTGGCTAGCAAGGCAATCACAAAAATTGGGATTGTATACAGTGGTCCCCCCGTATTCGCGAGGGATGCGTACCAGACCCCCCTGTGAATAGTTAGAACCCGCGAATAGTTGGAACCCTTATAAAAATGCTGACAACAATATAAAAATTTTTATACTTGGTTTATTTAATAGTTTTATCACAAAAAGTGCATTTTAGGATGAAATTGATTTAAAAACCAGGAATTTGTGGATATTTCTCATAGAAAAATACCGCGAATATGCTAATTTTCCACGAATAACACGGGGAAATGTTCCCAAGAGAAATCCGGGAATGTGTGAGTCCGCGAATCTGGAGAACGCGAATATGGGGGGTCCACTGTAAAGTAAATTAATATTAACATCAAACACAATATTAATATACAGTGGACCGCCGTATTCACGTTCTCCAGATTCACGGACTCACACATTCGCAGATTTCTCTCAGGAACATTGCCCCACATTATTCGCGGAAAATTGGCCTATTTGTGGTACTATTTTTCTATGAGAAATATTACAAATTACTGGTTTTTTATATCAATTTCATCATAAAATGCACTTTTTGTGATAAAACTAATAAAAAAAACCAGGTATAAAAACTTTTAGTGGGTTTTTCTTGAGTTTTAACTAACAAAATAGGAGGTTTTAAGCATTTTTATAGGGGTTCCAACTATTCGCAGGTTCTAACTATTCACAGGGGTGTCTGGTACGCATCTCCCGCAAATACGGGGGGACCACTGTAGTATATTCAAAATAAAAAGGAAAGATCCCACCAGGAAATCATGAATAATGGCAGTCAGCAAGAGCTCACAAATGTATGTCTTCATTGGAAGATGGCCAAAAGCAGTGAAGTGTTTACCTCCAGGCAGGCAGGCTTACCTGACGGTAGTTACTGCCTTACCACCTTGTTCAAGAATTTAACGGCCATATTCCAGCCTACGCAGAACATAATTTCTTATGTAAAGGACTAAGGGTTTGTATATCGTGTGGGAACAAGTAGGCAGTTTTAAAAGATTTTATAGGGGTTTTAACTATTTGTGGGGGGTGGGATCTGGTACCCATCCCCCAAGAATTAACAAAGGAGTAGTCGGCATGAAGAAAGACGGATGTGTGGCGAGCAGGAACTTCATTAAAGCCACATACACTGAAGAGGGGACCTCTGTAGCATTGTCCTTATACCGGGTATTCACACTCAGGTTTACCTGTTAGTCCACCCGTGACCATTTGACGGATGAGCATCCACACGTAAGGAGTAGAAGAGTAGAACTGTCAGTCAGACAGTCAACTTGAGGTCATTGCCCTCATTAACCATGCTCTAAGACAATTTGTATTTATCATAGCTAAAAGCATGGTGTAAGGATTGGTTGCTGAAGAGAGATTTATATTCTCACACAGTACTACTAATGGATGAGATTAGATTAGAGCTTGGGGATTGGTTAAATTATTTACAAATGGACCATGCAACCTACTTGCACCTACTTTCACTAGTACCACCATTCATAAAAAAGCACGACACTTGTATGAGAAAATGTTTAAGTATCACATGAAAGTATATTTTTTATTCTTTTATATAATTTGGACTCAGAACAACATACGATAGCACTGTATGGTCTAACAATAAAAAATTAAGCCTATACATATTACATTCTCACCTCATCTAAATTTGAAAATGATGACTTGGGAGTGACCTCATCCTTCAGAAAGAACAAAAGGTTGTAGTACCATAGATTAGGCTCATAAATTTCATCAGTGCTACCACCCGATTTCATTAAACACGTACTTCCTATGCTCTTTCCTCCATGTGCTTCTCATATTATTTATCTTTTTCTTTACAGTTTCCCTGTCAATCTCACTGTCCTTTTCCCTCATTTTTTCCACCAGTATGTCATATGCTACATTTATTTTGTTTCTGTCCATATATATTCTTTACTAGTTATTTTCCATAAACAGGGGTTAGCCCTATATCACTAAAGTCAGACCAGAATTCTTTACTATCCTCCTGCTTAGTGGCACATTCTGGACAGATTGGCAGAGATCCTCCCCTGATGAAATCCAGTGGCGAACTGTCATGAAATCATTGGTTATCTGTCCATACATGCGATCAAAAGAACTTTAGTTGAATCCATCAGTTCATCAATTCTGACGACTGGACTGACTCTGCCCACAAACTGTCGTCTACATGTACATTTTAACGTCAGTTTTGATGAACTGACAAGGTGACTGACGGGTAAACCTGTGCGTGAGTACCCAGCCTTAGACGAAACAGGGGAAAGATCCACATCTGCAGGAGCCTGAGGTGTAGCCACATCGACCTGAGTCTGCCTCGAAACACCCTCCACAGGAGCTTGCGGCGCTGAAGCGTCTTATGATGCCCCTGCGAGATCGGAAACACGAACTAGTCCAGCTGATTTCTTTCTCCAATTTGCCTTCAAGAAGACCTGTAACAAACTTAAATGGAGCCTCCCCATGGAGACAAGCTTTTCTATCGATGACAGGGTTCCTAAAAGACTTACCATCTGTTGGCCAAGCATGAGGAGAGAGCGAGGAAGTCATTGACTGTCTGCAGGAAAGACTGAACTCTTTTGGGTGACAGAGAAGCCTGAAAACTCCGAGTCTATCGTTATTCCTAAATAAACAATTGTCTGCTAGGGAGCAAGCTGTGACTTCTCCCTGTTGACAAGAATTCCTAGTCTTGGCAAGGTGAAGTGTCTTTGTCAAGTCCTCCGTGCAATTCTGCTTTGTTGGTGAACGCAGGAGCCAGTCGTCCAAATAAAATGCGACATTTATGCCCATCAGGTGAAGCCACCTTGCAAGTGGAGCTAGAACTCTTGTAAATACTTGGAGTGTAGTGGATAGGCCAAAGCACAGGGCCTAAAACTGGTAAACCTTGTCCTGGAAAACAAAATGAAGATACTTTCTGCTGTTCTGATGAATCGGGACGTGAATACGTATATGCGTCTTGCAAATCTACTGTGACCATCCAATTCCCTTGATGGATGGAGGAGAGAAGTGATTGGTCTGTTTCCATTTTGAACTTCATTTTTGTGACACAATGGTTTAGGGCGCTTTCATTCAGGATGGGTCTCCAGCCCCCCAATATTTTGAGGACTGCAAAAAGGCGATTGTAGAAGCCTGGATTGTTGACGTCTACTTCTCAACTGCCTTCTTGTTTATGAGGGAAGAAACTTTGGTGGCTAAAGCCACATACTTGTTGGAGTCTGGCGAGTGGGCCATCAATGTAATTGGCTTCGAAATTAAGGGAAGATTCTCCCTGGAAGGAATGACATATCCCGCCTTCAATACTTATAAAACCCACTGATCCACCCCTCTGCTTCTCCATTCTCGCCAAAATGGGAATGACTCACTCCCACTGGGGGACAGAGGAACAAATCTTTATCTACTAGGATTCGTTCTTGCTGAGGCTCTTCTGGCTAGACGAGCCCAATGCAGATTGGAGCGCAGTCTGGTTTGAAGTCTAGGTCTAGACGCTCTTAAATGATGTTACTGAAGAGAAGATGCTGACTTTCTTTGAAGACTTAGAAGGGCATTTAGGACGCTTGGTTGACTGCGTTGACTTGTGAAGAGCCAACACTATCTCTTGAACAGTAGACTGTGGAAATAGATGACTGGGATTTAAGGGTGTAAAGAGTAAGGCAGACTTACCCTTAGAGGTGAAGGAACCAAAGTTCCCTCTTTTTCAAAATCCCCATTGCAAATAAGGAGGCCAACTCCCTAGAGCCATCTCTAATGGTTGTATCAGTACATGATAGAGTTCCTAAAAGTCTGCTGAAAACTCTTTCAGCAGGTCTGCGTAGTTCTCTAGTGTCTTGGCCAGTGCTCCAACTGTCCAGTCCAGAAAACTAAGGACTTCAAAAGCCTTGAAATCACAATTTTTTAAAGTAAACTGTATTTTTTCTAACTATACAATCCGAGGTCCTTCACAATAGGAATGCTTGAGGCCGCTGAATTCTTCAAACAAGGCGGTTCAGTACGTGAATTCTTCAAACAAGGCAGTTTGGTAGTTAGCTATTGGTCCGATTGTTGGTACTCCCTCTGACCAGACGTAACCATTCCAAATTGCTTTTGGGCCAGGTAACAGATTGAGGGGTGGCATGAGGTGGGAAGTAAGTGTAAAGGACCTTGGTTTGTATGGTGAGGAAAAATACAATTTACTTTCAAAAATTGTAACTTGTTCCTACGTGATATACAAACTTTTGGTCCTTTACAATAGGAAGACTTACTGACTGGTGGGAAGAATCTGAGTCAGCCTACCTAGGGTTCTCTTCATGGTAGTAAGATTAAGAAAGTGAATCCAGCCACTGTAATCTGATCGGAGTTATGGAACTGCAAGATCAGACAGTCTTCTGGGCTTTTCTCATAAGGGAGAGCAAAGAACCATATGTCAGAGGCTATAAGGCATATACAAGTTATGGGCTTGTTTTATGTCAAAGCCCCCTTCCAATGCCTTGAAGACACAGGGACTCTACTACTGCCTAGTGGTGCCATTCAACATGCGGTTGACACAGCAGGTTTCGCCATGGGGGAATCTCTCTCAGTGCCTGAGGCCATTTGGGTGCTACCAGAATCATCCAGAGATTCTGCGTGATGCGCATCATGCTGATCGCGGCTTGAATCAGGCAAGACAGGGGAAAGGTGTATACAGTGGACCCCACATATTCGCGGATTTCTCTCGGGAACATTACCCCCCATTATTTGTGGAAAATTTGCCTATTCGCGGTATTTTTGTGAGAAATATCCAGAAATTCCTGTTTTTTCAATCAATTTCATCATATGCACTTTTTGTGATAAAACTTAAAAAACCAAGTATACAAATATGATATTTTTATAATAAAATTAGATTTTGTAATACTTACCCAGTAATTAAATAGCTAAGAGTTTTCTACTCAATGGCAGCATAAGTTCAAATTTCGTGGGT